>NC_041383.1:812604949-812614866 GCF_002162155.2 Triticum dicoccoides | reverse complement strand
ATGTAGGATTATTGCGCTGCTCTTATGTTTGTTGTTTTTGACCTCATTTATGGGAAGCACACAGTGAAGCTATGCAGCTGCGCCATGGCCGTATCCTCCGCCGTTCAAAACGGCCGGAGACCGCGGCGCGCGGGCTATGGGTTTACGTCTACCTTTCCTAGAGCGCCGTTAGTGGGACTGAAAAGTGTTTGCCATGAGTATTTCTCAGTCGATTGAGCAATAGCTATAACTCAGTCGATGCTATAGTCATCAGATTATGCAATGGAGGCTGATGCTAATTTTTTTTGGTGGTTGTTTTTTCTCTCTATTTTTTTCCATGGAGGCGATTGATATTGAACTCCCAAATTGAACTACGAGGCTAGTTGCAGGATTCACTGGTAGTGTAAATATTTTCCTGAAATATGAGGGTTGCATGGGACATAGTGAAGGAGGTAAAATTTCGGCCTCTCTCAATGATATTCTGTACACTTCATACGACTCGGACGTACACCATCGAGCTGATTGATTCCATTATAAAAATGAAAACACCTGAATTTTGTAGAGTCGAAATCCCAAAATTTGCAGTAGTGGCCAAAAAAAAACGGCAAATTATTTTGGCAATTCGGAAACAACACTCGTGGCAGCACAGTCATCTAGGGATGATTGTAATGTATTTATGATGCAATAAACACTGGTCCAGGCATAAGAATCTTTTTTCCCCTAGCGGTGGCTAGGGTTTCACCTCCTTACGGCGATTCCCCGCTGTAAGTCCACCATAGCCGGCGCCCGCGCCGTCCTGCCGTGAGATTGCCTCCATCTAACTCGCGTAGGGTTCCCTACCCGAGCCTTCCCTTCCCCGCTCCGTTTCCGTGGTGCGCACGTTGGAACCTCCGAGTCGCTACCATGGCGGCGGCATCAGATGCGTTTTCTTCAACGAACCTCGGGTCCCAAGGGAAAGATGACGATCTCGGTGACTTCTTCGATAAGTTGGACCTCCTTGAAGAGGAGTTTATGATGTTGTAGTTGAAGAGGAAGCTCCAGAGCTGTTGGAGGAGATTCGATGGGTAGCCCTAGCTAGGGTTCAGACCATGAAAAATTTCAGCTAATGGGCGGCGTGGAATTGTTCCCAGGTGGTTGTTTCCGGCCAATTGGACCTAATCTGTTTGTGGTTCAAGTTTATTGTCTTGGTGATTGGGATCGCATCATGGGACAGGGACCGTTGCTGTTCCGCAACATGGCGGTTCTGTTAGTGCCATATGATGGGTTCACGAACGCTGAAGAGGTGCCAATAGAGTACATGCCTATCTGGCTCCAGATCCACAAGCTACCGGACGGGTATTGCAGACATGATCTGATTGTCAAGTTGCTCCGTTCTGCGGGAGAGGTCCTTGAAACTAGGCTTAATGGTAACTCCAGAGGGGATTACGTCCAGGTCAGAGTGAAACATGACATCAGGAAGCCTCTCACCAAATTTGTGAGCATTGTCAAGGGTGAAGCACGTAAGGTTTATGCAGTAAGATATGAAAAGCTGGCAAGATTCTGTAGTGCATGTGGTATCATTGGCCATGGGCATAAGGAGTGTGGTAATGGTGTGTTTGCTGAGAAGGATCTCAAGTTTGGTGATTACCTCTACGCTGACCCTCCGGCACAAGCTCGCTCGGACTGGGAAGCAAGGAGGGGAGAGAAGAAGACTTACACTGAACCACCGGTTTCTAAGTCTGTTGCGGGCAAGGGAGAAGTCAGGATGGATAGAGAGCTGAAGGATACGACATCTAGCCCTATAAAAACTTCCCTGTCTCGTGATATAGAATTGGATAAATCTTCTCGTAAGCGTCTCAACATGGATGGTGGCATAGAAACACTTGGGACAACTACACCCTCTGCTGCGCACAGGGAAGTATTGTTGCTTACAGACGGGAAAGGTGATGGAGAACCGGAATCGCCTACTAATAGTTCCGGAAGCAAACGTGCAAAACGAGATGGTGAGACCTCAAACTCAGAGAAAATTTTGGCGGGCTCCCAGGAGGAGCGCCGCCAGTCCCAATGAGTCACCTCTTTTGGAACAGCCGGGGGGGCGGGGAACCGCCGGACAGTTCATGAAGTTGGGGCTCTTGTAAAAGCCCATTCCCCAAGCTTGGTCTTTCTCGCTGAAACGAGACAGACAAGTGTTAAAGTTGAAAGAATGAAGTGGAAATTAGGTCTCAAAGGATTCTGCGGGGTGGATTGTGAGGGCCGAGGCGGTGGACTAGCGCTGTTTTGGGATGAATCCCTCCGGGTGACAGTGCTGGATTCCTGTAGAAGATACATTGATGTGAGTGTTCTGGATCAAGGATCCGGGAAAACTTGGAGGTCCACCTTTGTCTATGGGGAACCACGTGTGGAACATCGGCAGCGCATGTGGGATCACCTAGTCAGATTAAAAGGGGTCTCAGACCTACCTTGGGTTGTTTGTGGTGATTTTAATGAAGCTCTTTGGCAACATGAACACTTCTCGAGAACCAGTAGAGGAGAGAGCCGGATGGAGGCGTTTAGAGATACTCTCTTTGTGTGCGAATTGATTGACTTGGGGTTCTCAGGTGCTCCATATACATATGATAACGGCCAGCTTGGATAGGGCAACGTTCGAGTTCGGTTAGATCGAGCATGTGCGTCTGATGATTGGAGGGAGTTGTTTCCGTTTTCGAGGGTGCAGCACCTGGTTTCCCCTCGGTCGGACCATTGTCCCATTATACTTTGCCTCGACGATACTGAAGATCGCCGTCGGAAGGGGTCGCCTAAATATGAGATCATGTGGGAACATGACAAAAAACTGCCAGAGATAATTTCAAAGGTGTGGGATCGGTCTCGGCCTGTGGGCGACTTGGGGAACGTAGCTACATCCCTGAAGTCTGTTATGGCTGATCGTCGCAAGTGGAGTAAAGGAAATTTTGGCCAAGTAGTGAAACAAATTGAGGATCTTCGGAAGGAACTGGAAAACTTACAGCTAAACAACTCGGACCGTCTCTTGATCAAACAAAAGATGGAAAAGTTGGATAAGCTACTCTACCGTGAGGAGATGGTGTGGCTGCAAAGGAGTCGCATTGTTTGGTTGAAGGAGCCACAATACAAACTATTTTCACCGGCAGGCAGTTTGGCGTGCTAGGAGGAATAACATACGAAGGCTAATGAAACTTGACGGCTCGTGGTGTAATTCTCCCTCGGAGATGGAGCGTATGGCCGCCTCATACTTCAAGGAGGTATATACGAAAGATCCCACTCTAACTCCGGATGCAGTTCTAGATGTTCTTGAGCCGAGGGTTACGAATGAAAAGAATGACCGTCTCCTCGCGCCTTTCTCTGATGATGAAATATTTGATGCTTTGTTCCAAATCGGACCCTTAAAGGCGCCGGGTCCGGATGGGTTCCCGTCCCGGTTTTATCATAGGAACTGGGGTTGTTTGAAAGAGGAAATCATAGTTGCTGTTCGACTGTTTTTTGTCACAGGTCATATGCCAGAAGGGGTCAATGATACTTGTATTGTACTGATTCCCAAAGTCCAACACCCGGTGACGTTGAAGGATTTCCGTCCTATTTCTCTGTGCAATGTGATATACAAGATAGTCTCTAAATGTATGGTGAATAGGCTCAGACCGTGCCTTTTGGATCTCATTTCAGAAAATCAAAGCGCGTTCATCCCGGGACGCTTAATCTCAGATAATTCGATGATTGCTTTTGAGTGTATCCACCATATCCAAACTTCTTCCGGAAATAATGATTTTTGTGCATATAAGATGGACCTTTCGAAGGCTTATGACCGTGTTGATTGGGACTACTTGGAGCGCGCTCTTTTGAAGTGGGGCTTCTCCCCACGTTGGGTTGATCTAGTTATGGAGTGTGTCAGATCGGTCAAGTACTCTGTCAAGTTTAATGGCCGGCTACTGGAGCAGTTTTCTCCTTCGTGTGGTTTACGTCAAGGTGACCCCATATCACCTTTCCCGTTCCTCTTTGTGGCTGACTCCTTGTCTTCCTTATTACATGAGGCAGTCCAACATAGAGGACTTGAGGCTATCAAAATCTGTAGGAGAGCCCCTGCTATATCACACTTATTGTTTGCAGACGATTCCCTTCTGTTCTTCCGTGCTACTAAGGATTCGGCGATGATTGTCAAGGATGTGTTGAGTACTTATGCTTCAGCTACGGGTCAAATTATCAACCCCTCGAAGTGCTCCATCCTGTTTGCTGACAATTGTCCAAATCAAGTTGTGGAGGAAGTGAAACAAATTTTGAATGTTACTCAACAGGAGTTTGAACCAAAGTATTTGGGCCTCCCGGTTCCAGAGGGGCGCATGCATAAGGGACGTTTTGAATCTCTGCAGTCTAGATTGAGTAAGTGCTTGGTGAATTGGAGTGAACGATACTCGTCTTTTGCAAGTAAGGAGGTGCTTATAAAAGCGGTGGCCCAAGCCATCCCAGATTATGTTATGAGTATATTCAAGCTTCCCATGTCGGTATGTGACGATTTGACAAAGATGATGAGACAATACTGGTGGGGGTGGAAAACGGAAAGAAAAAGATGGCATGGGTTGCTTGGGAGTGTTTGACTCTCCCTAAATCTCAAGGAGGCATTGGTTTTAGGGATATGCGAGCTTACAATCAAGCTCTTTTGGATAAACAAGCCTGGAGGCTTCTCACCAATCCAGAATCGTTATGTGCCAGACTACTCCGAGCCAAGTATTAACGGGAACTTGGTAGATACAGTTTTTCCGTCAAACTCCTCGGCGGTGTGGAAGGGCATTGAGCATGGACTAGAATTGGTGAAAAAAGGAATACTCTGGCGAGTAGGCAATGGGGCTAGCATCAGAACATGGAGGGACCCGTGGATCCCTAGGGGCCCCCCATTTACTCCTATCTTGCCAAGAGGCAATTGCCGCCTCAATAGAGTCCAGGATTTTCTTGATGATCGCGGTAACTGGAAGTTAAACTTGCTACAACACTTCTTCTACCAGGCTGATGTAGATGCAATACAGAAGATCCACACTTCCCCGCGCCAACAGGAGGACTTTGTATCGTGGCCTTGGGACAGATCGGGGCAGTTTACTGTCAAGAGTGCCTACCACTTTGCAATGACTTCAATAAGAGATCATCTCAGTCCGGGTGCGTCGAGCTCTACCCCTACAGGTGATCGACCGTTGTGGAAGCTTGTCTGGTCTGCGGATGCCCCCCCCCCCCCAAAATGAGACACTTTGCATGGCAAGTCATTTCGGGATCACTTCCAACAAATGTGGAGAAGTTTCGTCGACACATGGGTACATCCGCTTGCTGCAATCTCTGTCAAAGGGAGGAGGAGTCCTCATTTCATGTGTTACTTGTATGCCCTAATGCTGCTATGCTCTGGGATGCTATGCGGCTGGTCTGGCCACTTCCCCCCAGAACAGATATCCCATGTACGGGCTCAGAGTGGCTGCTCCACCTCCTAGCGGAATCAAACGAGCAAATCAGGAGCAGAATCATTATGGTGCTATGGCGTATATGGCATCTGCGGAACGAATTCACTCATGGTAAATCTATCCCTCCACTCGAGGTTTCCTGCTCGTTCTTGGCAAGTTACTATAACACCTTCCGACAAATCTCGCTCAGTGTTGAGGAAATTATGAAAGGGAAAGCACCGTTGGTTCATGAACCTACACATAGGCCCCCATCTGGGATATATGCACCTCGCAAACCTTGGCCTCCTCCACAGGTGCACCAGGTGGCGTTGTCAGTAGATGGCTCTTTTGACCCTACGGACGGGTTAGCGGGCTCGGGAATGATTCTTCGAGACATGACCGGGACTGTTATCTTCGCATCCTACCGCAAATTATTCCACTGCAATGAAGCTCTCGAGGCAGAATTGCAAGCTATGATGGAAGGGTTGAAGCTGGCGATAGAGCATTCTCAAGCCACTATTGTAATTCAGTCTGATTGTGCGGTGGCTCTCAAGATGCTTGGGGATGGTTCATTGGACAGGTCGGCATATGGGCACTTGGTGTCGGAGTCAAAAGGTTCTTGAATGATAGGGTAGTTATTCCTGTCAAAATTCTTCGTGAACAGAATAGGGTTGCACATTGTTTAGCTAATTTTGGTAGATGTGGGGATAGCACAGCCTGTTGGTTGGGTCATCCACCCCCATGCATTAGCAAACTAGTTGCTGAAGATTGTAACTCTATTACTCTGGAATAAAATACCCTATGGTTCTTCGCAAAAAAATAAAAATAAAATAAACACTGGTCCATTTCCAGTATTGAAGGTGCAGCGTTTTTTTGGATGCCAATATCTGGAGACTGTTCCAGGGAGGCCTCACAAGCGCGAACGAACTGTTCGGGTGGGGAGGACACCCCTCACGGCTTCACGAAATAGTGTGTTAAGTTATAAAAAAATGAAAGCATATAATAATAAAAATATAAAAAAGGTCTTTTAATTTTCCCACAAAAAATGATAAAAATGATCACATGGCAACTTGTTGGAATAATTTCACCTCGTTGTAATCACCGTATACTGAAAAATACAAATCTAGAATTTTCCTTGGAGGCATATAAAAACAAATCATGCAAAAAATGCCCTGCGTTCATTACATATAATTCTATGCTATTAGTATTAAAAACACCATGTCCGATGAGTAAAAATGTCATGTTGTGAAAAATGCCATGCTTTTCTTTGAAGGGATAAATATCATGCTCCTAATAGTAAAAATATCATGCTATTAACATTAAGAATGCCATGCTCTTAATAGTGAAAATGTCATGCTGTTAATAATAAAAATGTCATGCTCTTAACAGTAAAAATGCCATGCTATTAATATTAAAAATTCCATGCTCTTTTTAAGGGAAAAGACATGCTATTAATAGTTAATGTGACATACTCTTAAACAATAAAATTGCGATTGTAAAATAAAATAAAATTGTGATGTTTAAATAAGATAAAATAGCCGTACTGTGTATTTTCTTTGTAAAAAATATAAAAACCACACAGAAAGGAAATACCATGATTCGAGAATTAAAATTTCCATGCCATTTAAAATAAATTCACCATCGTCATAGTTAAAAAAATGCCAAGCTCATAAAAACAATTCTATGCTCTTAACGATAAAAACACCATGCCATAAATAATTAAACTGCATGCTCTTAAAAGATGCAAGGGTCTAAAAAAAGAAATACCGTCGATTAAATATTTTTTTGCCATAGAGTAAATAATACAAATGCCAAGCTACCTACACTAAAACTACCGTGGTCTAATTAATGATAATGCAATGGTCTAACAAATGGAAGTGGTATGCTAGCTTAGTCATGTGAACATGTAAAAAAAAGAGTTTTGGTTATATATTGTTTTCGAAAAACATAGGGAAAATCCACAGTAACCATGGCAACTAGTTTGACATGGCAAAATGTGGATGGGGCAAAATTGTAAGATATTTGTTAGGAGCATTGTACAAAGAATTTCCCATGAGGCAAAAATCCTATGACAAACGCGTTAGTGGTGGAAAAAACTCACCAAGTTTGAGTTGACAAGAAAGTGATAAACAAAAATAATACTTGAATGTAGAAAAAATATTGATGTGCATGGCAAAAAGTAACTTAAATTTGCTAATGGGAAAAATCTACAAGGGGACAAAGCATTTCAGCGCATGTCAAAAAGTAACTTAAATTTGGCAATGAAAAAATATAGAGGAAGACAAAACATTAATGTGCAAGGCAGAACGTCTGCTAATTATGTTGGCAAGTTACTCCCTCCTTCCCATAATGTAAGATGCTTTTTGACACTAGTCTAGTGTCAAGAAACGTCCTACATTATGGGACGGAGGGAGTACATCATTTGGGGAGAGGTCTGTCTGTCTGAAGATTTTTGAGTTTCTGGTCCCAGATTTTCCACACAACAATGAGTACAACGAACTTGTCGAGATAGCGTAGGGTGCTAATGTCGGCTGTATGCCGATCTTCCGCCATATCCTGGAAGCAGCAAGGCAATGAAAAAATAGTGCTCATTCTGCTTTGAGTTTAGTCTGTCCAGGTTGGGAGCTGGCTCAATATTCTGACTTTGGCTAGCACCCCTGCCTCCAAAATGAGCTGGTGCATCTTGTTGATTCATGGGGGTAGAGGAAAGAGTTGTACCCGCCTCCAGGGGGTGTTGAGGGTGAAGAGTGCCTCCGCGTCGTCCGTTCCCAGCTGGCGTGCCATGGGAACTCTCGGGGGATGTCCGCACCGTCTGAACTGCCAAGACGGCGCGCGCCCGAGTGACCCGCCTAGTCGGTTCTTGACAATTGACTGGTGGACTGCAGGTGTGCCCCGGGCAATCGTCATGGGGGGCCTTCGGGCGCGCCCGCGAGCGAGTCCCCGTGCACTATCCAGTGGGCGATGGGAAGGCTGGACCCGCCTGTCTCCCTCCTCGCCCCATGTCGGGCTAGTTCGGTCGCGACAGGCAGAGCATGCGTACCGCCCGGGGCGCCAAGTCACGCGTGGGTCTAGGTCCTTACAATAGTTGGCGCGGAGTGAAGTCCGAAATAAACCCGGACGTTGTAGAGGTTGACACAAATGAACCCTCACTTTCAAATTCCTGAAGTTGATACCCTACATTTACAAATCCCGGTCAATCCCGACCCTGCATGAGTAAAATCTTGTTTTGTGTAATTGGAAAGGTGCGATCCCAGCTAGGATTGATTTCTGCATTGACTTACTACATGGGCCCACCTATTATCATATGCATACCCTATCGGACCAGCTGCTGTGCAGCGGTGACCGGCAGCGCCCCAACCGACCAGGTGCGGTGCGGTGGTGACCGGCAGCAGCGCCGACGAGCTCCTCAACAGTGTGCTACACCTGGGCAAGCCCAACCTAAGAGTGTGCTGGATGCGGTAGGCTCGGCCATCGACGCCATTCCAGATAACCTGGAGGCGGCGGTCGTCGATGTTAGTAGTAATCTTGACATGCATAGATTGTTAGCCGCATGCATACAGGAGCGTGGATCACGGTCAGTTAGCCGGGCTATATTCAATTGGTTGGCTGGCTTGATGTGTCCAGGTTGTTGGCTAGCTTTGTGCATGAAGTTGTGAGTGGATTCCGTCATTAGTGGATAACCATCACGATGGAGTAGTGGCCGGTGTGTTGGCCGGATCGTGCGTGCATGGATGCATGCAAGTTAGTTGGATTAGTAGGAGTTAGCAGCCGAGCGGGCTGAGAAAAAGATGTAGCCATCGTGTCTAACACCAAGGGGCAGGGCCTCTACGCAAAGCTCTTGTGCTCTTCCTTGGTGTGTGTGTGTGTGTGTAAAGTTTCTCCATGATGTGTGTTCATGTGAGATGAGAGGAAGAAGAAGAACGGCGCTGCGAGGAGGCGGCGCCATCAGTCGACGCCATCAAGCCATGCCATGCCAAGACGACGTCCTACAGGCTGCACTCACGTCTGTTTGTGCACACACATGCACGTACGCATCCATGCGTCCATCCTGCCATTGGCCGCCGCATTGCTCGCTAATCACGCCGCCGTTTGCCTCGGTTTCGTGCCCAACCTCACTTGCTTCATGCACAGATGCACTGTTTCTCACAGCTGCGCGCCGTCGGCCGCAGCCAGGCAGTCCGCGAGGCTTGCCTACGCACCGCTGCTCTAACCGGTCATCGATGGGACGCCACAACCACGACCCCTTGCTGGATGGCAGGCTTGCATGGCCGAGCTGTGTCGCGGTCGTCGCCGCCGCGCCAAGCCTGGACTACGCCATGAGCCGCGGGTGCTGCGTGATAGGCCGGCCCGACCACCACCGCCCACCGCGTGCCTCGGCGGCTTTGACCCACTGGTTGCGCACGTCAGCGGCCGGCTGCCCGCACTTCGCCGTGCTTGCCGGGGTCGAGCCGTGTGCCGGCCGCCGCGATCCCCCAGCCTCAACCAAGTGCTTGCCGGGGTCGAGCCGTGTGCCAGCCGCCGCGATCCCCCAGC
>NC_041383.1:812573706-812604637 GCF_002162155.2 Triticum dicoccoides | reverse complement strand
TGCCGGGGTCGAGCCGTGTGCCGGCCGCCGCGATCCCCCAGCCTCAACCAAGTGCTTGCCGGGGTCGAGCCGTGTGCCGGCCGCCGCGATCCCCCAGCCTCAACCAAGTGCTTGCCGGGGTCGAGCCGTGTGCCGGCCACCGCGATCCCCCAGCCTCAACCAAGTGCTTGCCGGGGTCGAGCCGTGTGCCGGCCGCCGCGATCCCCCAGCCTCAACCAAGTGCTTGCCGGGGTCGAGCCATGTGCCGGCCGCCACGATCCCCCAGCCTCAACCGCATCGCGCGCGAGCCCTGTTGTCCACGTCGCGCTCCGCCGAGACTCCGCCGCCCGCCACCACCACTCTGTCCAGCCCCACCGTTTGAAGGTCTCCAACAGCCGCTGCCTCCAGTCGTCGGCCGGACGGAGTCGGCTCGGCGGCCGTCGACGCCAACCAGTGCTCGGCTCGGCCAGCCTCGTAGGAGAGGAAAGAGGGGTCGGTAGTCGTGAGGGGAAGGGGATCGTGAGAGGAGAGGATAGAGGAAGAAGAAGAGAGATGAATATGACTTGTGGACCCAAACTGCCAGTGAAAGTAGCGGATGAACCCGACTTGGATCATCCCTTTTCCCAGTGCGCCAAACGTGTCTAGGGTTAGAAAAGATCGAGATCACATAGGTCAGGGTATCAACTTCAGGGATTCGAAGGTGAGGGTTCATTTGAATCAGCCTCTACAAAATCAGGGTTTATTTTAGACTTCACTCGTTGGCGCGAGGGTTAGGCCGGGCCTACCTATGAGGGGCTGTTTTGCGCGCGCCAACCAACGTTTTTGCTTCGTGCAAGGCGGGTGCACGAGGTCGCCCCTGCTGGTGTATGTGGTTCGAGAGGGTCGTCCGGCCGGAGTCACCATGGCGCACAATTATCAAGGCTGGGTCCGCCTGTCAGTTCCCGTTGCATCTTGCCGGGTCGCGTCCCTCTCGCCACCCGCGAGACGGGTGGTCAGAGAGGGCCATTCGAATAGGGGTGCGGCGGTGACCCAGCTGGCTGGCTAGCGCCCAGCTGTATCTGGGTGCAGCCCCCAGAGTAGCTTGGTCTTTTTTCTTAAAGCGGTTGTGCCTTGCTATAAGTTTGCGGTTTTATGCCGCACTCGGATGAACGTATGCGTTTGGCCTGCCCCTCGTTTTGCCTTGCACCTTCTGCTCCTGAGCACTCTTTGCATGTTGCCGATGGCGATGATCGAACGCATCTCCGACGTCTCCCTTCTTGCATGGATGTGCAACGTTTCGTTTTCTCCAGCCTTAATAGGCATGCGGTTCACCGTCAGCTGGCTCACGATCTCTGTTTTGGCGACTGTGCATTGATCGTCCAGAGGTCCCACGACGCTGGCTGCACGCCATGGAATCCGGCTGCCTACCCGGCAATGCTGAACATCTATGCTGCCATTTAGAAGACCAGCCAGGTTAAATGAGTAACTGGCTGGTCGGAGATCTTGGATTATCGCCTTTGTAGGAGACGATGCAACTGATACGTCTCAAACCTATCTATAACTTTTGATTGTTTAATGTTATTATATTATCATTTTTATATACCTTTTATATCAATTTATATTATTATTATTATGCACCAACTTATTAATGTAGTGACCAGTGCCAGTTCTTGTTTTCTGCTTGCTCTTGGTTTTACAGAAAATCAATATCTATGGAGGTTAAAATACGTACATTGCTGATTTAACACGATTTTTTGGGCCACAAAATCACTGGAACCTTCATGAGGAGTCGAGACGAGCCACGAGGGGCCCACATGGAAAGCAGGCACGGCCAGGGGGTGGCCTCCCCCTCATTCATGTCAGGTCCACAGATACCGCATTGACCTGATTTCACTGCAGATATCCCTAATAATACAGAAACCATTCATCATGCCTCCAGAAGAATTTTATCGCCGCCACAAGTCTCTGTTCCGAAGAGATTTCATCTGGAGCCCTGTTCCAGAGGACAGCCGGAGGGGGAAGCCATTGCCAGAGGCCACTTCATCAACCTTGTTGTCTCCATGACCATGTGTGAGTAATTCCTTTAGAACCTATACAGGTGCATAGTCATAGCTAGATGGTTCTCTCTCTCTTTTGGATCTTCAATACCATGTTCTCGTTCTTGATCGGTGGTGTGTTTGTCGGGACATGCATGATGAATTGTGACTATATGATCAGATTTTTGACTGAATTTATTTGGTTTTCCTTATTGCACAATTAAATATCTTTGTATTTCTCTCCGACTATCTTTGTTGGCCAAGTTCGATCGATTTATCATCAATGGAGACGTGCCTTGTAGGGGGTTCAATCTTGCGGTGATCTAACCCAGTAACAATAAGGGCCAAGACATGTATTTTATTGTTGTCACTAAGGAATAAAATGACGGGGTTTTGTCATATTGATTGACTTCTTGCACAAAATCAATTGCGGGGACAAATTATCTACCATATTTGGCAATTGCCAAACAAAATATTGTTGTGCCTAATCGAAAGAGAGCTACTACATGTCAGTCGATGAAAAAAAAAATTGGGTCAGTTGCTCGTTGCAGTCAAGCCTGCAACTGGATGACGACCTCACATTATAAGCTACCGTCTGCATATATGCACATATAGTAACTTCTACTCAGTCCTGCCCCTATGTACATAGTACTACACAGTTCTATCCCTACAATAGTACACAACCATGTCACTACAAAGTAGTTCCTAGAAGCATGTCTACACATGAGCTAGCTTGGCATGTTGGCTGGCTAGCCACCTGTCATTTCTTAAGAAGAAACCGAATAGTTGGGTCTTTACACACCCATGTACTTATTGATGCATAAGTGGCTCTCCTTCAGGACCGTGGTCCGTTACTTCTAAATTATATGGTTTTGCAGATGAACTAACTACCTACCCCCCGCAAAAAAAAACTACCTACTATTTGCTCGTCAAGATTTTTTATATATAATATAGTCGATTCAGATCCATAGTTTGATTTCGAATGGTACATATGTGTTTTTCTCCTCCAGCCACCAAGCTTTCTTTCTTAAGGCCAATGACTACTGCCATGGGAGAAAACCATCCCTCTAAAGCACCCTACCCTAGTATCACCCAGCCTAACACGCAACCCTCTAACCCCAAGCCTCAACACTAATTGGTAACATCTAATTACTCCTCGTTGTCGCCGTCACATGAGCTCCACTCTGCATCATCACCTTCGAAATTTCACCAGTACCATGAGTTGTTGGATATTGGAGATATATCAAGCAGAATTAACGTATAGTACATCTATATATAGATTGATAAATGTATTCTTTTTTCTTCATTTCCATGTCAGAGAGTAGTGTTTTTCTTTAGAAAAGTTGAATGGTCTTGCGGAAACTATCCCACGGGTTATAGTGGAATGATCAATCTAGTGCTAAAACCTCATTTTTGTTTCATGCCTCTTTTGGTATTGCATTATTACAGTTATAGATTTCTCAATTGCAAGTTATATTTAGTTTTTCCATTTTCTGCTCTTATCATTGTCAAGTTGTAGATGTATGCTATTTGATATGTTCCACGCATGGCAATGCAAGACGATAAATTATTCGTCGATAAATAAACCCAGCTAACAAATCTGGTATATCACAATTATTACTACCAAAGTTATTGCCACTCGCCTAGTTCACCTTGGCGAATGAGAGGAGCTGGCGTTTGTGAGTCCACGTCTGCTCGTACACCTCTGCCTTGTACTTGTCTTCTTTCCCGCCAATGTCTGATGCCTCGATGATGAGTTCGTAGTTCATTCCAGAAACAAGTTGCTGCCTGCCACTTACCACCTTGTTGAACTTGAGCACGCAGTTCACGTGCTTGCCGAACTCCAACACCGCCCAACGGCCGAGCTCCTGGATGTGTTGGTCGTTGATGTTTCCGATTGGTTCCCATCCATTCTCTATTGCTGTGTTCCACAATTGGTTGCCCATCCGTTCCCCACAGCCTATGGCAGGTGAGCCGATAGCATAGAGGAACGCAACAATGATGATGAGGAGGAAGCTAGATGTCCTCATGGCTATTGGATTGTCTAGTGGGGTTCTTGATCTTGAGATAGTTATGTGGGACTTTGGTGAATTGGTGATGTGAGTGGATCCAAAACAATTGAGGTAGCGGTGCTTAAATAGACATTGTTATAAGAGGCAAACATTAATTGGATGCTTATCCAAGTAGGCATTTACAATGGCATTTATGACAACCTTTTATACGGGGGTAAACTTTATTCAAAAGTTAATCAATTGGATCCATATCCGAAGGCTTTGACCTACTTAAATTTAGAAAGGTTTATACATGCATTTTAGATGGTTGTATTTCATAACAAAGGTAGTAACTAGTGCACCCACTAACAAGTTTTGAGTAATATCTTCTCCATAAAATGGTCGAAACTTAAATGAATTGGCCTAAGATAAAGAAGATAGGCATTATAAACTCACAAAAGGTAGTAGAAAGCATGTATGTAAACCTTTGTATGAAAATACAATAGTACAGAAATGGCTGGCCACAACTTTTGTTTGTGGTGCGCAATATCCAACAAGCACCACCACTATTTTTTCCAAATAATGGCAGGGTTGGCAAATTTGGTAGGACATCGATATACCCTTAGTGTTGGCGTTGAATTATTTTAGCACGACATTGATGTTTTCTGAGTTTTTTTGGGACTATACTTTGCTATGGCGTGGCCTGTTAGGACCATGCTAGTGATGGCCTACTAGTATAGGGGATCAATAATAGTCCTTTCGATAAGTAAGAGCGTCGAACCCAATGAGAAGCAAAAGGAAATGATAAGTGGTTTTTAGAAAGGTATTTTCTTCAAGTGTCGTAAGTAGTAATAACAGAGAGTTTTGTTGAAATATAATTCGTAATAAGTAACAAGTAACAATAGTAACAAGAGTGCAACAAGGTGGCACAATTCTTCTTATATCAAAATACAAGCCAAAAGTTCTTCTTGTAATGAGCAAATCATTCTTAAGGACACATGGGAAGTCTCGTCTAGTCATGTTCATTATGTTTAGTTGATTCGCGTTCACAACTTTGGGCCCGTGCTAGGGTGCCGTTCTTACTTGAACAAGCAACCCACTTGTGATTACCCCCTCTCGCAAGCATCCACAACTATTATTATTAGTCATAAAAAATTACGGGATCATAGTAGGTGCTAAAGAATAAATATAGCATAGGAGAGCAGCAACAATATCGAATCCATATATAAAGGACTTTGAATCTCTTGTTCCACGCAGAAAAAAGGGCGTGAAGTAACAGCGACAGATTGCATTGACTGAATAATAAATTATCAGACCAAAACATGGCGTAACTAGATTATTTCATGCTTTTGGAATTTGAAAGTGTATACTGCATGCATCAAATTATATTATCTCATAAAAATATGGCAATTAAAGAGTGGCAGCTAGGTAGTAGTAACCATCTATTTTATGACGTGGATCAAAGAGAATCAATCATTAGTTGCTCATGTGAGTAGTAATAGAACGAGGAGACTAACCTTAGAGGTGTGTCTGCTGGGAACATAGTAGGCATTAAAGTAAAATACCATAGTAGTTTGTGGCCTGCAGCAAATATGTAAGAAAGAGTGGAAATAATGTCAGTCCAATTATTTTCCACAGGGAGCGTGCGCTCCATTAATCATAACATGAGCCAATCCTTGTAAATACAAAATATCATGGAGCGCACGCTGCATGAGTTCAACACCAGCTTTGATGCCTTATGTACTGGGATTGAGGGAGTAGTGGTAGTCTCTCTTGCACAAAATCAATTAAGGGGACAAATTCCTTGCCATGTTTGGAAATTGCCTGCTACTTCTTGAGCTTGCGTTGGTTTTTCCCTTGACGAGCAAAGGGTGGTGCAGCAAAGTAGAGATAAGTATTTTCCTCAGTTAAGAACCAAGGTATCAATCCAGTGGGAGAAGAGCGCGCAAATCACCAATACCTGCAAAAACAATCAAACACTTGCACCCAACGCGATAAATGGGTTGTCAATCCCTTCACGGTCACTTGCAAAAGTGAGATCTGAAAGTAAAAGATTGCAAAATAGTAGATAGGAAACTAATATTATGGAAAATAGACGCGGGGGCCATAGGTTTCACTAGAGGCTTCTCTCATGAAGGAAATAATATGGTGGGTGAACAAATTACTGTCGCGCACTGATAGAAAAGCGCAAAGTTATGACGATATCCAAGGCAATGATTATGTAATATAGGGATCACGTCCGTATCAAGTAGACCGACTCCTCCCTGTATCTACTACTATTACTCCACACATTGACAGACTCTTGCCTGCATCTAGAGTATTAAATTCATAAAGAACAGAGTAACGCATTAAGTAAGATGACATGATATCGAGGAATAAAAGCAATATGATGTAAACCCCATCTTTTTATCCTCGATGGCAACAATACAATACGTGCCTTGCTACCCCTACTTTGTCACCGGGTGAGGACACTGCAAGATTGAACCCAAAGCCAAGCACTTCTCTCATTGCAAGAAAAACGAATCTAGTTGGCCAAACCAAACCAATAATTCGAAGAGAATTACAAGGATATCATATCATGCATATAAGAATTCGGAGAAGCTTCAAATAATATTCATAGATAAGCTGATCATAAATCCACAATTCATCGGATCTCGACAAACACATCGCAAAAGAAGATTACATCGGATATATCTCCAAGAATATCGAGGAGAATATGGTATTGAGAATCAAAGAGAGAGAAGAAGTCATCTAGCTACTAGCTATGGACCCGTAGGTCTGTGTAAAACTACTCATGCTTCATCGGGAGGGCAATAGAGTTGATGTAGATGCCCTCCATGATCAAATCCCCTTCCGACAGGATGCCGGAAAAGACCCAAAGATGGGATCTCATGGGAACAGAAGGTTGTGGAGGTGGAAAAGTGTTTTTGTTGATGCTTCTGAGGGTTTCGGAATATTTGTGAATTTATAGGACGAAGAAGTAGGTTTGTGGAATCACGAGGGGCCCACAAGGCAGGGGGCGCGCCCACCCCCCTAGGGCTCGCCCTCCACCCTTGCCGCCGCCTCGTGGCTCTTCTGACTTGCACTCTAAGTCCCTTGGATGTCTTCTGGTCCAAGAAAAATCATCGTAAAGTTTCATTCCATTTAAACTCCGTTTGATATTCCTTTTCTGCGAAACTCAAAAACAAGGAAAAAATAGAAACTAGCATTGGGCCCTAGGTTAATAGGTTAGTCCCAAAAATAATATAAAATAACATATTAATGCATATAAAACATCCAAACAGATAATATAATAGCATGGAACAATCAAAAATTATAGATACGTTGGAGACGTATCAAGCATCCCAAGCTTAATTCCTGCTCGTCCTCGAGTAGGTAAATGATAAAAACAGAATTTTTGATGTGGAATGCTACCTAACATATTTATCCATGTAATTTTATTTATTGTGACATGAATGTTCAGATCCACAAGATTCAAAACAAAAGTTTAATGTTGACATAAAAACAATAATACGTCAAGCATACTAATAAAGCAATCATGTCTTCTCAAAATAACATGGCCAAAGAAAGTTATCCCTACAAAATCATATAGTCTGGCTATGATCCATGTTCATCACACAAAGTATTAAATCATGCACAACCCCGGTATTAGTCAAGCAATTGTTTCACACTTTAGTATTCTCAAACTTTTTTAACTTTCATGCAATACATGAGCGTGAGCCATGGGTATAGCATATCAATGGGTAGAATATGGTGGTTGTTGAGAAGACAAAAAGAAGGTAGTCTCACATAAACTAGGCGTATCAACGGGCTACGGAGATGCCCATCAATAGATATCAATGTGAGTGAGTAGGGATTTCCATGCAACGGATGCACTAGAGCTATAAGTTTATGAAAGCTCACAAAGAAACTAAGTGGGTGTCCATCCGACTCACTTGCTCACGAAGACCTAGGGCAATTTGATGAAGCCCATCATTGGAATATACAAGCCAATTTATATAATGAAAAATTCCCACAGTATATGAAAGTGACAACATAGGAGACTCTCTATCATGAAGATCATGGTGCTACTTTGAAGCACAAGTGTGGAAAAGGATAGTAACATTGTCCCTTCTCTCTTTTCTCTTAGTAATTTTTTTGGTGGGCTTCTTTGGCCTCTTTTATTTTATTTGGGCTTCTTTGCCCTCTTTTATTTTTCATAAAGTCCGGAGACTCATCCCAACTTGTGAGGGAATCATAGCTTCCATCATTCTTTCCTCACATGGGACAATGTTCTAATAATGATGATCATCACACTTTTATTTACTTACAACTCAAGGTAAAAACTCATAATGACGGAACGGTGGAAGTTGCATGGAAATATATCTCGGAATGGCTATGGAAGTTCCATAATAGGTAGGTATGGTGGTTGTTTTGACGAAGGATAAATGGTGGGTTTAGTGCACCGGCGAAAGTTGCACGGTACTAGAGTGGCTAGCAATGGTGGAAGGGTCAGAGTGCGTATAATCCATGGACTCAACATTAGTCATAAAGAACTCACATACTTATTGAAAAAAATTATTAGCTATCGAAACAAATTATTAGACGCATGCTCCTAGGGGAAGGGTTGGTAGGAGTTAACCATCGCGCGATCCCAACCTCCACACAAAGGATGACAATCAATAAATAAACCATGCTCCGACTTCATCACATAACGGTTCACCATACATGCATGCTACGGGAATCACAAACTTTAACACAAGTATTTCTACCAATACACAATTACTCACTAACATGACTCTAATATCACCATCTTCATATCTCAAAACAATCATAAGGAATCAAACTTCTCATAGTATTCAATGCTCTATATATTAAAGTTTTTATTATATCTCCCTTGGATGCCCATCATATTAGGACCAAATTAATAACCTATCCAAATTACCACGTTGTTTAGAGACTCTCAAAATAATATAAGTGAAGCAAGAGAGTTCAATGATTTCTATAAAATAAAGCCACCGCTGTGCTCTAAAAAGATATAAATGAAGCACTAGAGCAAAATTGCCTAGCTCAAAAGATATAAGTAAAGCACATAGAGTATTCTAATAAATCATGATTCATGTGTGTCCCTCTCAAAAGGTGTGTACAGTAAGGATAATTGTGGCAAAATAAAAAGCAAAGACTCATATCATACAAAACGCTCCAAGAAAAATACATATCATGTGGCGAATAAAAATATAGCCTCAAGTAAAGTTACTGATAGATAAAGACGAAAGAGGGGATGCCATCCGGGGCATCCCCAAGCTTAGGCTCTTGGTTGTCCTTGAATATTACCTTGGGGTGCCTTGGGAATCCCCAAGCTTAGGCTCTTGCCACTCCTTATTTCATAGTCCATCAAATCTTTAATCAAAACTTGAAAACTTCACAACACCAAACTCAACAGAAAACTCGTTAGATCCGTTAGTAAAACAAAATCCAATTCTTGCATGTAGGTACTATTGTGAACTCATTCTTATTTTATATTGGTGTAATATCTACTGTATTCCAACTTTTCCATGGTTCATACCCCCCGATACTAGCCATAGATGCATCAAAATAAGCAAACAACACAAAGAAAACAGAATCTGTCAAAAACAGAACAGTCTGTAAAGATGTGAATTGATGTAAAACTTCTGCATCTCTAAAAATTCTGAAAATTAGGACAACCTGGGCAATTTGTAGATCAGAAACGTGTATAAAATTCAAGAATTTATCGCGCTCCGCTAACCAGAAACAATTCTGATACTAGATACAGAAGTTTCCGTTTTTCAGCAAAACCAATCTACTATCTTTCAAATCATCCCAAAGGTCTTACTTGGCACAAACACTAAATTAAAAATCAAAAACAAATCTAACTAGAGGTTAGATGAAAAATTTATTGAAAAATAGAACCAAAGAAAGCAAGAACAAAAATAAAATTGGGTTGCCTCCCAACAAGCGCTATTGTTTAACGCCCTTAGCTAGGCAAAAAACATAGATCTAGATATTGCCATAATAACAATAATAAGGCATATCACGTATGCTCATCTCATACTCCCTTGGTTCAGCAGCAAGCTTTCTTTGTGGTAAGCAAAAGTAATCAAAAGGGCTAAATTTAATAGGTAAGGATCCCTAAGATCAAGTTCTAGAGGAATTGGCTCCTCCTTCTGCCCCTCGTATTGTATGGTCAACTCATCATTGTAAGCGTTCTTTTGGCAAAAATTCATGAACTTATTTTCTAGAGAGAAACCTAATTCGTTGTTTCGTATAGCAAAATTATCATTAATTTCAGAAATTCTCTCAACTAAAACATCGGTAGGGACCCTTTTTCTTAAATTTTCGTTATAAGCAACATCATCAAGAGATCATAAACGCATTATTTCTTGTTGATTAAAGAGAATCCTCTCTATGGGAGGACGACTACCATCTATTTTATAATGCGCAAAAATTTCACTAGCTTCCTTCATAATGAATATAAACTCATGAGCTCGAAATATGGTAGCGGCGTGTTTAACAGAAGAATGCTCAATATTAGAGAACTCTAGAAAAATCCTTTTATGCACGGATGCATTTGAACAAATTGTCTTTCAAGTTCAATTACAAGCAAAGATATAGCGTCCACGAGACTATTAGTTTTATGGAGAATAGATCCACCTAACATGGGTAGTTCACCGGCACAAGTAAATAAATCTTGAATAACCCCTTTTCCAATAATATTGCTGCTACCTATGCGAAGCTTTTTAGTGTGCAAGATAGTAGATTCTTCATGAGGATCAGTATTAGCAAAATTATCCAAGTTTTCCTCATTATTACTATGATCTTTTTAACGATAACCTCCCCAGATTCAGACATGATGGCAACACAATTCTGTCTAGCAAACGAATGAACCGAAAATAAATGAAAAGGACAAACGGAAGAAGGGTGAATAAAAAGGCAAATCTTTTTGTGTTTTCTGAAAACGTTTTTGAAGTGGGGGAGAGGAAAACGAGAGGCGAATGGCGAATACTGTAATGCAAGAGATGAGAGTTTATTATTGGTACTTGGTAGGCTTGATGTAGATCTTGACTTGGCGTAGATCTCCCCGGCAACGGCGCCAGAAATTCTTCCTGCTACTTCTTGATCTTCCATTGGTTTTTCCCTTAAAGAGGAAAGGGTGATGCAGCAAAGTAGAGATAATTATTTCCCTCAGTTAATAACCAAGGTATCAATCCAGTAGGAGAAGAACGCGCAAATCGCCAATACCTACAGAACAACCAAAAACTTGCACCCAACGTGATAAAGGGGTAGTCAATCCCTTCACGGTCACTTGCAAAAGTGAGATCTAATAGACATAGATAAATAAAACTAAACAAAATATAAAATATTTTTGCGTTTTTCATTTATAGATCTGAAAGTAAAAGATTGCAAAATAGTAGATCGGAAACTAATATGATGGAAATAGATCCAGGGGCCATAGGTTTCACTAGAGGCTTCTCTCATGAAGGCAAATAATACGGTGGGTGAACAAATTACTGTCGAGCAATTGATAGAAAAGCTCAATGTTATGACGATATCCAAGGCAATGATTATGTGATATAGGCATCACGTCTGTATCAAGTAGACCGACTCCTGTCTGCATATACTACTATTACTCCCCACATCGACCGACTCCTGCCTACATCTAGAGTATTAACTTCATAAAGAACAGAATAACGCATTAAGTAAGATGACATGATGTAGAGGAATAAACTCAAGCAATATGATGTAAACCCCATATTTTATCCTCGAAGGCAACAATAAAATACGTGCCTCGCTACCCCTACTTTTTCACTAGGTGAGGACACCGCAAGATTGAACCCAAAGCCAAGCACTTCCCCCCATTGCAAGAAAAACCAATCCAGTTGGCCAAACCAAACCGATAATTCGAAGAGAACTACAAGGATATCTAATCATGCATATAAGAATTCAGAGAAGATTCAAATAATATTCATAGATAAGTTGATCATAAATCCACAATTCATCGGATCTCGACAAACACACCGCAAAAGAAGATTGCATTGGATAGATCTCCAAGAACATCGAGGAGAACATGGTATTGAGAATCAAAGAGAGAGAAGAAGCCATCTAGTTACTAGCTATGGACCTGTAGGTCTCTGGTAAACTAGTCACGCTTTATCGGAAGGGCAATAGAGTTGATGTAGATGCCCTTCGTGATCGAATCCCCCTCCGGCAGGATGCCAAAAAAGGCCCCAAGATGGGATCTCACGGGAACAAAAGGTTGCGGCAGTGGAAAAGTGTTTTCGTGGATGCTTATGAGGGTTTCGGAATATTTGTGAATTTATAGGACAAAGAAGTAGGTCGGTGAAGTCACAAGGGGCCCACAAGGTAGGGGGCGTGCCCACCGCCCTAGGGTGCGCCCTCCACCCTTGCATCCGCCTCATGGCTCTTCT
Organism: Triticum dicoccoides; assembly: GCF_002162155.2. Lineage (NCBI taxonomy): Eukaryota > Viridiplantae > Streptophyta > Magnoliopsida > Poales > Poaceae > Triticum > Triticum dicoccoides. Next base: position 812,592,226 of record NC_041383.1, on the reverse strand, counting down.
GACTTGCACTCAAAGTCCCCTGGGTGTCTTCTGGTCCAAGAAAAATCATCGTAAAGTTTCATTTCGTTTGGACTCTGTTCGATATTCCTTTTCTGTTAAACTCAAAAATAAGGAAAAAACAGAACCCGGCACCGGGCCCTAGGTTAATAGGTTAGTCCCAAAATAATATAAAATAGCATACTAATGCATACAAAACATACAAAACAGATAATATAATAGCATGGAACAATCAAAAATTATAGATATATTGGAGACGTATCATTGCCAAACATAACAATGTTGTGCAGAAATGAGGAAGCGACTACAAGTCAGTGGACTGAAAAACTATTTTGGGTCAGTTGCTCATTTCAGTCGAGCCTTCTTCCAGACAACGACCTCACATTATAAGCTACCGTCTGCATATATGCACATAGTAACTCCTACTCAGTCCTCCCCCTATGTACATAGTAGTTCTACACAGTTCTATCCCTACACTACTACTAGTACTACACAATGTTGTCACTATAAAGTAGTTCCTAGAAGCACGTCTACACATGAACTAGCTTGGCACGTTGGCTGGCTCGCAACCTGCATGCGCGATCACACGCACTAGCGACGCTCGTGCTAGCGGCTCTCATCTTGTTTCTCAAAAACATCGCCATGGTTTGGAGTGTTTCTATAAAAATGCTAACCTACATGGATATTGCTAACGATCTCCTATCTCGTTGGTCAAAAACAGTGCCATGGTCGGGGGAGTTTCTCTAAAAAAATGTTACACCTACATGGATATTGCTACTGATTTATTGTATCCTTGGTCAAAAACATCACCACACTCGGAAGTGTTTCTCTAAAATGCTACACATACAGAGATATTTCTACTGATCATCTTTACGGTGAGATATGCTTTCTTCCAACCACAGAACTCCCCCTATTTCCTAATAATTAGTAGAATGCTATCTGGTCGGATTCCAATGAGTTGGGCAGGATTATGAAGAGGTTGTCCTTCCTCCGGGACCGCAGGATTACCCTAGTTGAGGTGGCGCACATGTTCCTACGCCGCAACGTCCAACTTCTCTAGCCTGAGCTCACCCCATGCGGGCTTATCCGGGGAAGACGACGACAACCACGACATAGGAGAAGATTTTTATGGTATGTTCTCCTCTTTGTTCAAGGGGAAGGCTATGGATTTTCCCGTGTAGACGTTTGTTTTCTCATTTCTTAAGCAGAAATTGAATAGTTGGATCTTTACTCACCCATGTACTTGTTGACGCAAAAGTGGCTCTCCTTCTCGACCGAGGTCTGTACTTCTAAATTATATGGTTTTGCATATTAACTAACTACCTACTCATTGCTCGCTAGGAAATTTATAATAACATAGTCGATTAAGATCCATAGCCTGATTTCCAATGGCACATATGTATTTTTCTCCTCCAGCCACCAAACATTTCTTTCTTGAGGCCAGTGACTACTACCATCCGAGAAAGACATCCCTCTAATGCACCCAACCCTAGTGTCACCCAGCATAACACACAGCCCTCTAACACTAAGCCTAAACACTAACTGATAACCTCTAATTACTCTCCTCCATCACCATCACATTAAGTCCACTCCGCATCATCACCTCTAAAATTTCGCCAGTACCGTGACGGTGGTTGGAGATTGGAGGTATCATTGGGCGGAATTAACTTATACTAGATGTATATAGATTGATAGATGTATTATTTTTTTCTTCATTTCCGTGTCATAGAGATGTACTTATCCTTGGAAAAGTTGAATGGTGTCCTGGAAACCATCCCACTGGTTATAGCAGAATGATCGATCTAGTGCTAATACCGTGTTTTTATTTCATGACTCTTTGGTATTGCATTGTATTGCAGTTATAGATCTCTGCAATTGCAAGTTATATTTAGTTGTTCGATTTTCTGCTCTTATCATTGTCAAGTTGTAGATGAATGCTATTTGATATGTTACAAGCATGGCAACGCAAGAGGATACATTATTAGTCGATAAAAAAACAGTTAACAAATCTGCAACATCACAATTATTACTACCGAAGTTATTGCTACCCGCCTATTTCACCTTGGCGAATGAGAGGAGCTGGCGTTTGTGAGCCCACTCCTGCTCGTACACCTCTGCCTTGTACTTGTCATCTTTCCCGCCAATGTCTGATGCGTCGATGATGAGTTTGTAGTTCATTCCAGAAACAAGTTGTTGCCTGCCACTCACCACCTTGTTGAACTTGAGCACGCAGTTCACGTGCTTGCCGAACTCCAACACCGCCCAATGTATGAGCTCTTGGATGTGTTGGTCATTGATGTTTCCAATTGGTTTCCATCCATTCTCTATTGTTGTGTTCCACAATTGGTTACCCATCCGTTCCCCACAGCCTGTGGCGGGTGAGCCAATGGCACTGAGGAACGCAACAATGATGAGGAGGAGGAAGCTAGATGTCCTCATGGCTATTGGATTGTCTAATGGGGTTCTATATCTTGAGATAGTTTTGTGGGACTTTGGTGAGTTGGTGATGTGAGTCGATCCAAAACAAGTGAGATAGGTGTGCTTAAATAGACATTGTTATAAGGGGCAGCCATTAATAGGATGCTTATCCAAGTAGGCATTTACAATGACATTTATGACAACCTTTTATTAGGGCCAAACTTTATTTAAAATTTAATCAATTGGATCCATATCCAAAGAATTTGACCTACTTAAACTTAGAAACGTCTAAATACATGTTTTCTAGATGGTTGTATTTCATAGCCGGGTATCGTCATAACTGTTTTTTTACCGACTAATAACTTCGGTAGCAATAACCGATGACGAGTTTGTTAACACGTGCTTGGTGAACATCAAATGGATAACATCAGCAGATTTTTTTTTAGACTTCAAAATGTATTATCTCCCAAATAATAAATTTGATTAAAAATCTATTTTCATCGTTAAATCTGCCTCGACGAGATATTCAAAACTAAATCCCATATTTCTATGTTTTGACGATTTTTTTGTGCCAAAAGTTGCCATGATATTTACATTGAAATTGTCATAGTGTTTACACTAAAGTTGCCATGATATGTTTCATCTATTTTTCTTCTTCTAGATTTTAAAGCTGCCATTTTATATCAACTAATTTTCACAGCAAATTTTATGAATGGATCGTGGGAATTTTTAGTAATTAACCACGGTGAAATTAATTCATGGATTATGGCAATTTTTAGTAATTCATCATGGAAATTTTAGTTTAAAAATCATGGCAACTTTAGTTTATAGATCATGGAAATTTTAGTAGTTTTACCATGAAATTTTAGTATTTGACCAAGGAAAATATTTTTGGTATGAACCATGGCAAATTTTAGTGCATGTATCTTTGCAAATTTAAGTAATTCACCATGGTAATTTTAGTGTATGGTTCATGACAAATTTGAGTCACTGACCTTGTATTTTTTAAATAATTAACGACGGGTTTCTTTTCTAATTATTAACCTTCATGCCTAGAAGAGAACTAACTAGATGCTTCATTTGGTTGTGTGTATAATTGGTTTAGGGGTATAAGATATATCATACGTGTTTGCTACTATTTTAACATGAAAGAAAAGTAGCGGATCTGTTACAACATATACACATATTGCTAAAATTAATAATTCTATGAGGCAGCGGTAACACACACAGAGACATGCATAACATGTTAAAGATTAGGAATCATCCGCTTCTACGCGGTGTCAAAACACATCATATATATGCCGAAATTTCAGCCCGAACCGAAGGAGATATATAAAAATACCCAAGTAATCTCATAACAGCTATCTCTGTTTTAAACATTCCATCCGTCTAAGATGAATCTTCTCTAGAAACTTAGGTGTACCAACTTGCACGTACGCAAGTCACCACAATCACAACAATCGTATATATGATAAACAAGGCCACATGTGCAATCATAGCAACCATCAGCACACCCCACGGAAAGTGTTAGGAACCTTTCGCCACTAGAGAAGTCGTAGTACGAAGGAGAATTATCCTTGAGACGCCGACGACGTACAATGGTTCGCCCACGGCAGTAGGTATGGCCTTGTAACTCACGGCAATAGTCTCCCTCACAGAGACAGAGACATCATCGTCCTCGATGCAAATTCCATGGTCAATAGTAGTGAAGAGAGTATTACCTCCGATGCTTGTTACTGGGACAACCTTGCCCATGATAAGATCGGCTACTTTGTAGACGAGCATGCGCCCCTCTAAAAGTGGGTTAGCGTCGTGACCAATCAGTAGGATCTCCGAGATGCATTCTTCCATGCTGAACCGGCCTCTGATTCTGTCATTGGGACAGGTGGCAATCAACCTTGGCGGCAACAAATAAGATGACATTGTGTGATGATCAAGGCGGGGTGGATCGATCTGCAGAATATGTTGTTTGCCACCATATGTGGTGGGAGAATCCAACGCAAATAATTTTCCTTGGGATGATATTGTATGAGAGTAGCCTTGGAGGCTCCAAGTCGAGACACTCCATTGCTGGTCCTTGGTAGTAGCAAAGAATACTCGTGGTATATTATAAAGCTTGATCATGACGGTGACGACTCCATCAATACTCATGCTCATGGAGGTGACACCAGTGAAAGCAACATAGCTCCTGCCATTTGACATATCCAAGTTGGCCCTTACCAGGGACATGAGCGGCGGTAGCTCCACAAAGTCGTTGGTGAAAGGGTGGAGGATATGCATACAGTGCTTAAAAGTTGGAAAACGTTTCACGCCAGTGCGCCCGCCGAAACTTTGGTATGTCGGTTGCGAGCCATGTGATCAAGCCCCCATTGTACAGTCTCGCACATCACCCTGGCCCACCTTATCTCTCAGCCTAGCGCGCTGGTAGCCACACTCCTCGTCTTCCTCCTTCGGATCCCGCCGCCTTCTAGCCCCAATCGCGGCTAAAGCTCGAGAAGGCGACACCTATGGACGACGGTGCTCCTCGAGGGCAACCATGTTGGTGTGCTTGCCGATGGCCTCGTTGATATGCTTGCCTTCGGCGGGCCTCATTGATCGCGGTCGGAGCAGCGTGGGAGGCATCAGCTTGGGAGTGGGGGCTCGGGAGGAACAAATGAGGAGACTGCTCCCGGCAGTCTCGTCGGATGATTTGAATAATTCCCGAATTTATATAGGCAGTTTTATTGTTGGCCCATCCTGCCTTGTGTGGATTAGCTCCACTCGGGGATTATTCGCCCTGCACGCAACACTCTTAATGTATTGTGATTGCGACAACCGGGAGAAGAGGGCCTCACAGACGGGCGACGGCAGGCCGAAGACGGGGCACGCGTGCGTCGGTGTCGAACGCCGCCGACCCTCCCATCCCATGGATGGCCTCCCGAGCCCCCCGACGCCACCCGCGAGATATCCTCCCCTGAATCACGTGCCCGAGGTGAAACGCGGTCCACGCGGCGACGACGATGGGCCCGTGACGCACCTGCTCCTCCCGACGCGCACCTCACGACAGGCTGGTACATGGGGCGGCGCTACCTCCGCCACTGGCAACCTCCTCCACTCCTCTCCGCTGGCAACATGGCAGATCCCGTCGAGGTCCGCTCACCGAGAAACTCGATGGAGACAGCGGCGGTATCACACACACATCCTATGGGAGAGAAACTAAGAAAGATAGCCGAGAGGGGGTGGGATGTAGTGTTGTCGTTCGCTAGCATTTCCAGTCCAGCGAACGACTCGGACAAGATGGCGTGTCCCTCACAGGTGGTTTAAGATATGTGTTTTTGATCCAACGGCTAATAGGTCGGTCGCTGGGAACACCTAAAAAATCTGACGGCAGCCAGATAAGATTTCCCCCTTTTTAGGATTAAAAGTCCAGCTAGCTGGGCTTTGCATTTGTATCCACGAGAGGGGTAATAGCATCCAAGGTCCAATTCTGCCGCCAATTACGACCCGGCCCAGTAATCTTTGCCAATCGAGTCGAGTTCCGATCGGTTTGATCTCCTCGTAGCGGAGTCGTACGCAGTCTGCGTCTCAGCTGTCCCTTCCCTCGGTACGTTCTTCTCAAAGGAAAAAAAAAGAAGCTATCCCTCGGCACGTAGAGCTAGCTAGGGTAGAAAGACCAGATCGATCTTCTACTTTCCCATAGAAGAGAGAACATACTTCGTCTGCGATCGATCTTCTACTGTTCGAGAGAAGAGAGAAGATACGCCGTCTGCAATCGATCCACCCATGTCATGTCATCATCACGGGCGAACCGCGACGGCGCATCAGCCATCGCTGATGCTGCCGCCAGCTCCCAAGACGAAATCTATCCATCATGGTCGTCTCTGCATGCAGATTTGGTTCGTCTACTCGGCTGGCAGGTGCTGGCAGGAGATATACTGGACTATGTCCGGTTTCGTGCCGTGTGCGCCCATTGGCGGTCCAGCACCGTCGCGCCGCGGGGGCACGGCATCGTCGACCCACGCTTCCACCCCAAGAGGTGGTTCCTGCTGCCTGAGGGTCACGGCCTTCACCCTGCCGACGGCAAGAAGCGTTTCTTCAATCTCTCCACAGGAGTTTTCGTCCGCGCCTGGCTCCCGTTCTTAAGCGATAGCTATGTCCTTGACTCGGCCGATGGCCTCCTCCTCTTGCAACGGAAAAGCCAAGACACCTCCGCAATCCGGGTCCTCCACCCTTTCACCGGCGACTTTGCGGAGCTACCACCGCTCATGTCCCTTGTAAGAGCCAACTTGGATATGTCCGATGGCACAAGACGGGTTGATTTCCGTAGTGTCACTTCCATTAGCGTCAGTATTGATGGAGTCGTCACAGTCATGATCAAGCTTTACAATATATCACGTGTATTCTTTGCTACTACTAAGGACCAGCAGTGGAGTGTCTCGACTTGGAATATCGGATGGTACTCGGAGATAATATCATCCCAAGGGAAATTATTTGTGTTGGATTCTCCAACCACATATCGCCGTGAACAACATATTCTCCAGATCGACCCACCCCGCCTTGATCATGACGGCAACTCATCTTATTTGTTGCCACCAAAGTTGATTGCCACGTGTCCCACTGACAAAATTTCTGGCATGTTCTACATGGAAGATTGTGTCTCGGAGATCCTAGTGATTGGTCACGATGCTAACCCACTTTTCAAGGGCCGCTTGCTCATCTACAAAGTAGCCGATCTTATCATGGGCAAGGTTGTCCCGGCAACAAGCATTGGAGGTAATACTCTCTTCACTACTATTGACCATGGAATTTGCATCGACGGCGATGATATCTCTGTTTATGTGAGGGAGACTATTGCTGTGAGTTACAAGGCCATACCTACTGCTATGGGCGACACCATTGTACGCCGTCGGCGTCTCAAGGATAACTCTCCTTTGTACTATGACCTCTCTAGCGGCGAATGGTCCCAAGGACCAGCCATGGGGTGTGCTGATGATTACCATGATTGCACCTGTGGCCTTGTTTATCATATCTACGATTGTTGTCATTGTGGTGACTTCCGTGCGAGCAAGTTGGTACACCTAAGTTTCTAGAGCAGATTCATCGTCCTAGACAGATTACTTGGGTACAACAGAGATTGTTGTTAATGTGTACAACAGAGATTGCTGTCAATGAGATTACTTGGGTCTTCTGTATATACCTCCTTCGGTTTGTCCTGCAGTTTCGACACATGATGTCTTTTGACACCGCGTACAAGCATATGATTCCTAATGTTTGACCGGTTATGCATGTCTTTGTGTGTGTTCCCGCTGTCTCATAGAACTATTTAAATTTTTATATGTTGTAACAGAGCCGCTAGTTTTCTTTCATGTTAAAATACTAGCAAATATGCGCATGCATTGCAACGGGAGAAACAGTATATCATATACCCCTTACCCAATTATACACAAATCCAAATGAAGCATCTAGTTAGTTCTCTTATAGACAAGAAGGATTTAAAGAAAAGAAACAAACAAGTGGGCGTAAAAACATACTCCCTCCAGTCAAAAGTAAGTGTCGTGGTTTTAGTTAACATTTGAACAAAAACCACAACACTTATTTTGGATCGGAGGGAGTAATAGATTACATACTATGTGGACATTTAATCAATCCCTTTTTTCTGCATCTCTTTATCATACTCTTCCTCTGCCTCAACTGCTATAACTAAACAAATTCAAAGTTTCACATATAGGAGCGATAAAATTCACAATGCCCGTGCTTCGCTACCGAGCAAACACAATAGTCCAAGTCCTACTTGTCGTGCATCGGTGATGGGTGCCAGTGGGTCGAGCTAGGTGGCTGGGTGGGTCCCTTGCTTTCTTTCTAGCCATCATCGATAAATTCCTTTCTTTCCTCTGAATTTTTTTTTGTGGGGCCAGAACGTGATGCTTTTCAAGGCCGAGTACTTTTCTTAACAGTGTATAGTAAAACCAAAATAGATCCAGATGTATGACCTTGATGACCAAGGCACAGTACTTTTCTTGATGACCTAGACATAGAGATGTAGCTGGTTTTGGTTGACATCTCTTCAGGATTCAGAAATATAGAAAACTACTGCAAGGGCTAGTTCTTGGTCAGGTCCAATACTTACTGTAAAAAGAGCAATTGTTACTGAAGGCATTCAGAAATTTGTATACGAGCACTAGCAGTTTGATTGTTGTTTGATTTGGTCCTGCTAGCCGTTTTGCAAGTTGGCAGTAAGAATACCTTTGCTAAAAATGAAACAGAATATGAATGAAGTTGTCCAAGTTGCTGCTACTATAAACACAACGTAAATTGCAAAATATAGGTCAGGTCATACATGTACAGTTTAGGGACACTTTTCATCACAGAACATAGCAAATAAGCACAGAGAAAAGATGGCTTATTCTCATGGACTTATTTCCAGAACAGCTTATATGAGGCTTATTCTCATGGCAGCTTATGCAAAAGCCACTGTCCGAAAGAACTGGCCCCAAGCATCCATAAGAATCATCCCCAGTAGCTAGAGGCCGATAAAAAGAAAAGAAAGCGTCGGATAGGTAAACAACGCTGTTGCCATAGAATTTCATTTTGAGAAGGCTTTCGAAGAGAAGTCATCACTACTATTAAGAGTATTAAGAGTAGTGACGACCACTTCTTCACTTTCAATCCAGGTTGAGCCTCCTCTCTTGCTACAGCTGCTTCGATCATTTGGTCATAATACCCCTGACAGTCCTGAGTACATGCATAAACCGAAAAACAAGTTAGCACATCCAAATCAGAAAATAATTGTACATGTTTGGTAGTATCAATTCACATCTAGAGCTCACCAGCCGGCATGGGCGCGCAGTGTACAACCACAACAGTCGTATATATGGCAAATGAGGCCACAATGGCTCATGGGGTGTGTTGTTGGCGACCACATGCCGCTATCAAGGTGGTACTGCCAAAGGTGACATCTCTCGTGATGCCGGCGAAGCACAATGGTGTCGCTCGTGATCGTAGGAATCACCCCATTATTTGCAGTTTGCATACTTGTTTCGGTATCAAAAAAGACAGATTTGCCTCCGATGTTTGTCACCGGGATAACCTTGCCGAGGATAAGATCAGTTACTCTATAAACCACCATATGCGTGTGTGTAGGATCTTTGTAGGCTATGACCAAAATCTCCGAGTCACATTCTGCTAGGCCAATGCCATCGGAGATTTTCATCGTTGGACATGTGGCAATCAACTTTGATGGCGGTAAGAAAGGTGAACCTAACCCCGAGGTTGTCCCATGCTCATGCATGGGCGGGCCCATCTGGAGAACCTGATGTGCATGACTAGGTAGGTCATAAGATAAGATGTATAATTTTCCTTGAAATGATACAGGCCTCCTGGTCCAAAAGAACCTCCGGGTCGACTGGCTCCATTGCTTGTCCTTGGTGGTAGCAAAGATGACGCGTGATAATTCTACAAGCCAGATCATCACTGCAGCGGCTCCATCCGAGCTCGCCGTCAAGGAGGTGACCACGCCGCCAGGTACCACATGAGTAGTTATCTCATGGGAACTCAAGTGGAGTTTCGAGTTTGACACGATGGACCCGAGCGGCGGGAGCTCCATAAGGTCGCCGGTGAGGGGGTTGAAAAGACAGATGCTACCTTGATCGTGTTGTCGCTGCTGCCGCTGCAGTAGGAGGATCCCGTCGACCGAGTCGAGGATGCGACAGTCGTGTGGAAGTCGAGGGCAAACGGAAACTCCGGTGGAGAGGCTGAATAGGCGTCTCTTGCCCTTATCGTCGGGGTGTAATCCATGTCCCTCGGGCAGCACCATCCATCGACGCGGGTGAAAACGCGGGTCGACGATTCCACGGCCGTGAGGACAGACGGTGCTGAACCGCCAGTGTGTGCAGACTGCACGGAAGCGGACGTAGTCGAGCAGATCTCCAGCCAGCACTCGACAGCCGACCAGGCGAACCAGATCCGCGTGGAGGGACGACGCCTCGTTGGGGTCAAACTCTAATCCATGTCCCTCGGACAGCACCATCCATCGGCGTGGGTGAAAACGCGGATCGACGATTCCACGGCCGCGAGGACGGACGGTGCTAGACCGCCAGTGTGTGCAGACTGTGCGGAAGCGGACATAGTCTAGCAGATCTCCCGACAGCACTCGCCAGCCGACCAGGCGAACCAGATCCGCGTGGAGGGAAGTCCATGGAGATGGAGACGCCTCGTCGGGGACGGTGGCGGAGGCAGCCGCTACAGCCGGAGAGCGCAAGTGATTCGCCGCCGAGGACGTCGACATAGAGCGATCTGCTTTTTTTTCTTTTTTAAGAAAAGAGCGATCTGCTCTTTCGCGATGGATCGTGTCGATCGCGACAGGAATTTTAAAGCGGTTCGATGGAGAGTCGGAGCCCAGCCCGGCGGTATATGCAGTTGGCCTCCGTTAGTTACTCCTAGATCGCAACTAGTATCTGTGCAAACAATTGGTTTCTCGTAATGTAAAAAAAAGTGCAAACAATTTGCCTCAACCCCCTCAGAAAGAATCTTTGCATACAATTTGCCTCATTATCCTAAAAAAACACATTTGTTCGATAAAGGGCGTTTTTATTCACTTATAATGTAGCATCAAGGGGATACAACTATGATGAGCATATACCCGGCCTCTACAAAATAAGGATGCACATAGCCAACAGGCACACACACACGCAAAATACGCCGGCAAAAAAAAAAGCGAAGTCATATAAGGCCAAAGCTATGCCTAGGCGAAGAGAGAAAAAAAAAGCTGAAATGAGCACCGGCGGCGGAGCCGTAGGGCTCCGGCGGCGGGACGGCAGAGGCAGCGGCGGACGGGCCTCCCGGCAAAGGCATGTAAACTTGACGTTAATCTTCACTTGATCTTACGGAGACGTGCATCGGATGATCCGCCGAGACACGCGATGAGCAAAATTGAGAAGACGCGGACGAGCGATGATGCACTCCAGCCCGTGTAACACCTCCTTGTCCAGAACGTGCACCCGTGCATGTGTCTTCATGAGCCATGGCTCCTGGATGCGGACGACGAGCGAGCGGGAGAAGCGCTGCAGGCGGGTGTGCGATGCGAAGGAGCGCTGCGAGTGGGCGTGGCGAGCGCTGCGGGCGGGAGAGGGATGGGCGGCGGCCGGTGATGGGGTTATGTACCTAGGGTAGGGTCATGGACCTGATCTAAGTACCTTACCCAAGGACACCCTTAGAAGAAGTCGCCTTCCAGTCGACCAACGAGGGACACACTCGACTGTCTTGAAGGACTCGACCACGAAGACTCACTCGACCACCAGAAGGTCAAGAGGCACTCTGCACTGCGACGGCCTGTAATCAAGTAGACTTTATGATAGTAAAGGCACTTTATGTGGGGCGTTACCAGTAACGCCCCAGACTTAACTCACCTTAAACCCTCTCCTACGTGGGCTGGCTGGGGTCCTGGCGCACTCTATATAAGCCACCCCCCTCCACAGGCAGAAGGGTTCGGCACCTTGTAACTCATATACTCATAATCCACTCGACCGCCTCCGGGCTCCGAGACGTAGGGCTATTACTTCTTCCGAGAAGGGCCTGAACTCGTACATCCCTTGTGTTTACAACCTCTCCATAGCTAGGACCTTGCCTCTCCATACCTACCCCCCACTCTACTGTCAGGCTTAGAACCACGACAGTTGGCGCCCACCGTGGGGCAGGTGTTTTAGCGATTTTGTGGAGAAGTTGCGATTCTTCCGAGTACTTTCATCATGGTGTCTGCTGGAGTTTTGGTCGGGGGTCAAGAGATCCGTCTCGGCACTCTCACCTTCATCGCCGACGACTCCGCGTGGCTCCAGGAGGCTCCACTCGACGTAGATGCGCTCCCCGTCCGCGGTGCGACGCATTTTCGTGCATGTGTCCGCGGCGTTCTGCTGCGGCAACCGTCGACCCAGTATCGGTCGGCTCCTCCATCGTCCACCCTCCCAGTCTCCCGCCAGCGCAAGCGCTCGGGCCGGTCGAGGCTTCAGCGATGGGTGAGGCACGCGGTGGCTCGTCAATCGGCCACCACCCAAGTTGCGGCAATCGAGCCCGACGAATCTCTCTACGGCTTGTTCGATCTGTCGACTGGCTCCGTAGAGACTGCATCCGAGTGCGGTAGCAGTGATCCAGCGGCGGAAATCTTGATGGTCGACGGGCCCCACAGTCCCCCTGGCTTCGCCCGTGATGGTGGAGCAGGTGACGGCGGCGACCCTGCATGAGGCTACGAAGAGTACCAGCTCGAGCCACTCGACTCTCTGCAAAGAGAGGAACTTCGCCGCAGGAACGAGGATCCCCTGCGTACTCCCATCGCAGGAGAAACCCCCGAGGCTCGTGCCTTGGAGGAGGCACGTCTGGCCAATTTGGCCGAACGCACTCGACTGGAGAATCTTTAGCGAGCACTCGACGAGCGCGCGCGGCAACGAGTTCCCGACACCAATCGACGTCAACTCTTCCCGCCGACTCAGGTATATCGAACTCCAATCCAGAATTTAGCAGCCGCGGCCCGTATAGCCGAGTCCATCCAGCCTTCGCAGTCGGAAGCTGGCAGAGGTTTGCTGCAGATCAGGGATCTGCTCCGGGCAGCAAGAGATCAGAATTCAGCCGTGTCACAGTCGCGCAACAGGATTCACAGTCGATCCGTCACTGCGAATACAGTTCAGTCGGCTCACAGCCCCAGATCGCCTCCGCGGCGTGAGCAGCACGAGAATTGGCGGGGCCAATATGGTGACCGAGATGATAGACGTCGAGTGCCCCATTCCCCTCCGAGGGGTGGGTCTTATGCTCCTCGGCGCAAGATGACAGGCGTCAGTACAGTACAGGGCGAAGGGTTCCAGTCGACCCCAGAGAACCAGGCTTCGACGCGCGATCCATTATCGTGCAAGGCTTGGTCGACCGGAACAGAGCCCATCGAGGCGGACTCGACAGAGATGCACCCATAAGCAGTCGAGTGCATGTTTCTGGTCCTGAATGTTTCAGCAGAGCTATCAGAGCCGCAGTTATCCCTCCCAATTTCAGGTTGGCAACAGGAGTCAGCAAGTTCACTGGTGAGTCTAAGCCTGAAACTTGGCTTGAAGACTACCGAGTGGCAGTTCAGATTGGTGGTGGGAACGACGAGGTGGCCATGAAGCATTTGCCCCTCATGCTGGAAGGTTCTGCCAGGGCATGGTTGACTCAATTACCTCCTAGCAGCATTTACACTTGGGAGGATCTGTCCCGAGTGTTCATCAGAATGTTTGAAGGAACTTGCAAGCGACCAGCTGGATTGACAGAGTTGCAAGTCTGCGTGCAGAAAGCTAATGAGACTCTCAGAGAGTATATTCAGAGGTGGATCACTTTGCACCACACTGTGGAGAATGTGTCTGATCATCAGGCAGTCTGCGCCTTCAAAGATGGCGTCAAGAACAGAGAACTGAGTTTGAAGTTTGGTCGAACCGGTGACATGACCTTGAGTCGGATGATGGAGATTGCTACCAAGTACGCCAACGGCGAAGAAGAAGACCGACTCCGAAGCGGCAAGCACAAGCCGAGTCAGTCGGAAAAAGGAAACACCAGTCGGAAACAAAAGCGGAAGGCTGAACCGGCAGCTCCTGGAGAGGCTCTGGCCGTGACTCAGGGAAAGTTTAAGGGGAAACCAAAAGGATCCTGGAACCCCAAGAAGGTAAAGGATAAAGAAGGGAATGACGTAATGGATATGCCGTGTCACATCCACACGAAGAAAGACGAAAAGGGGAATATCATCTACCCGAAGCACACCACTCGCCAATGTCGACTCCTGATCCAGCAGTTTCAGGGAAAACAGTCTAAGGACAAGGAGAAGGAGTCAGACAAGGCTGAAGACAAGGAGGACAGTGGGGAGGGATATCCGCATATAAACTCCACTCTGATGATCTTTGCAGATGTGGAAAGCAAGAGTCGACTGAAGGTCATTAACCGAGAGGTGAACATGGTTGCCCCTGCAAAAGCAAATTATCTGAAATGGTCTCAAATACCCATCACAATCGACAAATCTGATCACCCGACTCACATTGCCACCCCTGGGAGGCAAGCTTTGGTGGTCAATCCAGTGGTCGAAGGCACTCGACTGACAAAGGTGCTGATGGATGGTGGAAGCGGACTGAATTTGTTGTATGCAGACACACTGAAAGGAATGGGCATTCCGATGTCCCGACTGAGCACTAGTAACATGAGCTTTCATGGAGTTATACCAGGGAAGAAAGCCGAGTCACTCGGCCAAATAGCTTTGGATGTGGTGTTTGGTGATTCGAAACACTTTCGCAAAGAAAAGTTGACGTTTGAGGTCGTGGATTTTCAGAGTGCATATCATGCCATTTTGGGGAGACCAGCTTACGCACGGTTCATGGCTCGACCGTGTTACGTGTACCTCAAATTGAAGATGCCCGGCCCCAAAGGAGTGATCACTGTCACCGGCGATAGGAAAAAGGCAGAAGAGTGCTTTCAGAAGGGCTCCAAGATTGCCGATTCCCAGGTGACAGCAGTCGAGTTCGAGGAATACAAGCAAAACGCAGATCCGAGTGACTTGCTGCGATCAAAGAAACCCGCCACAGAGTCTGCATTCCAGTCGTCCGGTGAGACGAAGCCTGTTCACATTCACCCGACCGACCCCGATGCAGCTCCGACCCGCATCTCCACAACACTCGACCCAAAATAGGAAGAAGCGCTCATCCAGTTCCTCCGTGAGAACTGGGACATTTTTGCATGGAAGCCCGCTGACATGCTAGGTGTTCCCAGGGGACTGGCTGAGCATCGCCTAAGAGTCGACTCATCTGCAAAACCAATCAAAGAGCATCTTCGGCGGTCCGCCGTCCAGAAGAGAAAAGCCATTGGTGAAGAAGTGGCTCGACTGTTGGCGGCAGGATTTATCCGAGAGATATACCACTCCGAGTGGCTCGCTAATGTCGTCCTGGTTCCTAAGAAGGACAAGTCGCTCCGAATGTGCATTGATTTCAAGCACATCAACCGGGCCTGCCCGAAAGATCATTTTCCTCTCCCTCGCATAGATCAAATTGTTGACTCGACCGCGGGCTGCGAGAGGCTATCTTTTTTAGATGCCTACTCCGGGTACCACCAGATCCGTCTGTACGGACTCGACGAGGTAAAAACAGCTTTCATCACTCCATTCGGGTACTTCTGCTATATCACCATGCCATTCGGCCTCAAGAATGCCGGAGCCACATTTATGCGAATGATTCAGAAGTGTATACTCACTCAAATCAGTCGGAATGTGGAAGCATATATGGATGATATCGTTGTCAAGTCACGAAAAGGTTCCGACCTGCTCGTTGATCTCGCCGAAACATTTGCCAACCTCAGAAGATATGATATCAAGCTCAATCCATCAAAGTGCACATTTGGAATTCCTGGTGGCAAGTTACTCGGTTTTCTCGTTTCCGAACGGGGAATCGACGCTAACCCAGAGAAGATTGGCACTATTCTCCGAATGAAACGCCCTGTGCGAGTGCACGATGTCCAGAAGCTTACTGGATGCTTGGCCGCATTAAGTCGATTCATCTCACGACTCGGTGAAAAGGCATTGCCTCTTTACCGACTGATGAAGAAGACAGACAAGTTCGAGTGGACTCTAGAAGCTGATGCAGCGTTTGCCGAGTTAAAAACTCTGCTCTCCACCCAGCCGGTGCTTGCTGCTCCAATCAGCAAAGAGCCTCTGTTGCTCTATATCGCAGCCACAGGACAAGTCGTCAGTACTGTGCTAACGGTCGAGCGGGAAGAAGAAGGAAAAGCTCTCAAAGTTCAGCGCCCAGTGTATTATTTGTCTGAAGTCTTGACTCCATCCAAGCAGAGATATCCTCATTATCAGAAGCTTGTGTATGGAATATACATGACCACAAAGAAGGTTGCTCATTATTTTTCTGATCATTCCATCACAGTCATCAGAGATTTTGCACAACAGAGATGCAACTGGTCGAGTGGCCAAATGGGCGATTGAACTTCTTCCCCTTGATATCAAGTTTGAAGCAAAGAAAGCCATTAAGTCCCAGGCAATAGCAGATTTCCTCGCCGAGTGGATTGAACAGCAGCAGCCGACTGAAGTTCACTCGGAGCATTGGACCATGTTCTTTGATGGCTCTAAGATGTTGAATGGTTCCGGTGCTGGGGTTGTCCTAGTTTCCCCCAGAGGAGATAAGCTCAGATATGTGCTCCAGATTCACTTTGATTCCTCCAACAATGAGGCAGAATATGAGGCCCTCTTATATGGGTTGCGCATGGCCATTTCACTCGGCGTCCGTCGCCTGATGGTCTATGGTGACTCGGATTTAGTGGTCAATCAGGTGATGAAAGAGTGGGACGTGAGGAAGCTGGAAGCCATGACTGGATACTGCAGTGCAGTGAGGAAGCTGGAAAAGAAGTTCGAGGGGTTGGAGCTCCATCATATACCCCGACTGAAAAATCAAGCAGCTGATGATCTAGCAAAGATAGGTTCCAAGAGAGAAGCCATTCCGAGTGGTGTGTTCTTGGAGCATATACACACTCCGTCAGTCAAAGAAGATCCTTTCACCGAAGAAACTCCACAGCCCAAGAGTGCCACAGATCCGACTGAAGTTGAAGTCCCAGCAGTGGTCGACTTGATCATGGAGGTTTTGGTGGTCATTCCCGACTGGACAGTTCTGTATGTCGCATATATCCTGAGAAAAGAGCTTCCGGAGGATGAGGAAGAGGCTCGACAGATCGTCCATCGGTCTAAGGCCTTTACCGTAATCAAAGGACAATTGTACAGAGAAAGCGCGACTGGAGTTGGTCAGAAGTGCATAACACCATAAGAAGGTCGACTCATCCTCAATGATATTCACTCGGGGACCTGTGGTCATCATGCGTCTTCTCGGACCATCGTGGCCAAAGCATACCGAGCTGGATTTTACTGGCCAAAGGCGAATGAGATGGCAAAAGAGATAGTGGATAAGTGCGAGGGATGTCAGTTCTACTCGAATATGTCGCACAAGCCTGCGTCGGCTCTGAAGACCATCCCACTCGTCTGGCCTTTCGCAGTATGGGGACTGGACATGGTCGGTCCTTTGAGAACAGGACGAAGTGGCTTCACGCATGTACTGGTGGCAGTCGACAAGTTCACCAAGTGGGTCGAGGCTAAACCAATCAAGAGCCTCGACACCGGTACTGCTGTTAGCTTCATCAGGGAACTAATATTCAGATATGGAGTCCCGCACAGCATCATTACGGATAATGGGTCGAACTTTGACTCAGAGGAATTCAGAGATTTCTGCAACTCCCAAGGCACACGGGTCGACTACGCTTCAGTCGCCCATCCGCAGTCGAATGGACAAGCAGAGCGAGCTAATGGACTGATTCTTAAGGGATTGAAGCCTCGACTGATGCGTGATCTCAAACACGCGGCTGGAGCCTGGGTAGACGAACTTCCCTCAGTGCTTTGGGGGCTGCGGACCACACCTAATCGGTCGACCGGAAGAACTCCATTCTTCTTGGTCTACGGAGCTGAAGCAGTCTTGCCGAGTGATCTTCTCCACAATGCTCCTCGAGTTGAAATCTACAACGAAGCAGAGGCTGAACAGGCGCGGCAGGACGCAGTCGACCTTTTAGAAGAAGAAAGGGAGATGGCTCTGATCCGCTCGACCATCTACCAACAACATTTGCGTCGTTTCCATGCCAGAAATGTGAGAGGTCGAGCCTTCCAGGAAGGGGATTTAGTTCTCCGAGTGGATCAGCACAAACCACACAAGCTTGCTCCTTCTTGGGAAGGCCCCTTCATCGTCACCAAGGTTCTCCACAACGGGGCGTACCGTCTTTACAACGTCGAGCATAATATCGACGAGCCCCGAGCTTGGAACGCGGAGCTACTCCGCCCATTTTACACTTAAGTTTTATCACTCGGATGAGTTGCAATAAAGTACTTCTGTAGTCCATGGACCTCAAAATAATAGTGTCATAGTTCCTCCATAATTTCTGTCACTTTTTATTTTTGTCCAAATAAAATTCCCCCTCAGTGGGTGACTTAGCCGCGAATCCGTTTCGCCTAAGTTTGTAAAAATCCTACCGAGTGGTGAGCCAGACTCTCACTCGGAGGCTTAGCTGCGAATCCGTTTCGCCTAAGTTATCAAAAACC
>NC_041383.1:812557610-812572695 GCF_002162155.2 Triticum dicoccoides | reverse complement strand
TCCTACCGAGTGGTAAGCCAGACTTCCACTCGGAGGCTTAGCTGCAGCCCTGTGCTCGCCTAAGTTATAAAAATCCTACCGAGTGAAGAGCAAACCTCTCACTCGGGGGCTTAGTTGCAGTCCAAGCACTCGCCTAAGTTATCAAAACCCTACCGAGTGGTAAGCCAGACTTCCACTCGGAGGCTTAGCTGCAGCCCTGTGCTCGCCTAAGTTATAAAAATCCTACCGAGTGAAGAGCAAACCTCTCACTCGGGGGCTTAGTTGCAGTCCAAGCACTCGCCTAAGTTGTCAAATCCTACCGAGTGGTAAGCCAGGCTTCCACTCGGAGGCTTGGCCACAGCCCAGTGCTCGCCTAAGTGGACTAAAGAATAAGTCGATTGCAGTAAAGGCGCCTTGCTTTGAACCTGCAAAAGACATTTCGAGCCAAAGGCAATCGTATTCAAGCACCAAATTCAAGTTTGAATCGATATCTAAAGGAACCGAGAGTGCTCAGGCGTTAAGCCTGTTAAGGTTTATCGGTTACAATTCCACTCGGCATACCGAGGCAAATTTAAAGCGTCGAGCCAGAAGAAGTTTTTTACCCCTCCTGTGGAGGGCTGGAAGGAGCAACGAATTCATCAAGGTCAATTCCGTCGGCGATCCGAGTGGCAGCTGCAAGGAAAGTTTCCATAAAGGACCTGAAGTCGTGCTTCTTGGTGTTGGCCACCCGAAGAGCCGCCAGCTTCTCTTCTCGCGCATCTTTACAGTGGACTCGGGCCAGACACAGAGCAACATCTGCACCACACCGAGCCGAGGACTTCTTCCATTCCTGCACTCGACCAGGGATCGTGTTCAACCGGGCCATCAGCGACTCAAGGTCATTCTAAAGTGTCTCCTCAGGCCAGAGCGTCGAGTCGATGCGAGATGTGGCGGCCTTCAGCCTTGCGAGATAGTCCACGACAGCTGCAACACGAGATTCCAGTCGGAAAACATCCATGGCAACTTCGTCGTTCACCGGAGAATTGACGGGGTCGAGGTTTGGCTCCAGCCGGCTAGTTTCTTCTTCAAAGTCTTGACAAAATTCTACAAGGATGATCACTAAGTCAAGGGGATGGTCGAATGAAAAAAACCACAATTGGAAATGTTTGCCAAGCATAGAGGTTTACCTTCAAGCATAAGAAACAGCTTCTTGGCAAGACTACTCAGGAAGGCCTCCAGATCAGTTTTCTTCCCAGTCAATTTGCTGACTTGGTCGGTCAGGGCAGCTTTATCAGTTTTTAGTCGACTGATCTCCTTGTTGGCGATCCCAAGAGCAGCTTTCAGATTAGTATTGTCTTGTTCAAGCCTGGTGACTGAAGCTAACTTCTCGTCAGCAAGCTTGATCTTCTCAGCTAGTTCAAGGTCTTTCTTCTGTTGGGCCTCCCTTACCTTACCTGCAAGTTACAGCAAGATCAGATTTTGAAACAAGCAAGGGGAAAAGCAGTCGTCAGGGTCTCACCAAACATACCTTCGGTATCCTCCTTTGCCTTCGTCAGCTTCTCCTGAACCAGCTTCAGGCTCAGCTCGAGTTGAGTGTGCTTGTGTTCCAGTTCAGAGTAGCGAGCCACAAGATCACAAGAGTTCTGCGAAGAACCAATCGACTAAATGTCAAATATAATTCACTTCCGAGTGAAAAAGGAAAAACACACGTTTCTAAGACTACAGCCGAATACAAGCATTCGACCGTAGTCTCGGGGACTACACCCAGTGGGTGCACTCAGCGTGCCCCCACTAATCCTGTTGAAGACAAAATCGACCAGTCGACCTCAAAAAAAAAGAGCGAGATGCATTCTCTAAGACTGTGATCAACTGCAAGCAGTCGACCACAGTCTCGGGGACTACACCCAGTGGGTGCACTCAGCGTGCCCCCACCGGTTTGTGAAATCCAGTCGACATAGTCGACTGGCAGAAAAATTGACATCATAAAGCCTAAGGCCGACTGCCAGCAGTCGACCTTAGCCTTGGGGACTACACCCAGTGGGTGCACTCAGCGTGCCCCCACCGGTTCGTGAAATCCAGTCGACATAGTCGACTGACAGAAAGATTGACATCATAAAGCCTAAGGCCGGCTGCCAGCAGTCGACCTTAGCCTTGGGGACTACACCCAGCGGGTGCACTCAGCGTGCCCCCGCTAACACGGAGTTTATTCGACACACCCAGTGGGTGACTACTATAAATTCCGGAAAGGAAAAGTTTTTGGTAGCATATCCAACAGAACAAACAGTGGTCGACTGACCTGGACATTGCTTTGGAGGGCAGAGCTGGCGTCATAAGCTGCCTGGCTCGCATCCCGGATGGTCTTCAACTGCTCCATCATGATACCCGCCTGGCGTATCGCTTCCTTCGCCGCGCCAGCTTGGTCCTCCGGGACGTGGTGCGTTGTGAAGAGGGAGGGCTGCTGAGCACTCGTCAATGGATCTGCGAAGGACACCGTGTGTCGAGTGGTGTTCTCTTCCTCCGCAATCAGAATCTCAGGCGCCGTCACGTCCTGGGGCACCTTACTGGCGGACGCTTTCCTACTCCTCCTACGCTTCAGTGGTTCTTCATCCTCATCATCATCAGGGAGATCGATAACAGTATTTGGTGGAGCTACGGAGAAGAATCAGGATCAAGATCACGAGTCAGTCGACTAAGAACGGCGTTAAGAATACAGTACCTGGGTTCGAAGTTGCTGCGTCCTCCATCTCATGGTCATCAGCTCGGGCCGAGGTTCCAGAAGTAGCAGCACTGCAACTCCAAAGGATCAGTCGACTAACTTCAGCGTCGACCAGAGACAAAGTTCACACAAAATAAGAAGACTTAAGCAGAACGATTACCCTGATATGGTGGGGATGGACACCTTCATCTTCGGCAGGAGCTTGGTCGGCTTCGATGAGGCCGCCTTGGGCTGCTTCGGCGCCTTTTCAGTCGGCACCGGAGAGGTGGTCCGAGGGCGTTTGGTCGACTGGGCAACGGTCGCAACCCCCTTGCCACGTTCAGTCGAAGGGTCGTGGACAAGCTTCGACCGCCTTTCTGAACGCGGTGGTACGACCTCCTCCTCCTCTTCTTCCTCGTCCTCAATGTCATCTTCGTCACCGTCATCATCATCATCATCGTCGTCATCCTCTGCAATGTCCGAGTCCCATTCCTCCTCTCCCTGGCTCTCGCCTCCACTCGCCTCACCCTCCTCAGTCGGAGCTTGGGCCCCATTGGGCATCGAGTACAGCTCGGTGAGAGCCTAGCAGATATCAAGACAAGGATCAGTCGACCAGTCGGCAGGATAAACAGAAATGAATGCGACAAGAACACAGTGGAGAGCGGAGCAAACGTACCTTGTTTGGATCGCTGTTGTGGTCGAGTGGAGGAATCCTTCTAGCTCCGCGTGGGTTGTCCTTGTTTCCGGTAACGGCTACCATCCATCTTTCCAGAGTGACATCGTCGACTGCTTCTGGATGGACTCGAGTCTCGTCTTCGGTCCCACAGTACAACCACATGCAGTGGCTCCGGAACTGAAGGGGCTGGATGCGACGCCTAAGGAAGACCTCCAGGAGATCCATGCCCGTCACTCCCTCCCGAACCAACTGCACCACGCGCTCCATCAACATCTTCACGTCAGCTTTCTCCTCCAGAATCAACTTCAGAGGGGAGGGCTTGTTCACTCGGTCCATGGTAAACGGAGGGAGTCCACTCGACTGCCCTGGCGTCGACTGGACCTGGCAGTAGAACCAAGTCGACTGCCAGCCTCTGACGGACTCGGGAAAGGTCATGGGCGGGAAGGTGCTCTTATTCCTCACCTGGATCCCCAGAGCCCCACACATTTGGACAACTCGGGTTCTCTCATCACCTGGGCTCGCCTTCTTCACGGTCTGAGAGCGACACGTGAATATATGTTTGAACAAACCCCAGTGCGGTCGACAGCCCAAGAAACCCTCACACATGGACACAAATGCGGCAAGATAGGCGATAGAGTTTGGGGTAAAGTGGTGGAGCTGCGCTCCGAAGAAATTTAAGAAGCCACGGAAGAAAACACTCGGCGGCAAGGAAAATCCACGATCAACATGGGTGGCCAAGAGCACACACTCACCCTCTTCTGGCTGGGGCTGCCACTCCTTCCCCGGAAGCCTCGCAGCTCCATGAGGGATCAAGCCCTCGTTGGCCATGTCGAGGAGGTCATTCTCTGTGATGGTCGACTGGATCCAGTCTCCTTGGACCCAGCCCTTCGGCAGACGGGATCTGGACGAGGACCCGCCGCGGCTGGTGGATCTCCCCTTTGCCTTCTCCGACGCCGACGTCTTCTTCGCACGTTCCAGTGCCGCCGTCTTCTCCTTGGCCATGGTTGCCGGCGAGATGCGTGAAGGGAAGTGGTGCGGGGGCGAGAGCGAGCACGCTGGGCGGGGAAGAAAGAAGCAGAGAGAGAGAGAGAGAAAATGACTGAGGCACAGTACAGAAATCCTCGCCGGACGCATTTATAAGGTCCCTTCCGAGTGGATGACAGGTGGGCCCGGTCGATCTAATCATATCAGGAACAGTTATGCAGACGGGATACGTGGCGAAAAAAGCGGCGCGGAGATCGAGGCGTCTATGTCCCGTCCCATCCGAACGCCGCAGTCCGCTCCACTTTGCGCGCGTCCCCAAATTTCGCAACCCGCGGAATCCGCGAACAGCAGATCAGTCTGTCAGACACGGGTTTCCAGCGATCCGTCGCTCGGAGATCGTCGAAGCCCGAAAGATCACTCGACGCAAGAATAGAATGGATCGAGTCGACTGAAGACAAGTTGCTCACTGTTAACGAAGATATTCTTTGGTCCAGGACAACGCACGACCAGAGCGCAAAGGTTAATCGGAAATGACATCAACTCCTTCCTCACTCGAAGCCTCAATCCATTCGGGGGCTAATGATGGGGTTATGTACCTAGGGTAGGGTCATGGACCTGATCTAAGTACCTTACCCAAGGAAACCCTTAGAAGAAGTCGCCTTCCAGTCGACCAACGAGGGACACACTCGACTGTCTTGAAGGACTCGACCACGAAGACTCACTCGACCACCAGAAGGTCAAGAGGCACTCTGCACTGCAACGGCCTGTAATCAAGTAGACTTTATGATAGTAAAGGCACTTTATGTGGGGCGTTACCAGTAACGCCCCAGACTTAACTCACCTTAAACCCTCTCCTACGTGGGCTGGCTGGGGTCCTGGCGCACTCTATATAAGCCACCCCCCTCCACAGGCAGAAGGGTTCGGCACCTTGTAACTCATATACTCATAATCCACTCGACCGCCTCCGGGCTCCGAGACGTAGGGCTATTACTTCTTCCGAGAAGGGCCTGAACTCGTACATCCCTTGTGTTTACAACCTCTCCATAGCTAGGACCTTGCCTCTCCATACCTACCCCCCACTCTACTGTCAGGCTTAGAACCACGACAGCCGGCGCGGGAGGAGGCACGCGGGCGGCGGCGGGACTGTGCCCGGCGCGGGAGGAGGCGCGCGGGCGGCGGCGGTGGAAGACTAGGGTTTTGACTCGGAAACTGAAACCACATAGAATATGTGAATTGCACGATGTATTGCTCTTCGTACATAGGTATGTATATATGATGTACAAAGATGGGCCACAGACCTCAACTATACAAGGAATTAGGAGGCGGACCCAATTACACAATATGCACATAACACATATACTCAGTAGAAAACATGGATGTACTCCATGCCCATTATGTCCGATTTGATCACATACGGTGCTGTGATGGTTGATCTTACTCCCTCCGTTCCTAAATATAAGTCTTTATAGAATTTTTACTATGAACCACATACGGATGTATATAGATGCATTTTAAGTGTAGATTCATTCATTTTGCTCTGTATCTAGTCCACCTTGTGGAATCTCTACAAAGACTTATATTTAGGAACGGAGGGAATAGATTATTAAAAATGAGGAGACTGGGAAAACACACATACACGTGCACATGTCAGCATATGTTTTCAGTAACAATCCGAACTTCAATATGTAATGTAGCTAGCCAGCCGTAGTAAAGGCTGCTGCTGAATTCAAACGAGATCAAGAGAATACTTGTATGTTGGCCGGAATTAAACAAGCAAGTTCACGGTACATAGCACAAACTTAAGTCTCTAACTGAGAAACAATTACACTTCGACCCGCTTGTGACTACAATGGCAGCAATCATATATATGGTAAATGAGGCCACAATTGCAGCCATGCGGGCCATCACATTCATCCATTATTTGCGACCATTTTGCGCTACTGAGATGGTATTGGAAAGGATAACCGTTGCAAGAACGTACAATACTGTCGCTCATAATGGTAGACATCGCTCCATAACTTCTAGTCATACTCCTTGTGATGAGAATATCGCCATCTTTGATGTTCGTGCTCGGATTGATATCAAGGAAGAGAGTATTGCCTCCGATGCTTGTTACTGGGGCAATTTTGCCCTTGGCAAGATCGGCTACTCGATAAACCACTAGCTTGTTTGTAGAAATTAGGGGCATATGGCCAAAACCGGCCACTAGGATATCTGAGCCACATTCCGCTATGGTGAAGGAACGAAATTTGCTTGTCGGGCACATAGCAATCAACTTTGGCGGCAACAAAGAAGGCGACATTGCCCCATACTCATAACTAGGCGGGTCAAGTTGTAGTATCGGTCGCCTGCTGCTACCCATAGTATGAGGGTCCAGTATATAAAACTTTCCTTGGAATGATATGGGTATGGACAAGGGTGAGAGGCTCCAATTCGAGACCCTCCACAGCTTGTCATTGGTGGTAGCAAAAAGTACACGGCACATATATTGATGCACGATCATGACTGTGATGACTCCAACCACGCTCACGCTCAAGGATGTGATGAACTTGAGCTGCACTGAATCATACCGTCCCCCTATATCTAGGTTCCAGTGGGATTTCATGAGAGGCGGGAGCTTCACAACGTCGCCGGTGAAGGGGTTTAGGATCAAGGTCTTGGCGTTAGCTTTGTAGAGGACAAGGAGGCCGTCAACCGAATCAAGGACACGATAGTCCATGAAGAGAGGCAGTGAGACGCAAGCGAAGACTCCGGTCCCGAGATTCATGAACCGTCTCTTGTCGATGCGAGGGTGAATGTCGCGACCCTCGGGCAAAATCATCCATCGCCGTGGGTGAAAGCGTGGATCGACGATGCCATGTCCGCGCGGACAGACGGTGCTGGACCGCCAGTGCGCGCACACGGCCCGAAAGCGGGCGTAGTCCAGCAGGTCTCCGGCTAGCACCCGCCAGCCCGACGAGGCAGACCAAATCTGTGGGGAGAGATGACCACTGTGCAGTCACGTAGTCGGAGCCGAGGGCAGCAATGGCCGGAGGGCGCTGTGCAGTTTCGGACGCCGCCATGAATATTCTGACCCCGCGGGTTATTAAGTTTTTTTGGAAGAACATCGTGGAGTTAAAAAGTCCTGGAGATGTCAGAGTTGGACCAGGTCTTCACTATCGACACGCCCCAGGCCTAATTAGTTTACTTTTGGAAGGTTAGTGCCCTGGCCCAGGCCCAGATCACATTCAACTCCATCCGGCCTCTTAAATGGAGGCCGACAATTACTGCCTGGCCCAATCGAGTTGGCCAGGAGCCCAGGACGATAATCAAACAGGTGTGCTAAAAAATTTAACCAAACAGGCCAATCTAAAATACGCTACAATCAGGATTAAAATACACTACAATTTGGATATATGAATTAGGCAAGCAATTTGCTAACAGGCACAACAAAATTTTCCAACCATAAAGCATCACTTAATCTTCATAAACAGTGTGAGTACACATTGTTGCGCATTTATTTATAACACACATAGGCCCCGTTCGGATGTTGTCCAACTTCTCCAAATAGCCAGCATCCGCTCGGAGGGGAACTTTTGGTCTATGGGGGACATATGCATCCTATATGTAAAAAAAATAGTAATTCAACAAAAAGTCAAAATTTCCTGAAAATATTTCTGAAATAAACTTGACCTTCTATTGTACTCGTGAGAAAATAAATCCACAAAAAAAATCCCTTTGACTTCTTTTCAAAAAAGACAATTTTTTGGCTAAAATAGTGTGAATAGTGACCTATAATAGCAAATAAATTTTGTCTTTTTTGCTGTGAGGTCAACTTTTGTTTTTTTTCATCCAGATTTATTTACTAGTGCAAAAGTAAGTCAAGTGTTTTGTCAAAATAGTTCTTACCTATTTTGACTTTTTATTAAAATAATAATAATAAATTCCCATATAGGGTGTATATACACCCAGGAACCAAAGTGTATTTCCCGCTTCCGCTCCTCCTACCAAATCCTACTTCTCGTACAAAACCTGGCTCACGAGAAACCGTTCGGGAGGCCAGCTTCCACTTCCAGTTGGTTAGTTGGGCTGATAGCCCAATAAACTTGCTTTAGGCCCGTTCAAAGGAAAGGCAGGCCAGGTTTCAATGGAATAGCAACGTCTCGAGGGGAAAGAACAAGTCGAGCGAACCGGTACGCTGCCCCCTGGTCACTTGGCGGTGGCATATCGTGTAATAATCCCCAACTCTATCTCCTTCGATTTTTGAGAGCGGGGCTCGACCATCTTCTCTTTTTTGCACTACGAGGGGACTTCGCTCCACGAAGCGGTCTTCTCGGAGCCGTGGCGTTGGGGCTGGCTCCAGCGCGGAGCCGAGGAAGCTAGGAGCAGGAGAAGATCCGAACGGGGCCATAGTCTCAGCTCTTCCCCGCTTGTTACTAATAGAAGATTTCCGCGATAGAACAACCACCGACATGCTACTGCCTTAAGCTTTGCAGAATATACTGCGCATACAGGTCCCTGCGGTGAAAAAAGAAATGAAGCGTCAGTGTAAACCAAAATACACCTTCACCGTCATCTTGGTAGAGATCAACACGAAATTGCACTTACAATGAATACTGAATGGCCTCGCGGGCAGTGGTCGCAGGTAAGAACGCATCGACATCGACCTCCTTGTTCTCATTCTTCTTATCTAGAAGTTACGGTTAAGGATGCGAATAAATGTACCTCTAAATTATATACGGTATATAAGATACTCTGCTACGGCATGTAACAAGGAAAACAAATAAATTTGATTATGCAGGATACAGTCTTCAAAGAAGCGCTTGATCTCTTGGAGGCGGTGAGGAGACAGCTCGCTGATGTCATTGTAGTGACGGTATTCAGGATCATCAGCACAGACTGCTATGATCTTGTCATCCTTTTCGCCCTAATGACAACCAACCACCATCCTCAGTAAAACAAGGTAATGCTATTTCCGTTCATCTCCCATTAACGCGCAGAGAATGAACAAGGAATACCTGATCAATCATGGGCATAAGGCCAATTGCTCTAGCTCGGAGGAAAGAACCAGGAATAACAGGCTCCTGTGATAGATAAAAGAGTAACACAATGATCACTGCCCCCTCTGTTTCAGTTTATAAGGTCTGCACAATTTGTCTCAAGTCAAAACCCATAATATTTAACCATGATATTGTCAAGTTTATGAGTGCTTGACTTAAGACAAACCAGATCAGCCTTATAAAATAAAAAGGAGATACATTATGCTTGGAGTGCATGAACATGGTAAGACTAACCTGCATCAGGACCAACACATCCATTGGATCGTTGTCTTCACAAAGTGTTCTCGGAATGAAACCATAGTTGTGAGGATATACAACTGATGAGTACAGAACTCTATCAACCTGTCATGTTGTATAACATAATAACAAAAGTACATTATGCTTTGACGGAAAATAGCAAAATAAGTTAACTCATGAGTACAGGGCTAGATCAATTCAGCAAGTACAGCAATAGAGGTGCATTATGCTGGTGGATGCTTTTCAATTTATCATTCCTTACACACGTACAGTAAAAAAATATTAAAGCAATTCATTGTCATGAAATAGAAAGTGTTGATCTTATATACAAACAGAACACACCTTAATCAGTCCAGTTTTCTTGTCAAGCTCATATTTTACTTTGCTTCCCTTTGTGATCTCAACAACCTGCAGTAGCATATACATGTAAACAGTTAAATTCATGAGTTCAAAGCACTGCTGGACCAACTTTACATAAAGAGTCTAGCATCGTTAACAGAACAACCAAGACCACTCAATATACTTGTGTGTTACTGAGAAGCAATTTTGCTAAACAGTAGATTAGATGATAAATGCATCTTAATGTTGCACAACTATATATCAGCTGGTCAATAAAGTTAAACATGTTTGTTGAAAAAATGTACGTTGGGAAAAATGGTTAGATTAAAAGCGCTTATCTTTCAATTTCAAGCCTAGAAACTAGTGCTACAATTCGTAAGTCATAAAAATAATAATATCAAGGAAAAAAATTCCGGGGGTAACTACAGGTCTAAAATCACAGTGACAATTTTACTTGTATCACAATCACAGACCCAATCCAGCCAAAGGAGATTTAAATAGTTACAGAATCAACAAATAAAGTAGAGGCATGCTGAAGTCAGTGATACGAGGTTATCAACAGATAGTGCACAACTGCACATCCAATACTAAGCATACTACCATCATTAGCCTCAATATTGATGTTAGGCCAATTGAATTCAGTATAAGGATAAAACAGTGAGAACCGGTGGACGATTTCCATGTATGATGCTATTTTTATTTTCTTATGGTGGGTAGATTTGTGTGCCATTTGATACCGATTGCTTTATTTTGAACATTTTAGCTGGCATGTCTATACACTACTGAACTGAAACGGCTGAGGAAAACATTGAAATGTTACCACAGGCTCTTACAATTGCAATACTGATCGAACATCAGTTATTTTGATTCAGACATAGCCCAAATCACCTTTTACCAAGCGCAACCTTACATAAACTAAAAAGAGGCTGTCTGGTATATTCTGGTTGTCACTTTGAGCTTAAGAAATATTTCAGCAACGACAGAAATTCAATATATTTCAGTGATTTCAGTTTGCATTTTCGCCAAAGGGCCGATATTTGAACTCACGTGTACCACTGAAATTACTGAAATGTTTGGAATGAAAGGTAAATATTCAGTGTATTTCATCGAGATCTCACTGAAAGTGAAAAGCAACTGTTGCCTACTTCCTAGTACAGAGTGCAATGAAGCATCAAAATGTGCTTCAGAATCAACTGCATCCTCAGAGATCCCATAGACAGACAACAATATAGTCAACAATGACATTCCATTGTGTGGATGCCAATAGTCCACCACTTGCCCAAGATGCAACTTCCTAATTTACTTTGCGACAACAGAACATCAAATATCTTAACTGGCGAAGATGTTCAGCTGGCAAGGTAAAAAGATGGTACTTACCACATTGAACACCGCTGGAGCCCCAGGGCCTGTGCACCAAACACTCGATCAGCAATTCAGCATGCTTATTTTTTATAAAGGCATTCAGTAATGGAGAAAAGACGGCTCCTCCTCCTCACCTATCTCGAGATCATGCCACGGATGCGCGGCCACCGCCCTCCTCGACAGCGACGACAGGATCCTCTCGTTGAGCTTCGGAGCTGGCCGGCTCGTCGGCTGCTGCGCGGCGGCGGCGCTCGTCGAGTCCTCTTCGCTCATCCTGCTGCAAAGATGAACCACGAATCAGACCTCGGAGGAGGAACAGCAGGCATGTTCGTTTCATCCGGCGAAAATCCATGCTAAATAGGACCTTTTTTTCCTACGAAGTTCAGGGTCACGCCCGTGCACAGCAGCGGAGTAGCCCCTTTTGACCCGATTGGTGCTGGGTTCCTAGCCACGCCTAGATGGAGCCTCCGCGAGGAGCATGAACAGATCAGCCGCACAGAACACGGAGAGATCGAACCGGAGTTCGCCGGCGGCGAAATCGGGACAAGGCAGAGCAAATCGACACTGGCGCCTAGCTAACCACCTTGTATCGGATCGACGCGATTGAAAAGAAGCTTTTGGGTCACCTGCGCTGCGGTTGGAGGCGGCCTCTTGAAACGACGAGCGGCGGCGGCGGCGGCGGCGGCGGTGGGAGGAAGAGTAGATTGGCTCCTCTGCTCTGCTCGGCTCACTCTGTCGCGGGCGCTTAAAATGGAAGGGAGTGAATGCTGATTGCTTTGGCTTTTCCAGCCAGCACCCTGCTCTATTATTTAGTCACAGATCAGTCCCTGGGTAGAGTCTAGCCTAACGAGTAACCACTGCCTACTTATCTCTTTGTATTTTTATATCCTGTCCAACTATTAATACTCGTGTGTCACTCACATCTCCTTTGTATTTTGAAATGAGGACAAAGTTTGGTTTTAAACAAAAGATGGCCAAATGGGATTAAAAAATGATCATGTCTCTCTCTGTCAAGGAACATAAAGAAAAGGAACGCCTTATTGTATCCATGTAAGAGCATGTATTACGCTCCATCATGGACAGCTGCTCCATTATCCACGTATGAGGAATGGATGATGTGGAGAAGAGAGATAAAAAAAGATGGCTGCCTGCAAACCAACACGGGATCTTGCAGAGGAGCAGGTTGCTTCGGTGAAAAAGCTGAGAGAGAGAGGCAGGGACCGCAAGGAAAAGTGGAGCAGATGAAGAGAGAGAGAGATTGCATGGGGGGATTAACTGCATGTGCTGCCTCATTTCTATGCGCCCGAGGGCATGTACAATGCATAGCCTCAAGGTGATGCCTCACATGCCATGTAGGATCGGATATGACGTAAAGTAGGTTCGGATAGGGAAGCGGGATCCTCTCTAGGAGGCGGGTGCTTGAAGAGAAAAGTGTGATCCAGTGACAAAAGCTGAAAAGGTTAGAGTGAAAAGTAGAGATGCATGTGTACTAGAGTCTTTATTTTTTATTTCTTAATTAGGCCCACTAGTGATAGCTTGCATTGTTTAGAAAAATTAATGTAGATGCTTCAAATTACTTTTTGTCATGGGGCATATGTATCCATATGCCACCATTGTACATGCCTTGAGTGGATACTGAGACCACACCATACCAGTGCTTCCATAGCTCATGCCCTAAAAAAGGCGCACGCACCAATTAATTTATCAATCTGGCCATGTAGGTTGTGACATATTGTAACCACGGGTTGCACTAGTTTAGTGCTAGTGTTGCAGGTGCTAGATATACGACGGAAACGGTTTGCCGTTTTCGCTCACAAGGATCATGGTGTCCACCCACTTGTTCGAACATTCGAGCCGCCATTGATTCGTCGAGGACAAGCAATCACAATACGACACCTAAATTTGTTAGTGAGCTTAACTGGCATGACTTCATCCGAGAACATGACTACGCATGCTCCTAGCGGACAAATTAAGATGAAGCCTACCCACCTTGTATCAGATCAGTGGGAATGAAAAGAAAGTTTCGGAACCGGAGGAAGGGTCATCTGCCTTGCGGTTGGAGACCGTTGGATGGTGGCGGTGGTGGGAGGTAGAGGCGAGAGAGATCAAATCAAGCGCTTGAAATAAAAAAGGAGTGGATGTTGATTGCTTTGGGTTTTAGTCATCATGCTTTTTTATCGCTCTATTAATTAGCATATCAGCCCTAGGTATGAAGGAAGTGGGGGAGTAATATTCAAGTGTCAAACATATCCCTTTTTGTATTTTGAAATGAGGACATGGTTTGGTTAAAAGGAAAAGCTCCAGAGAGGGTACAAAATGATCATGTCTCTCTCAACTTTCAAAGAACCAAAAAAATGCACCTTTGTCTATCCATTTCGTTCTTTTCTCCGAAAGACTTAGTATCCACTTGCTTGGATGAACAGGACAAGATGTGATGATTTTAGCTCTGTGGTGTGCATCTTGCGAAACAAAGATAGAAATATGTGACTTAGGTTTCCGATAAAAAAATGAGCGCATCGAATAGAATTTCTTAATGTTAATTTTTGAAGGTGATGTGTGTCTTCTTATTCTTTCTATATGGAGCTTGTGCCATTTTCCTTGTTTACTGGGAGAAAACAATAATACGCTCGAGTAAATTGATGAGGAGAACCCACCTTGAAAAGAAATCGAGAAGGTTAACTCAACTCGGCTCTTGCCATGCATGGGGCTGCTGGCCTGCTTTAAGAGTGTGTGCGTGTGTGTCTAGTTCGCGCTTAATTTTGTTCAAGCAAAAAAGCATCTAAGCTAAAATTTGAGTTAGGGCATGTCCAACACTGCTATGGAAATTCCCCGCCAGAAAAAAACACTGATATGGAAATTGGCTTTCCCCTCCGTCCGTGGACCGGGGATTAGTCCTTAGACACTGATGAAGGAGCCGGCCATCCAAAACTATCCTCTACATGTCCGTCTGTGAACTGTAATTTAAAATTCAAAGAAAGTCTGGTCTATATAGCACGCCAGATTACACTAGTTTCGAATGACATGCCTGATTACAATCAAAAAGAGGCAAGTATGCTTAGTTTTTGCATGCCCGGTCACAATAAAAAAAAAGACAAGTATGCTTAGTTTTTACATGCTCAATCATAAAAGAATATCTATCCAGCAGTTCGTGTAAAAGTTTTTACATGGCCAATAACAGCGTGTGGGCACCCATTTGCTCCCCGGCCGCCGGCCGTGCCCGGACAAGCTGCACTCCGAGAAGAGTTGTTTCGGGGCGGTTGCCGCGGAATGTCTACCGAGTTGTTTGACGGTGTAGAAGTACATATGAAGCCTTGTAATGTTCCGACCATGACAGCGACTATACAATGGGCGACACTATCGAGGCACCGCGGCCCAGGCCGTGACCTCCACCACGTTCGTGACTAGCATGTCCACCTCCACGTCCACCACCAGCACGCCCTCAGTCGGCCTTCTGCTTCTTGAGTGTTTCCTCCTTTGCGGCCTTCGCTTTGACACGATGATTTTGCCACGTGCCAAGTTGATCTTTCGGGCGAGCGTGATGCTCAAATCCTCCACCACCTCCATCTCCGGTAGGTTATCCTCCGGTACCATGAGTCGGAGGCGGGAGGGAAGAAGAGAGTGGGAGAAAAGGATGGAATTGGGTGGAGAGCGGCGGGATGGAAGAAGAGAGTAGGAGATTTTGTCGCGGAAAACGGTGTGTGCAGCTACAAAAGCACAGGATCTGCCTTCCTCTTGGGCGGACTAGGGGTGTCAGAGTCCGATGTGTCTCGTGTCCGGATTCTCGCAAAGCCCCCC
>NC_041383.1:812537722-812557243 GCF_002162155.2 Triticum dicoccoides | reverse complement strand
ACACACACGTTTGGTTCTGGTTTGACGTTTGTGACTACCAGGTCCAGACGCATACTACCATTGTGAGTGTCGGCGTTGGAGATGCGCTTGCCTATGAATTGAATAGCATTGGCCAGAAAAATTACTAGAGCCCGTAAGAACGGAAACATTGACGTTCGATTTATGTTAAAATGGTAATATCCAGAAATGGAATCGCCAAAGCATGCAAGCTTAGCAATAACGTAAAAACGCTAATGGCAGTATCAACTGATGCTATAGGAAATTTAGCACATGTACATGACATTTGCAACCATGCATGAACTTTAATGTAACAGACTAACAGGACGAAAAAAGTAGCTCGTGGACAAAACAGAAACACCCAGCCGTAGAAATGTTCGCCACTACTTTGGTCTGGACCTGATTTGCTGACAAAAGAAATGAGAAAGCATTCACTGGCCACGCGCTGCCCACCGAAGGCAATAGTACCACCTCGCTAGATGGGTGGCTCCCGCACCAGCATATAAACCCAGCACCCGTGGTGCGCGTCGGCCGAGCGTGGTGGCGCGCGCTTGTGACTCCAGCCCTTGAGGGCCAGGGAGTTGGTATGTGGGTTTGGTGGGCTCGAGCCCGTGGCACTAATGGTCGTCCTGCCCTGCCAACGTTAGGATGACGAGAGGAGGGCTCCTTGAGGGCTCTCGGACGCATCGTGGCTGTTCATGCTCGATCGTGTGTTCCTCCTGAAGGAGTGAAGTTACCATCTGAAAAAAAAAAACACCATATCAACTCCCTTTTGATTCTCAAAAAAAAAAAAAATCTACTTCCTCTTTTTTGCTACTACTAGTACAAATGCCCATTGCAAAATCGGAGAACTTGCTCCTAATCCTTCATCTGATGGAAGAGTAGCGGTGCATGCACATGGAATAGTGTGTCGGTCGGTTTTATTTTTTACTTTAAAAAACAAATATTTCTTCCTTTTTCAAATAATATTTAACATTTTTTATTTCTTGAATTTTTTATTAGAATTAGAACATGTTTTCAAGACGAACATTTTTTGAACACATGTTTTTAAAAAAACATGTTTTTTTTATTTTGCGAACAATTTTCAGTGTATATTTATTTAAATGGAACTTTTTTGGAACATTTGAGCATTTCTTTAAAGCGTGAACATATTTAAAAATGTGAATAATTTTTTAAAGCAACAACAATTCGAAACACTCTTTATCTTAAAATGTGAACCCCATGTTCCAATAAGGGGAGTCCACGGTGTAGTCCGGGTAGCCGCGCAGTTCAGGATCTGGGACAGCACGATGGAGGCGGATCTCCTCCATCCACGCGCGGTCGGACCGTGGCACCACCGAAAGTGGCACCCTGTCAGGGTTGAGGTGCCAACCATGCGACAGGTTGACATTCCGCTACAGCGCCGAGATGCGGTTCTGCCAGTGGTTGACACACTGGTGGACTGGGAGGTAGTGCCGCAGGTGCGGGTGCTCAGGTTGGTGTGCCCCTAGCATCGACGACATGATGGTGAAGTTCGCCGGACGCCGCCTTGCGGTCATGCTTGTCATGGCCGGGCTTGCCGCTGCGTCTGCAAATACCAATGGACGCGGCCGGCATCGTAGATGACACGCTGCTCCACGCCTGCTGGAACTTCGACAAAGGTGTCGGCGCAGGCCGCACCTCCACCATGGCGGTATTGAACTGCGCCTGCACCTGTTCCATGGTGAAGCGGGCGTGCACAGGAGGCGCGGGAGCCGGGACGGTGTCATTGGAGCCCGTCTCCATCATGGTGTCGTCCTCGTCGTCGGAGACCTCGGGCGAGCTGGCCGGCAAGACGGCCTTGATCCGCCTGGCACGCTGGCTATGCCAGGCGGCGGCAAGGGCGACTACCGTGTGCTTCATCTCTGACGACAGGTTGTTGATCTCTACAACACAACTTATTATTATAAACTCGTGTTGGACCTCCAAGCGCAGAGTTTTGTAGGACGGTAGAAATTTTCCCTCAAGTGGATGACCTAATGTTTTGTCAATCCGTGAGAGGCGTAGGATGAAGATGGTTTCTCTTAAACAACCCCTACAATCAAATACAAGAAATCTCTTGTGTCCCTAGCACACCCAATACAATGGCAAATTGTATAGGTGCACTAGTTCGACGAAGAGATGGTGATACAAGTGTAGTATGGATAATAGATATAGATTTTGTAATCTGAAAATAAAAAAACAGCAAGGTAGCAACTGATAAAACAGAGCACAAAAGGTATCGCAATGCTTGAAAACAAGGCCTAGGGCTCATACTTTCACTTGTGCAATCTCTCAACAATGCTAACATAATTGAATCATATAACAATCCCTCAACATGTGACAAATAATCACTCCTAAGTTATTATCAAGTGGAGAACATAAAGATGAAATTGTTTGTAGGGTACGAAACCACCTCAAAGTTATCATTTTTTGATAAATCTATTGAGTTATTCCTATAAGTGTCACAAACAGCCCTAGAGTTCGTACTAAAATAACACCATATGATACACATCAACCAACTCTAATCTCGCCTAGATACTTCAATGTCATCACAAGTATCAGTGAGTTGGTTATTTGATATGCATCAGACAACTTCAGATTCATAATATTCAATCTAACACAAAGAACTTTAAAGAGCGTCCCAAGATTTCTACCGGAGAAAGTAGGAAAAAAACGTGCATCAACCCTGTGCATAGATTACCCCAATGTCACCTCGGGAATCTGCGAGTTGAGTGCCAAAACATACATCAGGTGAATCAGTAGAACACCCCATTGTCACCACGGGTATCCCCATGCAAGACATACATCAAGTGTTCTCAAATCGATAAAAGTATTCAATCCGATAATAGTGAAACCTCAAAAGTAAAAAAAACTCAATTCATCACAATAAGATAGAGAGGGAGAAACACCATATGATTCAACTATATTAACAAAGCTCATGGTACATCAAGGTCGTGTCAAATCAAAAACACGAAAGAGAGAGAGAGAGAGAGAGAGAGAGAGAGAGAGAGAGAGAGAGAGAGATCAAACACATAGCTACTGGTACATACCCTCAGCCCCGAGGGTGAACTACTTCCTTCTCGTCATGAAGACCGCCGGGATGATGAAGATGGCCTTCGGTAATGATTTTCCCCTTCGACAGGGTGCCGGAACAGGGCTCCAGATGGGATCTCTTTGATACAGAGGCTTGCGGCGGTGGAGTCGAAGTTCTCGGGTTATTTTTAGGGGTTTCCCTATTTATAAGAATTTTCATAGTTTGAATCACACGAAAAGGAGCTAAGATGGGCCCAAATGCCACCAGGCCACGGCCACCCCCTGGGCACGCCTTGGTGGCTTTGTGGGGGCCTCATGACTCTTCTGGTCCTCCCATGAAGCTTCGGGGGTCTATTTTGTTTCAAAAAAATCATCAAAAAGTTTCGTTGCATTGGGCCTTCGTTTGATATGGATTTTCTAGAAAATCAAAAACAAGTAGAAAACAACAACTGGCACCGGGCACTAGGTCAATATGTTAGTCCATGAAAATCATATAAAAGCCATATAAAAGTGCACCAAAACCATATAAAATCATTGTAAACATGGCATGAATACTTCATAAATTATAGATACGTTGGAGACTTATCAACTGTCCCACGGTGCTTTCCTGCTGGCGGTAATGGCGGATGCAGTGCAAGGAAGGAGGATGTGAAGGGGCTTGTGTTGTGGTGTGGAGTTAGCCAGGTGTGGCCGCTTTTATATAGAGGATTCCGGTGAGGCGAGGCATCCGGGTGAATCAATGCATGACGCTGGAGTGGGTTTCTTGGCCGACGAGCCAGCTTAATGGCGCCAGGCGACCGGACATCGGCATTGAACATGCATGGTAGATATTCGTCCCGCCCTGTTCAGTCACGCGTCTCCGACACTGAACAGGCGTGGACATCGGAGACGCGTCGCGGGTGATGATACGTCTCCAACGTATCTATAATTTATGAAATATTCATGCCATTATATTATCATTCTTGGATGTTTTACAATCATTTTATAGCAAATTTATATTATTTTTTGGGACTAACCTATTGACCCAGTGCCCAGTGCCAGTTGCTGTTTTTTGCTTGTTTTTTACATCACAGGAAATTAATATCAAATAGAATCCAAATGCAACGAAACTCCTGGAGGATTTTTTTGGGCCAAAAGAAAGCCAGTGGGCCAAGGAATCACCTGAGGGGCTGCTCGAGGGGAGAAGCACCCACCAGGGCGCGCCGGGACCCACCTCGGGTGCCCCCTGAACCGCCTCTTCACCCTATAAATTCCCAAATATTCCAAAACCCTTTGGGGTAGCCCTATATCAGAAGTTCCGCCGCCGCAAGGCCTCTGTATCCACGAGATCCAATCTAGACCCTTTCCAGCATCCTGCCGGAGGGGGGA
The DNA here is from genome assembly GCF_002162155.2 of Triticum dicoccoides. Taxonomy (NCBI): domain Eukaryota; kingdom Viridiplantae; phylum Streptophyta; class Magnoliopsida; order Poales; family Poaceae; genus Triticum; species Triticum dicoccoides. The sequence continues at coordinate 812,552,845 of NC_041383.1, read as the reverse complement.
ATCATCACCGGTGGCCATATTCATCATCTCGGCGGCCACCACGATGAGGAGGGAGTAGTCCACCCTCGGGGCTGAGGGTTTGTACCAGTAGCTATGTGTTTAATCTCTCTCTCTCTCTCTCGTGTTCTTGAGATGTCACGATCTTCATGTATCGTAGGCTTTGTTAATATAGTCGGATCATATGGTGTTTCCCCCTCTCTATCTTGTTGTGAGGAATTGAGTTTTTCCCTTTGAGATTTCGTTGTTATCAGATTGAATACCTTTATGGATTTGAGAACACTTGATATATGTCTTGCAACTGAATACTCGTGGTGACAATGGGGTATCGTATTGATTCACTTGATATATGTTTTGGCACTCAACTCGCAGATTCCCGAGGTGACATTGGGGTAATCTATGCATAGGGGTTGATGCACGTTCTTGTCTTTGTTTCTCCGGTAGAAATCTTGGGGCACTCTTTGAAGTTCTTTGTGTTGGATTGAATATTATAAAACTGAATTTGCTTTGGTGTTATTTTAGTACGAACTCTAGGATAGATCGAACGGAAAGAATAGCTTTGTGTTATTTTAGTATGAACTCTTGAATAGATCGAACGGAAAGAATAGCTTTGAGGTGGTCTCGTACCCTACAAACAATTCCGTCTTATGTTCTCCGCTAGATAGGAACTTTGGGGTGATTCTTGATCGCATTTGGGGGGATGTTTATATGATCCAACTATGTTAGTATTGTTGAGAGATAGCACTAGTGAAAGTATGCACCCTAGGCCTCATTTTCAAGCATTTCAATACCGTTTTTGTGCCCGTTTACTATTTGCTACCTTGTTGTTTTTATTTATTCAGATTTTAAAAATATATTTCTACCATCCATATTACACTTTTATCACCATCTCTTCGCCGAACTAGTGCACCTATACAATTTGCCATTGTATTGGGTGTGTTGGGGGCAGAAGAGATTTCTGGTATTTGGTTGCAGGGTCGTTTGAGAGAGATCATCTTGATCCTACACCTCTGACGGATTGATAAACCTTAGTGAAAGAACATGCGGTGCCCCCCATGTTTGGTTTTGGTAATTGATGACAATCTCTATGGATTAATGGTTGCCTTGAGTTATATTTGAAGGATTTGTCCATAGGCTTTTCTTGGAGTCCATTTGTTGGTTTCAGGGAGAGTTTGTGATGACCAAGGTGCTATTAAGGAATTATCCAAAGATTGGTCATGTGAGTGTTGAGCTTATTGCAAGCATGTCTTGAAGAAGAAGATTGTGTGGTCATTCATGTTTACCTTCAAGACATCATCCAAATGAGGAGAGTTGGAAAGATTTAAGGTTGATCAAGACTAAGTCAAGAGTGAATCAAGTTGATCAACTCACAAACCGTAGAAGATGTACCGAGAGGGATCAAGTGATCCCATGGTATGGTAAGCATTGTCCATTGCGCTTTGTGTACTAACCCATGGTCTATGTGAGAGTTCTTTGTGGGGTTAGGTTGCGGTGTGTAAGTTCAAATGGAGAATCACGAAGAGATCAAATTCTTGAAGCTTGCCGTCCATTATGGTAACAATGGATTTGTGAAGATGTGCGGAAGAGTGGCCCACCCATAGTGAAGTATGGGGGAGAAATCTACTAGTCTTCACCGAGCCAACGCAATCAAGAAAGGTGGTCCAACTTGAGGGAGTCAAGATCGTCATCATCCAGCTCAAGTGGACTATGTGCAAGGCAAAGGTTCTCCCTTGATAGGTTTTCTATTTTACCGGTCTCACGGTGGTATTTGGGAGACCGGGTTATAGGATCGTTTGTCGTACTATCAAGGGGGGCTCTCGATAAGTAACTTGATCATATCGTTCGTAGAGAGCTCAAACCATTGCATGCTTGCATCATCTTTACTGGTTCTCGTTTGGTTCTTCGGTAGTAGTAGTAGCAGTAGGAGCGGTAGTACTGCTTGTGTGTGGTAGTACCGCGGCTACCACCGCCCCTAGTACCGCTGGGCCAAGCGGCAGTACCACTGCGGCCAACGGTAGTACCGCTGGCTCTAGCGGTAGTGCCGCTCGTTCGGCTCTGCCTCGCCCTTTGTTTTGCTTCGCTCTCTGTGTTCTACCGCCCGGGCGGTAGTACCGCTCCCCTGAGTAGTACCGCTCGTGCGCGGACTGAGCACATAACGGTTGGATTCGGGAGCTCCTATAAAAGGGGGTCTTCTTCCCCATTCAACCTTATCCTTTGAGCTCGGGTTCTTCCCCCATTGCTGACCTTCTTCCAGCTTGCTAACTCTCAATCCCTCCATGGATTCTTGCTAGTTTTTGAGGGAAAACAGAGAGGAGATCTAGATCCACATTTCCACGTGATACGTGGAAGTTACAAGTTGAGAAGCTTATTACTCTTGGGTGCTTGGTACCCTTGAGCTTGTTACTCTTGGGTGTTTGGACATCCTAGAGCCTGTTCCTCTTGGGTGCCTTGGCGCCCTAGACGGTTGGTGTTATTCGGAGCTCAATCATTGTGGTGTAAAGCTCCGAGCAAGCATCGGGGTCTCCAATTAGGTTGTGGAGATCGCCCTATGCAATTTGACGGGTACCGGTTGTCGGTGTCGAACCGGCGGATCTCGGGTAGGGGGTCCCAATCTGTGCGTCTTAGGCTGATGGTAACAGGAAGCGAGGGAAACAATGTTTACCCAGGTTCGGGCCCTCTCGATGGAGGTAAAACCCTACTTCCTGCTTGATTAATATTGAAGATATGAGTAGTACAAGAGTAGATCTACCACGAGATCGTAGAGGCTAAACCTTAAGAGCTAGCCTATGATGGTATGATTGTAATTGTGATCGGCCTTCTAAGGACCAACCTCTCCGGTTTATATAGACACCGGAGAGGGCTAGGGTTTACATGGAGTCGGTTACAAGGAAGGAAACACAATATCCGGATCGCCAAGCTTTCCTTCCATGCAAAGGAGAGTCCCATCCGGACACGGGCCGAAGTCTTGAGTCTTGTATCTTCACGCTTCAATAGTCCAGATGATGTATATAGTCCGGCTGTCCGGATACCCCCTAATCTAGGACTCCCTCAGTAGCCCCTGAACCAGGCTTCAATGACGATGAGTCCGGCGCGCAGTCTTGTCTTCGGCATTGCAAGGCGGGTTCCTTCTCCAAATACTCCAATGTACCTGCTACGACGAATAGTGTCTGGTTTCTCATCAATGTCGCACTCCTCGGCTTCAATGCCTCAATAATGACCATCTCCACGTGTCAAGCGAATACGAGGAGACGAGGCATTTTTGCATTTGCCACCCGTGATCCTTCCGGTGGGCCATCTATTTGAAGAGACGGGAATTCTCAGATCCAAACCTCACTCTCCCCCCTCGAGCAAGCATCCCACAGAGCGCTTCGGAAAAAACCATTCCACCATGGCCGGTCGTTGCAGCTCTTCTGCTCGCTCTCCTCGCTCCAAGTCGGGGGATTGGGAAGAGTGTTCAGTTCCTCATAGCCATTTGATAAAGTTACAAACCCAAGGGTTTCTCCCACCGGTGTTTATGATCCCCGTTCGAGCTGGAATAGCCACCTATAACGGAGGGGAACAAGCGGAGGGATCTCCTAATCCATCTCCAGAGGAGCGAATATGCTTTATCCTGCATCTGCTAAGGGGCGTCGGGTTTCCCATCCACCCGTTTCTTTGCGGTCTCCTGGAGTTCTACGGTCTCTAGTTGCACAACCTTACCCCTGCCTCCGTACTACATATAGCGGAGTACGTTGCCCTTTGCGAGCTATTTTAGGTTGCGAACCTCACTTCGGGTTATGGAAGAAGCTGTTCTGCCTTGTCCCCCGCACCCAGGGAGAATCCCTATGTCAAGTGGGCGGGGGCAAAGTATGGCGCATTACCGAGACCGGATACCTATCCGGCACTCCCAAGAAGGCACCAGAGAACTGGCCTTCAGAGTGGTTTTACATTGATGACGTTCCCCTTCCGGATCCAGTCCGGACAGGTCTCCCCAAGTTCATTAACGCCCCGCCGAGGGCACATCTAAGCTGGCACCCACGGGGCCCCCAAGAGGAGGATACCAGGGAAATACATTTCTTGATGAGCAGGATAAACTTACTGGCCAAATCCGGACTGACGATAGTCGAGGTCATGGCAATATGCATAATGCGGGGAGTGCAACCGCTTCAATATCGGGGGAAGCCCATGTGGCACTTCAACGGGGAAGACGACGCCCCCTGCTGCGGCCGTAAGGGTCCAGACTCTGCCACTGCTCTGGCAAGGCTATTGTCTGATTTATACAAAGGGGAAGAGGAAGAATTACTTCACATTAAACCACGGGACGGATTCTCCATGTACAACCCCCCAGAGTGGGTAAGTCATCATTCCTTTCCCTGCTTCACTTACTTTAGCATTCTCTGCTAAGATTACCCGCATTGATGTTTCCGAGCAGGAACTGAGGAGGGCCATAGAAGGAATCTTCAGCCACTCCCCGCAGCCAGAGGACCCCGGAAGGGCCCTAGATCCAGGACTCGAAGAAGATCCAGATATTACTGTGGAGCTTGTCAACGGGGTATTTTATCAAGCGAGCTGTGATGGTGCCTCAGTGGCCATTATTGCCGACTATCCCGGACTGCTCCCTGTGTCGCGTGTAAGCCAAACTAAAAACCCTATCCTCCGAAAAGGACTCCCCTCAGGTATCATGCCTTACCCTTGAGGCGTCGTGCTGTTTGCAGAGACGACGGTCGGAGCACGAGGCCGAGCCCCTAGGGACTTGTCGAACACGGGCGTCCGGATCGGGCAGGCTCAAGAGGAAGGCGGTGAGGGTCGATGCACCGCTGCAAAGGTAAAGAAAAAACCTGTCCTGCGAATATGGTATTTGAAGTATAACAACTCCGTGTCCTGGGAGGAAAAGGAGCAACCGGACTATATCCGGGGATCCCGCCAATCACGCCTCCACCAGCCGGGTTCCAGAACCGGCTTCGAGAGCGGAGGCGGACACGGGGCCAGTGTCGCATAGTTCTCCGATAGAGTACGCGGATATGCTATCGGCCACGAACTCCGAAGTAGAGAGCGCCATGAATCACCGGCACCGGAGGGCCGTGCTTCGGAACAACATCTTCTCCGATGAGGCTTTTAATGCCTTCAATTCGGGGGACGCGTACATCCGAGCAGCTCAAGGCGGACTTGCCGAAGCGACGGACCAGTATACCAAAGATATATGTGTAAGAAATTTTGATAAGCATGTATAACAGTAGCCCCTGAGACTTGAAACGGTTGGAACAACTGTTTTAAGGATCAATTTGTGCACAGGTCCTTTTAGATAAGAATGAACAATTAGCTCGGGAGCTGGAGGAATGCAAGGCCCAGCTGAGGGACACGGTTGCCAAGTTAGAGGAATCCCAGAAGGCCTCATCTGGTAACATTTATCTCAATTGTACGAAGATGCACCAGTTAGTAAGCGGCTGGTATGACTAGTCTAACAGAAAATTCTGCAGACAATCCCGGGGTGAATCCGGAGGGCGTAACGGATAACGACTCGCATCTCAAAAGGCAGCTAAAGGCTGGCGAACGCATCCTTACGCAAGTTAGGCAAGAGAAGAACAATCTTCAAGATGCCAATATTTGGCTGGACGTGGAATTAAAAGACGTCCACGCTCAACTGGTGAACTCCTTGAAGGAGAACAAAAGGCTTCGATGCGGTATTTACGGTGAGTGCCCAGACGAACTATATTACAGTTCGGCGAGGAAGTGTATTGAAAGAATTTTGCTTGTAGGAATGTTAACGGGTCGCCCTGAGGAGGAGATGCCCTCATCTGCAGGCGAGGTACTACAAGAACTTTCGCAGTTGCACGAGCGAGCTCGGCGGGTGATGCACGGCGTTGCTCAGGCCTTGTGGCCATCAAGCTTCCTGCCGAATGGCATGGGGGAGCTTGTGGATCTGCTTCAAGGAGCCCGGCGGCACTTCCGATTGTGGAAGATATCAGCTTGCCGGCAAGGTGCAAGAGAAGCCTCGGCAATGCTGAAGACGCGCTACACCAAGCTGGACCCGAACCATATGGCCGAAGTAGGACCGGCGGGGCCAGATGGGCAAGAAATTCCCGTTAGTCTGGTATATGACCAGGTAGCCTTAGCCGCCAAGTATTCTCAATAGGATTGTAAGCTAGATAGCCTGTTGGATGGTATAGAGGAGGAATATAGTCAGTCTAAGTGACTGTGTAATTCAGTGGACATAAGTAGTCCCTAGCCGGATTAAATTCATTTGTCATGGCGGACCTTTTCGCTTTAGCCCCCGGATCCTACAGTCCGGGGTGTGTCCGAATACCCGCCCAGTTGTACAAAACCGGGGTATGCGTGGAAACTAGGCGTAGGGGTCATAAGTGCTTGAACAGATAAGTACCCAACTAGTTATGTTATATTACATGGATAGTAAGAAACATCTTCCAGGGAGAATAGTTCTGTTAGGGGTTCCTTTCCATGGGTACGCATGCGACGATGCACATGTCCGGAATGCGAATGATGGCGCAGGATATAAGACTTCTACAGATTTACGTTGTAATAAACGAATATATCTTTTGTTCACCGATCTAATATTCTCTTAAGGAAACTAGCTTTCGGCTTCACCCAGTCTGTGGTACACATCCGGCTGAACCGGCAGTCGCAGAGGTGCTCCCCTTATGCCCTAGCCGAATTAACGGGAACGTAGGGCATAAACACAAGAGCCAGGCAACCCAGCTTGGCCACATCTTAAGTCATATCGATGCATATAATGGTGAAGAAAAGGAACATATGGAAAAAGAAATGCATATGTGATAGGCGAAAAGCCATTAGAGTATTTATTTTTAGCTTCCGTATAGGAAGCCCCCAGGTATTGCTTACACACATAGTGCGGCCAGAGTGCTCCGGAAGTCTGTACTGTATTAAATACTTTGTGTGGAGAGGAACAAAAAGTCGAGAAAGGAGAAGGGATGGAGCATAAATAAAAGGGAGGGAGTAAAGAGACGAGCATTGAGTTCGGCATTAGGCGTAGAATCTCCGGAGTCTGGCCGCATTCCATGGGTTCGGCTCGAGCCTGTTATGGGATGCATTACATAAGCGGTACGCTCCTCCGGTGAGAACTTTGTCGATGACAAAGGGATCTTCCCACTTGGGTTTGAGCTTGTCCTTCTTCTTCTCTGGTAGGCGTAGAACGAGTTCGCCAATATTGTAAGTTTTGGCCCATACTTCTCTGCTTTGGTATCGTCGAGCCTGTTGTTGACAGAATGCGGAGCGGGCTTTTGCGACGTCACGCTCCTCCTCCAGGGCATCCAAGTTATCCTGTCGATCTAGCTCGGCTTCCTTCTCTTCGTACATGCGTACGCGTGGCGAATCATGTATTATGTCGCAGGGTAGTACTGCTTCCGCGCCGTACACCATAAAAATGGTGTATATCCGGTGGTGCGATTCGGCATGGTCCGCAGCCCCCAGAGTATGGAGTCGAGCTCCTCGACCCAGTGCGTATCTGACTCTGTCAAAGATCGCACTAGTCTGGGTTTGATGCCGCTCATAATGAGACCGTTTGCCCATTTGACCTGGCCGTTTTTTTGGGGATGGTAGACGGATGTGTAGGGTTTCGTAGTAATTTCAAAAATTTTCCTACGCGCACACAGGATCATGTGATGCATAGCAACGAGAGGAGAGTGTTGTCTACGTACCCAATGTAGACCGACTGCGGAAGCGATGACACGACGTAGAGGAAGTAGCCGTACGTCTTCACGATCCAACCGATCAAGTGCCGAAACTACGGCACCTCCGAGTTCGAGCACACGTTCAGCTCGATGACGATCCCCGGACTCCGATCCAGCAAAGTGTCGGGGAAGAGTTTCGTCAGCACGACGGCGTGGTGACGATCTTGATGAACTACAGCAGCAGGGCTTCGCCTAAACTCCGCTACAGTATTATCGAGGAATATGGTGGCAGGGGGCACCGCACACGGCTAAGGAATCGATCACGTGGATCAACTTGTGTCAACTTGTGTGTTTAGAGGTGCCCCTGCCTCCGTATATAAAGGAGCCAAGGGGGGAGGAGGCGCCGGCCAGGAGGAGGTGGCGCAGGAGGAGTCCTACTCCTACCGGGAGTAGGACTCCCCCCCCAATCCTATTCCAACTAGGATTCCCAAGGGGGAAAGAGGGAGAGGGGTGGCCGGCCACCTCTCCTAGTCCTACTAGGACTAGGGGAAGGGGGGAGGCGCGCAGCCCCCTTGGGCTGCCCCTTTCACCTTTCCACTAAGGCCCATGATGGCCCATATGGCTCCCGGGGGGTTCCGGTAACCTCCCGGTAACCCGGTAAAATCCCGATTTCACCCGGAACACTTCCGATGTCCAAACATAGACTTCCAATATATCAATCTTTATGTCTCGACCATTTCGAGACTCCTCGTCATGTCCGTGATCACATCCGGGACTCCGAACAACCTTCGGTACATCAAAATGCATAAACTCATAATATAACTGTCATCGTAACCTTAAGCGTGCGGACCCTACGGGTTCGAGAACAATGTAGACATGACCGAGACACGTCACCGGTCAATAACCAATAGCGGGACCTGGATGCCCATATTGGCTCCTACATATTCTACGAAGATCTTTATCGGTCAGACCGCATAACAACATACGTTGTTCCCTTTGTCATCGGTATGTTACTTGCCCGAGATTCGATCGTCGGTATCCAATACCTAGTTCAATCTCGTTACCGGCAAGTCTCTTTACTCGTTCCGTAATACATCATCTCACAACTAACATATTAGTTGTAATGCTTGCAAGGCTTATGTGATGTGTATTACCGAGAGGGCCCAGAGATACCTCTCCGACAATCGGAGTGACAAATCCTAATCTCGAAATACGCCAACCCAACATCTACCTTTGGAGACACCTGTAATGCTCCTTTATAATCACCCAGTTACGTTGTGACGTTTGGTAGCACCCAAAGTGTTCCTCCGGCAAACGGGAGTTGCATAATCTCATAGTCATAGGAACATGTATAAGTCATGAAGAAAGCAATAGCAACATACTAAACGATCAGGTGCTAAGCTAATGGAATGGGTCATGTCAATCAGATCATTCTACTAATGATGTGATCTCGTTAATCAAATAACAACTCATTGTTCATGGTTAGGAAACATAACCATCTTTGATTAACGAGCTAGTCAAGTAGAGGCATACTAGTGACACTCTGTTTGTCTATGTATTCACACATGTATTATGTTTCCGGTAAATACAATTCTAGCGTGAATAATAAACATTTATCATGATTATAAGGAAATAAATAATAACTTTATTATTGCCTCTAGGGCATATTTCCTTCAGTCTCCCACTTGCACTAGAGTCAATAATCTAGATTACACTGTAATGAATCTAACACCCATGGAGCTTTGGTGCTGATCATGTTTTGCTCGTGGAAGAGGCTTAGTCAACGGGTCTGCAACATTCAGATCCGTATGTATCTTGCAAATCTCTATGTCTCCCACCTGGACTAGATCCCGGATGGAGTTGAAGCGTCTCTTGATGTGTTTGGTCCTTTTGTGAAATCTGGATTCCTTTGCCAAGGCAATTGCACCAGTATTGTCACAAAAGATTTTCATTGGACCCGATGCACTAGGTATGACACCTAGATCGGATATGAACTCCTTCATCCAGACTCCTTCCTTTGCTGCTTCCGAAGCAGCTATGTATTCCGCTTCACATGTAGATCCCGCTACGACGCTTTGTTTAGAACTGCACCAACTGACAGCTCCACCGTTTAATGTAAACACGTATCCGGTTTGCGATTTAGAATCGTCCGGATCAGTGTCAAAGCTTGCATCAACGTAACCTTTTACGATGAGCTCTTTGTCACTTCCATATACGAGAAACATATCCTTAGTCCTTTTCAGGTATTTCAGGATGTTCTTGACCGCTGTCCAGTGATCCATTCCTGGATTACTTTGGTACCTCCCTGCTAAACTTATAGCAAGGCACACATCAGGTCTGGTACACAGCATTGCATACATGATAGAGCCTATGGCTGATGCATAGGGAACATCTTTCATATTCTCTCTATCTTCTGCAGTGGTCGGGCATTGAGTCTTACTCAATTTCACACCTTGTAACACAGGCAAGAACCCTTTCTTCGCTTGATCCATTTTGAACTTCTTCAAAATTTTGTCAAGGTATGTGCTTTGTGAAAGTCCAATTAAGCGTCTTGATCTATCTCTATAGATCTTAATGCCTAATATGTAAGCAGCTTCACCGAGGTCTTTCATTGAAAAACTTTTATTCAAGTATCCCTTTATGCTATCCAGAAATTCTATATTCCAATCAGTAATATGTCATCCACATATAATATCAGAAATGCTACAGAGCTCCCACTCACTTTCTTGTAAATACAGGCTTCTCCGAAAGTCTGTATAAAACCAAATGCTTTGATCACACTATCAAAACGTTTATTCCAACTCCGAGAGGCTTGCACCAGTCCATAAATGGATCGCTGGAGCTTGCACACTTTGTTAGCTCCCTTTGGATCGACAAAACCTTCTGGTTGCATCATATACAACTCTTCTTCCAGAAATCCATTCAGGAATGCAGTTTTGACATCCATTTGCCAAATTTCATAATCATAAAATGCGGCAATTGCTAACATGATTCGGACGGACTTAAGCATCGCTACGGGTGAGAAGGTCTCATCGTAGTCAATTCCTTGAACTTGCCGAAAACCTTTTGCGACAAGTCGAGCTTTGTAGATAGTAACATTACCATCAGCGTCAGTCTTCTTCTTAAAAATCCATTTATTCTCAATTGCTTGCCGATCATCGGGCAAGTCAACCAAAGTCCATACTTTGTTCTCATACATGGATCCCATCTCAGATTTCATGGCTTTAAGCCATTTTACGGAATCTGGGCTCACCATCGCTTCTTCATAGTTCGTAGGTTCATCATGATCTAGTAGCATGACCTCCAGAACAGGATTACCGTACCACTCTGGTGCGGATCTTACTCTGGTTGATCTACGCGGTTCAGTAGTATCTTGATCTGAAGTTTCATGATCATTATCATTGGCTTCCTCACTAACTGGTGTAGGTGTCACTGAAACAGTTTTCTGTGATGAACTACTTTCCAGTAAGGGAGCAGGTACAGTTACCTCGTCAAGTTCTACTTTCCTCCCACTCACTTCTTTCGAGAGAAACTCCTTCTCTAGAAATGATCCATTCTTAGCAACGAATGTTTTGCCTTCGGATCTGTGATAGAAGGTGTACCCAACAGTTTCCTTTGGGTATCCTATGAAGACACATTTATCCGATTTGGGTTCGAGCTTATCAGGTTGAAGCTTTTTCACATAAGCATCGCAGCCCCAAACTTTAAGAAACGACAACTTTGGTTTCTTGCAAAACCACAGTTCATAAGGCGTCGTCTCAACGGATTTTGATGGTGCCCTATTTAACGTGAATGCGGCCGTCTCTAAAGCATATCCCCAAAATGATAGCGGTAAATCAGTAAGAGACATCATAGATCGCACCATATCTAGTAAAGTACGATTACGACGTTCAGACACACCATTACGCTGTGGTGTTCCGGGTGGCGTGAGTTGCGAAACTATTCTACAGTTTTTCAAATGTACACCAAACTCGTAACTCAAATATTCTCCTCCACGATCAGATCGTAGAAACTTTATTTTCTTGTTACGATGATTTTCAACTTCACTCTGAAATTCTTTGAACTTTTCAAATGTTTCAGACTTATGTTTCATTAAGTAAATATACCCATATCTGCTTAAATCATCTGTGAAGGTGAGAAAATAACGATATCCGCCACGAGCCTCAATATTCATCGGGCCACATACATCGGTATGTATGATTTCCAACAAATCTGTTGCTCTCTCCATAGTACCGGAGAACGGTGTTTTAGTCATCTTGCCCAAGAGGCACGGTTCGCAAGTACCAAGTGATTCATAATCAAGTGGTTCCAAAAGTCCATCGGTATGGAGTTTCTTCATGCGCTTTATACCGATATGACCTAAACGACAGTGCCACAAATAAGTTGCACTTTCATTATCAACTCTGCATCTTTTGGCTTCAACATTATGAATATGTGTATTACTACTATCGAGATTCAATAAAAATAGACCACTCTTCAAGGGTGCATGACCATAAAAGATATTACTCATATAAATAGAACAACCATTATTCTCTGATTTAAATGAATAACCGTCTCGCATTAAACAAGATCCAGATATAATGTTCATGCTCAACGCTGGCACCAAATAACAATTACTTAGGTCTAATATTAATCCCGAAGGTAGATGTAGAGGTAGCGTGCCGACTGCGATCACATTGACTTTGGAACTGTTTCCCACGCGGATCGTCACCTCGTCCTTTGCCAGTGCCCGCTTATTCTGTAGTCCCTGTTTCGAGTTGCAAATATTAGCAACAGAACCAGTATCAAATACCCAGGTGCTACTGCGAGCTCTAGTAAGGTACACATCAATAACATGTATATCACATATACCTTTGTTCACCTTGCCATCCTTCTTATCCGCCAAATACTTGGGGCAGTTCCGCTTCCAGTGACCAGTCTGCTTGCAGTAGAAGCACTCAGTTTCTGGCTTAGGTCCAGACTTAGGTTTCTTCTCTTGAGCAGCAACTTGCTTGCCGTTCTTCTTGAAGTTCCCCTTTTTCTTCCCTTTGCCCTTTTTCTTGAAACTAGTGGTCTTGTTAACCATCAACACTTGATGCTCCTTCTTGATTTCTACCTCCGCAGCTTTCAGCATTGCGAAGAGCTCGGGAATAGTCTTGTTCATCCCTTGCATATTATAGTTCATTACGAAGCTCTTGTAGCTTGGTGGCAGTGATTGGAGAATTCTGTCGATGACGCAATCATCCGGAAGATTAACTCCCAATTGAATCAAGTGATTATTATACCCAGACATTTTGAGTATATGCTCACTGACAGAACTGTTCTCCTCCATCTTGTAGCTATAGAACTTATTGGAGACTTCATATCTCTCAATCCGGGCATTTGCTTGAAATATTAACTTCAACTCCTGGAACATCTCATATGCTCCATGACGTTCAAAACGTCGTTGAAGTCCCGATTCTAAGCCGTAAAGCATGGCACACTGAACTATCGAGTAGTCATCAGCTTTGCTCTGCCAGACATTCATAACATCTGGCGTTGCTCCAGCAGCAGGCCTGGCACCTAGCGGTGCTTCCAGGACGTAATTCTTCTGTGCAGCAATGAGGATAATCCTCAAGTTACGGACCCAGTCCGTGTAATTGCTACCATCATCTTTCAACTTTGCTTTCTCAAGGAACGCATTAAAATTCAACGGAACAACAGCACGAGCCATCTATCTACAATCAACATAAACAAGCAAGATACTATCAGGTACTAAGTTCATGATAAATTTAAGTTCAGTTAATCATATTACTTAAGAACTCCCACTTAGATAGACATCCCTCTAATCCTCTAAGTGATTACGTGATCCAAATCAACTAAACCATAACCGATCATCACGTGAGATGGAGTAGTTTTCAATGGTGAACATCGTTATGTTGATCATATCTACTATATGATTCACGCTCGACCTTTCGGTCTCCGTGTTCCAAGGCCATATCTGCATATGCTAGGCTCGTCAAGTTTAACCTGAGTATTCTGCGTGCGCAACTGTTTTGCACCCGTTGTATTTGAACGTAGAGCCTATCACACCCGATCATCACGTGGTGTCTCAGCACGAAGAACTTTCGCAACGGTGCATACTCAGGGAGAACACTTCTTGATAATTTAGTGAGAGATCATCTTATAATGCTACCGTCAATCAAAGCAAGATAAGATGCATAAAAAGATAAACATCACATGCAATCAATATAAGTGATATGATATGGCCATCATCATCTTGTGCTTGTGATCTCCATCTCTGAAGCACCGTCATGATCACCATCGTCACCGGCGCGACACCTTGATCTCCATCGTAGCATCGTTGTCGTCTCGCCAATCTTATGCTTCCACGACTATCACTACCGTTTAGTAATAAAGTAAAGCATTACATCGCGATTGCATTGCATACAATAAAGCGACAACCATATGGCTCCTGCCAGTTGCCGATAACTCAGTTACAAAACATGATCATCTCATACAATAAAATTCAGCATCATGCTTTGACCATATCACATCACAACATGCCCTGCAAAAACAAGTTAGACGTCCTCTACTTTGTTGTTGCATGTTTTACGTGGCTGCTACGGGCTTAAGTAAGAACCAATCTCACCTACGCATCAAAACCACAACGATAGTTTGTCAAATAGACTCCGTTTTAACCTTCTCAAGGACCGGGCGTAGCCATACTTGGTTCAACTAAAGTTGGAGAGACAGTCGCCCGCAAGCCATCTCTGTGCAAAGCACGTCGAGGGAACCGGTCTCGCGTAAGCGTACGCGTAAGGTTGGTCTGGGTCGTCTCGTCCAACAATACCGCCGAACCAAAGTATGACATGCTGGTAGGCAGTATGACTTGTATCGTCCACAACTCACTTGTGTTCTACTCGTGCATATAACATCAACATCAATAACCTGGCTCTGATACCACTGTAGGGTTTCGTAGTAATTTCAAAAATTTTCCTACGCGCACACAGGATCATGTGATGCATAGCAACGAGAGGAGAGTGTTGTCTATGTACCCAACGTAGACCGACTGCGGAAGCGATGACACGACGTAGAGGAAGTAGTCGTACGTCTTCACGATCCAACCGATCAAGTGCCGAAACTACGGCACCTCCGAGTTCGAGCACACGTTCAGCTCGATGACGATCCCCGGACTCCGATCCAGCAAAGTGTCGGGGAAGAGTTTCGTCAGCACGACGGCGTGGTGACGATCTTGATGAACTACAGCAGCAGGGCTTCGCCTAAACTCCGCTACAGTATTATCGAGGAATATGGTGGCAGGGGGCACCGCACACGGCTAAGGAATCGATCACGTGGATCAACTTGTGTCAACTTGTGTGTTTAGAGGTGCCCCTGCCTCCGTATATAAAGGAGCCAAGGGGGGAGGAGGCGCCGGCCAGGAGGAGGTGGCGCAGGAGGAGTCCTACTCCTACCGGGAGTAGGACTCCCCCCCCAATCCTATTCCAACTAGGATTCCCAAGGGGGAAAGAGGGAGAGGGGT
>NC_041383.1:812471631-812537162 GCF_002162155.2 Triticum dicoccoides | reverse complement strand
AAACGGGAGTTGCATAATCTCATAGTCATAGGAACATGTATAAGTCATGAAGAAAGCAATAGCAACATACTAAACGATCAGGTGCTAAGCTAATGGAATGGGTCATGTCAATCAGATCATTCTACTAATGATGTGATCTCGTTAATCAAATAACAACTCATTGTTCATGGTTAGGAAACATAACCATCTTTGATTAACGAGCTAGTCAAGTAGAGGCATACTAGTGACACTCTGTTTGTCTATGTATTCACACATGTATTATGTTTCCGGTAAATACAATTCTAGCATGAATAATAAACATTTATCATGATTATAAGGAAATAAATAATAACTTTATTATTGCCTCTAGGGCATATTTCCTTCAGGATGCGTAGTCGAGCTTAATGCCCATTTTGCCGCACCATGTTTTCACCTCATCGGCTGTGAAATTGGAGCCATTATCAGTGATGATGCTTTGGGGGACGCCGTATCGGTGTACGACCCCGGATATGA
The DNA here is from genome assembly GCF_002162155.2 of Triticum dicoccoides. Classification (NCBI taxonomy): domain Eukaryota; kingdom Viridiplantae; phylum Streptophyta; class Magnoliopsida; order Poales; family Poaceae; genus Triticum; species Triticum dicoccoides. Next base: position 812,536,670 of record NC_041383.1, on the reverse strand, counting down.
AGTCTATGACTGGTCCGGATTCGGCCGTTTTGACTGGTTTGGCTTCTATCCATTTGGTGAACTTGTCCACCATGACCAATAAGTATTTTTTCTTATGACTTCCTCCTTTAAGAGGTCCGACCATATCCAGCCCCCAGACCGCGAAGGGCCAGGTTATGGGAATTGTTTGGAGAGCGTTAGGGGGCATATGACTCTGATTGGCGAAGAGCTGGCAACCGACGCAGTGTTGGACAAGGTCCTGTGCGTCTGCTCGGGACGTCGGCTAATAGAAGCCTGTACGGAAAGCCTTGCTGACTAGTGCCTGAGCCGCGGCGTGGTGCCCGCCCAGTCTGGCATGGATTTCAGCAAAGAGCTGCCGCCCTTCCTCCTCGGAGATGCATCTTTGGAGCACTCCGGTGGCACTTTTCTTGTAGAGTTCCCCTTTGTGGACTTTGTAAGCTTTAGAACGCCGGACAGTGCAGCGTGCTTCGTTTTGGTCTTCTGGGAGCTCCTGCCTATTTAGCTAGGCCAAGAAAGGCTCAGTCCATGGGGCGACTACGGCCATGATTTCATGGGCCGAAAATGTTATTTCGGTGGCAGAGCCTCGGATTATGTCTGATGGTTTGGAATCTGGGGGTGTGTTCGGATCCGTGCTAGTATTGCCGAACTCCCCTTCCCATACCACGGATGGCTTGAACAACCTTTCCAGGAATATGTTAGGTGGAACAGGGTCGCGTTTAGCGCTGATGCGGCCGAGAACGTCAGTCGCGTGATTGTTTTCTCGAGCCACATGGTGGAATTCGAGCCCCACGAACCGAGCTGACATTTTGAGGACGACATTACAGTAGGCCGCCATTTTCGGATCCTTGGTGTCAAAGTCTCCGTTTATTTGTGATATTGTGAGGTTCGAATCCCCGCGCACTTCCAGGCGTTGGATGCCCATAGAGACCGCCATCCGAAGACCATGCAACAGAGCCTCATATTCGGCTGCATTGTTGGAGTCTGTGTATAATATTTGGAGGACGTACTGGACCGTGTCTCCGGTGGGAGATGTCAGGACTACACCTACTCCCAATCCGGCCAGCATTTTAGAGCCGTCGAAGTGCATGATCCAGTTGGAATACGCGCCGTACTCTTTAGCGAGTTCGGCTTCTGTCGATTCGGCGACAAAGTCAGCCAGTACTATTCGGACTAGGGGGGAGGGGGCGCGGCCCAGCCCTTGCCTCCTCTCTTCCTCTCCACTAAGGCCCATGTAGGCCCATTAAGCCCCCGGGGGGTTCCGGTAACCTCCCGGTACTCCGGTAAAATCCCGATTTCACCCGGAACTATCCAAATATAAGCTTCCAATATATCAATCTTTATGTCTCGACCATTTCAAGACTCCTCGTCATGTCCGTAGTCTCATCCGGGACTCCGAACAAACTCCGGTACATCAAAACTCATAAACTCATAACATAACTGTCATCGAAACCTTAAGCGTGCGGACCCTACGGGTTTGAGAACTATGTAGACATAACCTAGAACTGTTTCCGGTCAATAACCAATAGCGGAACCTGGATGCTCATATTGGCTCCTACATATTCTACGAAGATCTTTATCGGTCAAACCGCATGACAACATACGTTGTTCCCTTTGTCATCGGTATGTTACTTGCCCGAGATTCGATCGTCGGTATCCAATACCTAGTTCAATCTCGTTACCGGGAAGTCTCTTTACTCGTTACGTAATGCATCATTCCGTAACTAACTCATTAGCTACATTGCTTGCAAGGCTTATAGTGATGTGCATTACCGAGAGGGCCCAGAGATACCTCTCTGACGATCGGAGTGACAAAACCTAATCTCAAAATATGCCAACTCAACATGTACCTTTGGAGACACCTGTAGAGCTCCTTTATAATCACCCAGCTACATTGTGACGTTTGGTAGCACACAAAGTGTTCCTTCGATAAACGGGAGTTGCATAATCTCATAGTCATAGGAACTTGTATAAGTCATGAAGAAAGCATTAGCAACATACTAAACGATCAAGTGCTAAGCTAACGGAATGGGTCAATTCAATCACATCATTCTCCTAATGATGTGATCTCGTTAATCAAATAACAACACATGTCTATGGTTAGGAAACATAACCATCTTTGATTAATGAGCTAGTCAAGTAGAGGCATACTAGTGACATTAAGTTTGTCTATGTATTCACACATGTATCATGTTTCCGGTTAATACAATTATAGCATGAATAATAAAAATTTATCATGATATGAGGAAATAAATAATAACTTTATTATTGCCTCTAGGGCATATTTCCTTCAGTCTCCCACTTGCACTAGAGTCAATAATCTAGATTACATAGTAATGATTCTAACACCCATGGAGTCTTGGTGCTGATCATGTTTTGCTCGTGGAAGAGGCTTAGTCAATGGGTCTACAACATTCGGATCTGTATGCATCTTGCAAATCTCTATGTCTCCCACCTGGACTTGGTCCCGGATGGAATTGAATCGTCTCTTGATGTGCTTGGTCCTCTTGTGAAATTTGGATTCCTTTGCCAAGGCAATTGCACCAGTATTGTCACAGAAGATCTTCATTGGTCCCGATGCACTAGGTATGACACCTAGATTGGAAACGAACTCTTTCATCCAGACTCCTTCATTTGCTGCTTCCGAAGCAGCTATGTACTCCGCTTCGCATGTAGATCCCGCCACGACGCTTTGTTTAGAACTGCACCAACTGACAGCTCCACCGTTCAATATAAACACGTATCCGGTTTGCGATTTAGAATCGTCTGGATCAGTGTCAAAGCTTGCATCGACGTAACCATTTACGACTAGCTCTTTGTCACCTCCATAAACGATAAACATATCCTTAGTCCTTTTCACGTATTTCAGGATATTCTTGAACGTTGTCCAGTGATCCACTCCTGGATTACTTTGGTACCTCCCTGCCAAACTTATTGCTAAGCATACCTTAGGTCTGGTACACAGCATTGCATGCATGATAGAGCCTATGGCTAAAGCATAGGGAACATCTTTCATTTTCTCTCTATCTTCTGCTGTGGTCGGGCATTGAGTCTCACTCAACTTGACACCTTGTAATACAGGCAAGAACCCTTTCTTTGCCTGATCCATTTTGAACTTTTTCAAAACTTTATCAAGGTATGTGCTTTGTGAAAGTCCAATTAAGCGTCTTGATCTATCTCTATAGATCTTGATGCCCAATATGTAAGTAGCTTCACCGAGGTCTTTCATCGAAAAAGTTTTATTCAAGTATCCCTTTATGCTATCCAGAAATTCTATATCATTTCCAATTAACAATATGTCATCTACATATAATATTAGAAATGCTACAGAGCTCCCACTCACTTTCTTGTAAATACAGGCTTCTCCAAAAGTCTGTATAAAACCATATGCTTTGATCACACTATCAAAACGTTTATTCCAACTCCGAGATGCTTGCACCAGTGCATAAATGGATCGCTGGAGCTTACACACTTTGTTAGCACCTTTTGGATCGACAAAACCTTCCGGCTGCATCATATACAACTCTTCTCCCAGAAATCCTTTCAGGAATGCAGTTTTGACATCCATCTGCCAAATTTCATAATCATAAAATGCGGCAATTGCTAACATGATTCAGACAGACTTAAGCATCGCTACGGGTGAGAAAGTCTCATCGTAGTCATCCTCTTGAACTTGTCGAAAACCTTTCGCAACAAGTCGAGCTTTGTAGACAGTTACATTACCATCAGCGTCAGTCTTCTTCTTGAAGATCCATTTATTCTCTATGGCTTGCCGATCATCGGGCAAGTCAACCAAAGTCCATACTTTGTTCTCATACATGGATCCCATCTCAGATTTCATGGCTTCAAGCCATTTTGCGGAATCTGGGCTCATCATCGCTTCCTCATAGTTCGTAGGTTCGCCATGGGCAAGTAACATGACTTCCAAAATAGGATTACCATACCACTCTGGTGCGGATCTTACTCTGGTAGACCTACGAGGTTCGGTAGTAACTTGATCTGAAGTTTCATGATCAATATCATTAGCTTCCTCACTGATTGGTGTAGTTGTCACATGAACCGGTTCTTGTGATGAACTACTTTCCGATAAGGGAGCAGGTACAGTTATCTCATCAAGTTCTACTTTCCTCCCACTCACTTCTTTCGAGAGAAACTCCTTCTCCAGAAAGGATCCGAATTTAGCAACAAAAATCTTGCCCTCAGATCTGTGATAGAAGGTGTACCCAATAGTTTCTTTTGGGTATCCTATGAAGACACATTTCTCTGATTTGGGTTAGAGCTTATCTGGTTGAAGTTTCTTCACATAAGCATCGCAGCCCCAAACTTTAAGAAACGACAACTTTGGTTTCTTGCCAAACCACAGTTCATAAGGAGTCGTCTCAACGGATTTTGATGGTGCCCTATTTAACGTGAATGCGGCCGTCTCTAAAGTATAACCCCAAAACGATAGCGGTAAATAAGTAAGAGACATCATAGATCGCACCATATCTAGTAAAGTACGATTACGACGTTCAGACACACCATTTCATTGTGGTGTTCCGGGTGGCGTGAGTTGTGAAACTATTCCGCATTGCTTCAAATGTAAACCAAACTCGTAACTCAAATATTCTCCTCCACGATCAGATCATAGAAATTTTATTTTCTTGTTACGATGATTTTCCACTTCACTCTGAAATTCTTTGAACTTTTCAAATGTTTTAGACTTGTGTTTCATCAAGTAGATATACCCATATCTGCTCAAATCATCTGTGAAGGTGAGAAAATATTGATACCCGCCGCGAGCCTCAATGTTCATTGGACCACTTACATCAGTATGTATGATTTCCAACAAATCAGTTGCTCGCTCCATAGTTCCGGAGAACGGCGTTTTAGTCATCTTGCCCATGAGGCACGGTTCGCAAGTACCAAGTGATTCATAATCAAGTGATTCCAGAAGCCCATCAGTATGGAGTTTCTTCATGCGCTTTACACCAATATGACCCAAACGGCAGTGCCACAAATAAGTTGCACTATCATTATCAACTCTGCATCTTTTGGCTTCAACATTATGAATATGTGTATCACTACTATCGAGATTTAAAAAAATAGACCACTCTGCAAGGGTGCATGACTATAAAAGATATTACTCATATAAATAGAACAATCATTATTCTCTTATTTAAATGAATAACCGTCTCGCATCAAACAAGATCCAGATATAATGTTCATCTTAACGCTGGCACCAAATAACAATTATTTAGGTCTAAAACTAATCCCGATGGTAGATGTAGAGCTAGCGTGCCGACCGCGATCACATCGACTTTGGAACCATTTCCCACGCGTATCGTCACCTCGTCCTTAGGCAATCTTCGCTTAATCCGTAGTTCCTGTTTCGAGTTGCAAATATTAGCAACAGAACCAGTATCAAATACCCAGGTGCTACTGCGAGCATTAGTAAGGTACACATCAATAACATGTATATCACATATACCTTTGTTCACTTTGCCATCCTTCTTATCCGCCAAATACTTGGGGCAGTTCCGCTTCCAGTGTCCAGTCTGCTTGCAGTAGAAGCACTCAGTCTCAGGCTTAGGTCCAGACTTGGGTTTCTTCTCTTGAGCAGCAACTTGTTTGCTGCTCTTCTTGAAGTTCCCCTTTTTCTTCCCTTTGCCCTTTTTCTTGAAACTGGTTGTCTTATTGACCATCAACACTTGATGCTCCTTCTTGATTTCTACCTCCGCAGATTTCAGCATTGCGAAGAGCTCGGGAATAGTCTTGTCCATCCCTTGCATATTATAGTTCATCACGAAGCTCTTGTAGCTTGGTGGCAGTGATTGAAGAATTCTGTCAATGACACTATCATCAGGAAGATTAACTCCTAGTTGAATCAAGTGATTATTATACCCAGTCATTTTGAGTATGTGTTCACTGACAGAACTATTCTCCTCCATCTTACAGCTATAGAACTTATTGGAGACTTCATATCTCTCAATTCGGGCATTTGCTTGAAATATTAACTTCAACTCCTAGAAACATCTCATATGCTCCATGACGTTCAAAACGTCGTTGAAGACCCTGTTCCAAGCCGTAAAGCATGGCACATTGAACTATCGAGTAGTCATCAGCTTTGCTCTGCCAGACGTTCTTAACGTCGTCAGTTGCATCTGCAGCAGGCCTGGCACCCAGCGGTGCTTCCAGGACATAATTCTTCCGTGCAGCAATGAGGATAATCCTCAAGTTACGGACCCAGCCCGTGTAATTGCTACCATCATCTTTCAACTTAGCTTTCTCAAGGAACGCATTAAAATTCAACGGAATAACAGCACGAGCCATCTATCTACAACAAACATAGACAAGCAAAATACTATCAGGTACTAAGTTCATGATAAATTTAAGTTCAATTAATCATATTACTTAAGAACTCTCACTTAGACAGACATCTCTCTAGTCATCTAAGTGATCACGTGATCCAAATCAACTAAACCATGTCCGATCATCACGTGAGATGGAGTAGTTTTAATGGTGAACATCACTATGTTGATCATATCTACTATATGATTCATGTTCGACCTTTCGATCTCCGTGTTCCGAGGCCATATCTGTATATGCTAGGCTCGTCAAGTTTAACCTGAGTATTCCGCATGTGCAACTGTTTTGCACCCGTTGTATTTGAACGTAGAGCCTATCACACCCAATCATCACGTGGTGTCTCAGCATGAAGAACTTTCGCAACGGTGCATACTCAGGGAGAACACTTCTTGATAATTTTAGTGAGAGATCATCTTAAAATGCTACCATCAATCAAAGCAAGATAAGATGCATAAAGGATAAACATCACATGCAATCAATATAAGTGCTATGATATGGCCATCATCATCTTGTGCTTGTGATCTCCATCTCCGAAGCACCGTCGTGATCACCATCGTCACAGGCGCGACACCTTGATCTTCATCGTAGCATCATTGTCGTTACGCCATCTATTGCTTCTACGACTATCTACCGCTTAGTGATAAAGTAAAGCAATTACAGGGCGTTTGCATTTCATACAATAAAGCGACAACCATATGGCTCCTGCCAGTTGCCGATAACTCCGTTACAACACATGATCATCTCATACAATAAAATATAACATCACGTCTTGACCATATCACATCACAACATGCCCTGCAAAAACAAGTTAGACGTCCTCCACTTTGTTGTTGCAAATTTTACGTGGCTACTACGGGCTGAGCAAGAACCGTTCTTACCTATGCATCAAAACCACAACGATAGTTCGTCAAGTTAGTGCTGTTTTAACCTTCACAAGGACCGTGCGTAGCCACACTCGGTTCAACTAAAGTGAGAGAGACAGACACCCGCCGATCACCTTTAAGCAACGAGTGCTCGTAACGGTGAAACCAGTCTCGTGTAAGCGTAGGCGTAATGTCGGTCTGGTACGCTTCATCTCACAATGCCGCTGAACCAAACTATGACATGCTGGTAAGCAGTATGACTTGTATCGCCCACAACTCACTTGTGTTCTACTCGTGCATATGACATCTACGCATAAAACCAGGCTCTGATGCCACTGTTGGGGAACGTAGTAATTTCAAAAAAATTCCTACGCACACTCAAGATCATGGTGATGCATAACAATGAGAGGGGAGAGTGTTGTCCACGTACCCTCGTAGACTGAAAGCGGAAGCACTAGAACAACGCGGTTGATGTAGTCGTACGTCTTCATGGCCCGACCGATCAAGGACCGAAACTACAAAACCTCCGAGTTCTAGCACACGTTCAACTCGATGGCGATCCGCGGACTCCGATCCAGCAGAATGTCGGGGAAGAGTTCCGTCAGCACGACGGCGTGGTGACGATCTTGATGTTCTACCGTCGCAGGGCTTCGCCTAAGCACCGCTACAAAATTATCGAGGACTATGGTGGAGGGGGCGCCGCACACGGCTAAGAGATCAAGAGATCAATTGTTGTGTCTAGAGGTGCCCCCTGCCCCCGTATATAAAGGAGCCAAGGGGGAGGGGGCGGCCGGCCAAGGAGGGCGCGCCAAGGGGGAGTCCTACTCCCACCGGGAGTAGGACTCCCTTCTTTCCTAGTTGGAGTAGGAGAAGGGGGAAGGAGGAGGGAGAGAGGAAGGAAAGGGGGCCGCCGCCCCCTCTCCTTGTCCTATTCGGACTAGGGGGGAGGGGGCGCGGCCCAGCCCTTTCCTCCTCTCTTCCTCTCCACTAAGGCCCATGTAGGCCCATTAAGCCCCCGGGGGGTTCCAGTAACCTCCCGGTACTCCGGTAAAATCCCGATTTCACCCGGAACAATTCCGATATCCAAATATAGGCTTTCAATATATCAATCTTCATGTCTCAACCATTTCGAGACTCCTCATCATGTCCATAATCTCATTCGGGACTCCGAACAAACTTTGGTACATCAAAACTCATAAACTCATAATATAACTGTCATCGAAACCTTAAGCGTGCGGCTCTACGGGTTCGAGAACTATGTAGACATGACCTAGAACTGTTTCCGGTCAATAACCAATAGTGGAACCTGGATGCTCATATTGGCTCCTACATATTCTACGAAGATCTTTATCAGTCAAACCGCACAACAACATACGTTGTTCCCTTTGTCATCGGTATGTTACTTGCCCGAGATTCGATCGTCGGTATCCAATACCTAGTTCAATCTCGTTACTGGCAAGTCTCTTTACTCGTTACGTAATGCATCATTCCGTAACTAACTCATTAGCTACATTGCTTGCAAGGCTTATAGTGATGTGCATTACCGAGAGGGCCCAGAGATACCTCTCCCATGATCGGAGTGACAAAACCTAATCTCGAAATACGCCAACTCAACATGTATCTTTGGAGACACCTGTAGAGCTCCTTTATAATCACCCAGTTATGTTGTGACTTTTGGTAGCACACAAAGTGTTCCTCCGATAAACGGGAGTTGCATAATCTCATAGTTATAGGAACTTGTATACACCACTAGGGAAAACCCTAGCAGTAGCGCTGGTTTTGTGCTCACTAGTAGCGCGGGTAGGCGCACTACTAATAAGGCGCTATAGCTATTGCTTAGCAGTAACGCGTGCCCGCACGCGCTACTACTAGGACAAATAGCTGCAGCGTTTGTTCACTCCCACGCTACTGCTAATGTAACTACTTGCAGCGTGTTTTCTCTCCATCGCTACTAGTATTATTTTTTTATTTTTTTATTTTTAGTGTATTTATGCGCCATCGTACAAATATTGTTACAATACCAGTTATAAGGTTTACATCATTATGTCCATAACAGTGTGTCAAATGAAGGTGGATTAGGTTCAAGTGGAGGCAATATGTGGTGCATGTCAAAAGTATACTACTAATCCAAACTTGATCTAGTTTGTACTAGTAGTACTTTCGATGTGCACCACATGTTGCCTCCACTTGAATCTAATCCGCCAGCACAAGCTATTTAATCATCATCATAGTCATTACCACCAACAGTATTTATTTAATCACCACTAACACTATCTAATAATAATGATCATAGTCATTACGACCAACACTAGCTATTTCATCATCATAGTAATAGTGTAGCACATCATCATCCTCAAACTCATTTCTAGCTAGCTAATCACTCCTGCTGCTCTCTCTTAGGTAAAATAACATAAAGGATGTATAGCTCTCCTCCTTTATCAAGTTGGAGCATGCAGATGAACCTGTCTCCTAATCGTGGGTAGCGCATCTGTTTGCTGCCCCCCTAGTACTTCTCTGCGCTCCCCCATCACATATTTGGTCCAGTCTTGCACTATTAAGCATCCGTCGCTAATCTTGAATGCACTAAAGTAATCTGTTGGATATCTTGGCCGTAAGCTGATAATACTCATGGTACCTTTAGTCTCGATCCCATAAGGCACAACATTCATCGGGAGTCCCTATTGAAGAACATCGTATGGTAACATACTTAGCAATGAAGTTTAGCTTCAAAAATAATGTATGGAAAAGATGCACTGAGGACAAATAGTAAAAATCTTACCATCCTTCCTAAATAGATGTGACCGTAGTTCATTACGAACACTATTGGTCGCACATTTTCAGTACTAACATTTCTAAATGCAGGAAGAAAATTTGTCTTGATAGTATCAAGATCCTCAAGCCATGAAACATAATGACTGAGCTCCTCGCAGTTGAGTTCAGCCCCAGGACAGTATACGGTCCTGTCTACCAAGCGCTGGACATGTTTGCTTGCACCGAAATAGGCTGACAATACAAATTAGTTGTCAACTATTTTTGAATAAACAATATCAAAGACATAAATATGGTTGAGAAACTTACATAATGGTATAACTGGAGGCGTCTGCACATCGACCCAGATGTCGGTATTACCTTCAATATCATCTTCCGGACGAATAACAAAGGTGATAACCATATCAGGCTCAAATGCATAAGTCTTGCATAGTGCTCGCCATGTTTTGCATCCAAAATAGGTGTAGTCGTCTGAATTGTATAATTTTGCATGGAAAATATAACCATGCTCGGTCTTCAAGTAAACTTTCTTTACCTCCATAGTATGACTGAAACCTATCTTATCCAATACAAAAACTCTTGCATGGCAGGGGATACGCTAGTAGAATAGTAAAAAAATATAAGTTGAAGCAAATGAAGCAGATGTCATGCTTAATTACGAAAAAAGACTTGTCGTTGTGACTTACTGTATCCACTTCGAAGTTCTCGTCCAGCTTGTTTCTGAAGTGCCTATCATCATCTAGGAAGATTCCGTCGCACAGGCCGCGCTCGTCTTCGCAGTATTTGCAAATACCTAAATCCTTTTCGTCGTCACACATTTCCTATGTTCATAGTTAAAACATTAATTGAAAATCGATCGAAGACAACTACCAGGATACTCAACACACAAATCCGGGGCACTCGATATTTCTACATATTCTGGCACAGGTCATGCCAAAATTCATGAAAAATCCGGCATGACCTTTGCTAAAATAGGACATATCGAGCGCCTGAAATTTGCCGGAACGGAAATGAATCAACACTCCGGCAAAACATAGGCCACTCGGAGGTGTAACCTGCAAACATGACTAGCCACTTGGATATTGAGCAACACAAGATATACATTTCAAAATATCTTATAGGACTCAAATTAGCATGCATTCAATAAGCGAAAGTAAATCATCTCATGCGTCCGTACATCGTCGAATATTATCACTAATACATCATGAATAGTGTCATACATATAACATCACTAATACAACTAAAACCCTAGCACACGACGGGTATCGGCGCGGGCGGTAGACACCCACAGAGAAGGAACCATCACGGGATCATAGCTCCAGTGAGATCCCTGGAGAACCTGCCAGGTATTGGAGAAAAACATGTGCTCCAACGCAAACAAGTAGCGACGGACGTGCGCGTCCTCCTCACTGACACGGTGACGCACCACCTCTGCGGAGTCCTCGAGCCTCTGGACCGTCACTGGCCCACGCGACCGCCACCAAAGAAGGTTCGGGTCAACGACAGGCTGGCTCCTCACCAACCTGCGCCCCCCGGTAGGTAGCGCCTCCCAGTACCACCCCGGCGGAGCCCAGTCCCGGACATGGCCGATCTGGTCAAGCAGGTGTTGTCCTCCGCCGACTTGACGACGAGGATGCGGGATAAGCATCGTCCACGTCGAGGCGGGAAAAATTGCTTTAACTAAAAAATAGCAACAAATTCTTACTAACTAGTTCTATTAATTCAACTAGTTCTTACTAAAAATAAACTTACTATAAATAAAAATATTCTAGCACCTAATTAGTACCTAGTTCTTACTAACTAATTAGTACCTAGGAACTACTGCCCTAATTACCATCTAATTTGATGAACCTATAGGGGTGTAAAGTGGTAGCGGATATTCCAATTATCCAACTATAAAGTGAAATAAGTGGTCAAATTTTACTCGTTTTATGATTCATCTTAGAAATTTGATTCGTTTTCACCCTTACATGAACCCTAACTCATTTGAGCCGCATCCGCATCCAATTTGTTTCCACTCTTACATGAATCCTAACTAATTTGATGCAACTAAAATATAAAGAAACCCTAGGCAGAGGTAGGGGAGAGGGAGGAGCAGGCATGCTCACCTCGGGTGCCTGCGACGAGGGAGGGGCAGGGCGGCGTCGAGGTCAGGGTCGGGGCTCAGGCGCGTGGCGGATGGCGGCGTCGAGGTCGGGGTCGGGGGCGTCGTCCGGGGCGGCGTTGAGGTCGGGGGCGGGGGCGGCGTTGAATCTGGGGTCGAGGCGGTGTTGAGGGTGTGCGGAGAGCGCGCGGCGGCCGACGGGCGACGGCGGCGGCGAGAGTGGAGAGTTGGATTTGGGGGAAGTGGCCGCGTGGGGAAGGACGAACCCCGTGGTTAAGTCAGAAGTAGCAGTAGCGCATTCCAGGAAGAGCGTTGCTGCTATGTTAGCTACAGCGCATTCTGGGATACATGCTACTGCTACTTCTTTATCTTTTTCCCCCTTTTTCATTTAGTTTTCTTCACATTTTATTTTTTTCCTTTCACCTTATTCTATTTCTTTCATTTTCAGTTACCTTTCTATTTTCTTTCCATTTAATTTTATATCCTTTAGCAGTAGCAAGTTTAGATTAAAATGCGCTGCTACAAATAAAGTAGCGGTAGCGTAGTTCGTTATAGGTCGCTACTACTATGTGTAGCCTATCGGCTAAGCCGTGGGAATTTTAGTAGTAACGTGTTTAGAGCCAGACGCGCTACTGCTAGATCTTTATCTGCAACGCGGTTTTCTCAGGCGCGCTACTGCTACTTAGCACCAGCGTGCTTTTTTGACCCTCGCTACTGCTAAAGTTCTGTGTATAAGGTTTTCCCTAGTAGTGATAAGTCATGAAGAAAGCATTAGCAACATACTAAACGATCAAGTGCTAAGCTAACGGAATGGGTCAAGTCAATCACATCATTCTCCTAATGATGTGATCTCGTTAATCAAATAACAACACATGTCTATGGTTAGGAAACATAACCATCTTTGATTAATGAGCTAGTCAAGTAGAGGCATACTAGTGACATTAAGTTTGTCTATGTATTCACACATGTATCGTGTTTCCGGTTAATACAATTATAGTATGAATAATAAACATTTATCATGATATGAGGAAATAAATAATAACTTTATTATTGCCTCTAGGGCATATTTCCTTCACTTACAACCTGGTGTGTTGCAGCTATGTACAGTAGCATGGGCTCGCCGATATTTGGCGCTGTTAGGACTGGATTACTGGCCAGTAAGGTCTTTATTTCATCTAGTCCGGCCGCGGCTGCGTCCGTCCACACGAAGTGTTCGGTGCACCGAAGGATGCGGTAAAGAGGTAACGCCTTTTCTCCTAACCTGGAGATAAAGCGGCTCAAAGCGGCCACGCATCCAGCTAGTTTCTGGATGTGCTTGAGGTCTGTTGGTATATCCAACTGCGATAGAGCTCATATTTTTGCCAGATTCGCTTCAATTCCTCTATTGGAAACAATGAAGCCCAGCAGTTTCCCCGAGGGGACGCCGAAAACGCATTTTTCCGGATTCAACTTGATGTCGTATGTCCGGAGGTTATCGAATGTAAGCCTCAAGTCATCTATTAGGGTTTCGACGTGTCTTGTTTTTATGACCACGTCGTCTATGTATGCCTCCACTATTTTGCCGATTTGTTTTTCCAGGCATGTTTGAATCATGCGTTGATAGGTTGCACCGACATTCTTAAGCCCGAAAGGCATAGTGTTGAAGCAAAAGGGGCCATATGGCGTTACGATAGCTGTTGCAGCTTGGTCAGACTCTGCCATCTTTATTTGATGGTATCTAGAGTATGCGTCGAGAAAACACAGCGAGTCGTGTCCAGCTGTGGCATCGATTATTTGATCGATGCGAGGGAGGGGAAAGGGATCCTTGGGGCAAGCCTTGTTGAGGTCTTTGAAGTCGATGCATAGGCGCAAGGATTTGTCCTTCTTTGGTACCATTACCAAGTTTGCCAGCCAATCCGGATGTTTAATATCTCTGATGAATCCAGCCTCAAGTAGCTTGGCTAGCTCTTCCCCCATTGCTTGTCGTTTGGGCTCTGAAAATAGCCTGAGGGTTTGTTTGACAGGTTTGTATCCCTTTAGTATGTTAAGGCTGTGTTCGGCCAATCCACGCGGGATGCCCGGCATGTCCGATGGGTGCCAGGCGAAAATGTCCCAATTCTCGCGTAAAAAGTCTCGTAGTGCCGCGTCCATTGCGGGGCTCAACTGTGTCCCGATGGAAGCTGTCTTCGTGGGGTCTGTTGGATGGACTTGGAATTTGACTATCTCGTCTGCGGGTTTAAATGAGGTGGACTTGGATCGCTTGTCGAGTATCACGTCGTCCCTGTCCACGATGGCCCATAGCATTTTAAATTCTTCGGCTGCTAGGGCTTCAGATAGTGCTTCCAGGGCTAGTGCTGCGATTTTGTTTTCGGCGCGAAGCGCGACGTCCGGATCACTGGCTAGAGTGATGATTCCATTGGGCCGGGGCATTTTAAGCTTCATGTACCCGTAATGGGGTATGGCTTGAAAGCTCATAAACGCATCCTGCCCTAGAAGGGCGTGGTATCCGCTGCTGAAAGGAGCCACATGGAATGTGATTTGTTCGGACCTGTAGTTCTCCGGGGTGCCGAATACCACATCGAGTGTGATTTTTCCCGCACACCGCGCCTCCCAACTAGGGATAATTCCCCTGAAGGTTGTGCTGCTTTGTTCAATGCGGCTTTTATCAATTTCCATCTTGTCGAGTGTTTCTTCATAGATCAAGTTTAATCCGCTCCCGCCGTCCATGAGTACTTTAGTGAGCCGGAAGTCGTCCACGATTGGGCTAAGGACCAAAGCGTCTGGTACCCGGATGGTCTGGAATCGAGGTTCATCACTGGCATTGAAAGTTATAGCAGTGTCGTTCTAGGGGTTTATTTTTGCCACATGGCAAATTTCAGCGGAGCTCCGATGAGCTCGCTTGCGCCTATTGTTTGAGGCGAAAGTCTCGAAGACTGTTAGTACCGTATTGTGCTCGTTGGCGGGATGTTGTTATGCTTTACGGCTTGCAAGAAGATCCTTGCCACTTTTTGCAACCTGCCGGAGTATCCAACACGCCTAAGGCTATGGGTTGGTGTTGTGTCCGGAGCACTGTGGAGTTTACATGGCCCATCAAGCCATTATTCCAATACGGTTCCCTGCCCTGGGGTGTGCTTTGGTTTCTTAGGAATTGGATCGGCCGATTTACGAGAGTTCGCCCGTTTAGTCCGGACAAAGGTCTTGGTCAGAGCCGTACTGTCCCAAATTCTGTTTGGGTTTTCCAGTCGCTTTCCATCGCATAGTACTTTTGTACTATGATTGCCAAGTCCGCGAAGTGTACTACGTCACGGCGGCTTATAGCATTAAGGAGTCCTTTGTCCGTGCAGTTTTTGCAGAAGAGTGAGACTACGTCCTCCTCGCGGCAGTCCTTGACCTTGTTGAGTGCAAAGAGGAATCTGGCCCAGTAGCGATGTACAGTCACCTGGGGCTCTTTCCTGATGCGGGAGAGACCGTTTAAGCCAAGGTGAGTGTTGTTAGCTGAATCCGGATTCTGATCCGATCTAACACCCAGGGGCGTGGGAGGTTTCGAGCCTGACAGCTCGGGATCTGGAGTGCTGCCCAATTTCTTCGGCCCAATGCCCGATTCTAAGTCCGGGCCCGAGTCATGTCTTCCTTTGAGCAGGTGTTCGGCTCAAGGAGTTCGGTGATCCGGACATAATTCGTCCTCAAAATTGAGGCGCAATCCGTGTGTGGTTCCTCCACTACCGCTATCTCATGGATGGCCGGCGGGGATCTGATGTCCCTTTGGTCGGGTTTAAGCCTGATCCAGTCATAGTCTATAGCGACTCCCAGAGCGGCGATGCGATCCAAGAGCTCATTAAGGGAGGAGAGCTCCATCGGATCCATCTGTTCGGCGAGTTCCGAACTGACGTGAAGGTTATGCTTGATGACCCGAGAGGCCATCGTCGGCGCAACCACCGATGGGGCAGCCATGATAAAGCCGCCAAGTCGGAGAGTTTGGCCTCCTGCCAGAGCTCCCCCGAGGTAATGTTGTCCTTGATGACGAGAAGAGTCATCGAGCCTTGCGGCAACGACACAGAGGAACTCTCAATGAAAGCACCAACGTCGGTGTCGAAACCGGCGGATCTCGGGTAGGGGGTCCCGATCTGTGCGTCTTAGGCTAATGGTAATAGGAAGCGAGGGACACAATGTTTACCCAGGTTCGGGCCCTCTCGATGGAGGTAAAACCCTACTTCCTGCTTGATTAATATTCGAGATATGAGTAGTACAAGAGTAGATCTACCACGAGATCGTAGAGGCTAAACCCTAAGAGCTAGCCTATGATGGTATGATGTAATTGTGATCGGCCTTCTAAGGACCAACCTCTCCGGTTTATATAGACACCGGAGAGGGCTAGGGTTTATATGGAGTCGACTACAAGGAAGGAAACATAATATCCGGATCGCCAAGCTTGCCTTCCACGCAAAGGAGAGTCCCATCCGGACATGGGCCGAAGTCTTGAGTCCTGTACCTTCACGCTTCAATAGTCCGGACGATGTATATAGTCCGGTTGTCCGGATACCCCCTAATCCAGGACTCCCTCACCAGTGACCGCCCCCAAGGGTTGCCAAAGTGTACGAGTTCGGTGACCGCCCCCAAGGGTCGCCATTTGTACGGGTTCGGTGACCGCCCTCAAGGGTCCCTTAATGGAATCATGACATCTTGCATTGTGCGAGGGCGTGAGGAGATTATGGTGGCCCTAGTGGCTTCTTGGGGAGCATTGTGCCTCCACACCGCTCCAAATGGAGATTAGCATCCGCAAGGGTGTGAACTTCGGGATACATCGTCGTCTCTGCGTACCTCGGTTATCTCTTACCCAAGCCCTTTACTTATGCATTTTACTTTGTGATAGCCAGATTGTTCTTTGTCATATATCTTGCTATCACATAGTTGCTTATCTTGCTTAGCATAAGTTGTTGGTGCACATAGGTGAGCCTAGTTGTTGTAGGTTTTGTGCTTGACAAATTAACCGTTAGGTTTATTCCGCATTTCTTCAAGCCTCTACCGTAATTATTTTAAAACGCCTATTCACCCCCCTCCTCTAGGCAACATCCACGATCTTTCACTTAGGTCATCCACTTGAGGGAAAATTGCTATTGTCCTACAAAACTCTGCGCTTGGAGGTCCAACACCTGTCTACAAGAATAAAGTTGCGTAGTAGACATCAAGCTCTTTTCTGGCGCCATTGCCGGGGAGGTGAGTGCATGAAGGTATATCTTTAGATCTTGCAATCGAATCTTTTAGTTTCTTGTTTTATAACTAGTTTGGTTGATAAAAGAAAACTACATAAAAATGGAATTGAGGTTGCATCATATTATTGATCATCTTTATAATATCTTTCTTGAAAATGATGGTTCGGAAAACTGTGCTCAATTGATAGAAGAAGAATTTAATAAAATGATTGGCATGAATAATGAGCATGATTGCAATGTTGTTAATATGAATTCTTTGAATATCCATGATGTTAATCATATGCGAACCTACAAGCTTGGGGATGCTATGTTTGATGAAGATGATATTTTTACTCCCCCAAGTTTTGATGGGATAAATTATTATGATGATATCATGCCTCCTATTTATGATGATTATAATGATGAAAGTGGATTCAGAGAGGTCATGACTTTATTTAATGATGAACCCACCATTTTGGATTAGGCTTCAATTGACTATGAGAACAAGGTTGCTATCTATGATGATTATGGTGATGACATGTATGCTATACAGAACAATGATAACCATGAAACTTTTCATCATGATTTTAATTTTCACTCTCATGATAGTTATTTTGTTGAGTTTTCTCCCACTACTATTGATGAGAAGAAATTTGCTTATGTGGAGAATAATAAGTTTTCTATGCTTATGTGTCATGAAAAGAATGCTTTATGTCATGGTTATATTGTTGAATTTCTTCATGATGCTACTGAAAATTATTATGAGAGAGGAACATATGCTTTTACATATCTCAATAATATCAAGTTTCCTCTCTATGTGTTCAAAGTTTTGAAGTTATGCATGTTTTGCCTTCCTATGCTAGTTGATTCTTGTTCCCATGAATTATTTGCTCACAAAATCCCTATGCATAGGAAGTGGGTTAGGCTTAAATGTGCTTTCCATGTGATTCATGATGCTCTTTTTTATGTTTCAATTCTTATCTTTTACGCGAGCATCATTGAACTCATCATGCCTAGCTAAAAGGCATTAAAGTAAAGCGCTTGTTGGGAGACAACCCAACACTTTTACCTACTATTTTTGTATGTTCACATGATTATGCTACTGTAGTAATCATGTTTTATTGCTTTTGTTTCAATAAAGTTCCAAGTAAAGCCTTTGGGATCATGTTGGGTGATAGTTGATTTGATCTTGCTGAAAAACAGAAACTTTTGCGCTCACGAAAACAACTCTCATTTTTAACAGAAGAGCGCTTTTGAGTTGATTCTTTTTGCAGAAGATTAATATACAAATTTCTCACGTGGTCATATTTTTTTAATAATTTTTGGAGTAGCAGAAGTATGTTCTGTGTACAGATTACTACAGACTGTTCTGTTTTTGACTGATTCTATTTTCAATGCATAGTTTGCTGGTTTCCTTGTTTCTATGGCTTATATTGCTCAATATAAATTGTGGAAATGATATGCTACAGTAGGAATTGTGTGGAAACAATTATGAATCTTGTATTTGACAGTACCAAAAGTGAAATGGTTTGCTCTTTATCATGCTAACCTATCTCATGAAGTTCCGTTAAGTTTTGTGTGATTGAAGTTTCCAAGTTTTGGATGAGATGTCGTTATGAGGAGAATAATGAGTGACAATACCCTAAGCTTGGGGATTCCCAAGGCACCCCCAAGGTAATATTCAAGGAAGATCCAAGCAACTAAGCTTGGGGATGCCCCGGAAGGCATCCCCTCTTTCGTCTCCAAAATTATCGGTAACCTCACCTGGAGCTTTGTTTTCATTCATCACATGATATGTGTTTTGCTTGGAGCATCAAATTATTTTGTTAGGATTTTCTTGCTGTTATTTAGAATAATTTTTTGCATCTTTTATTTGAATAAAAGTGGCAATGATAGCCTTTCCCATGCTTATTTTGCAAGTATACTTGTTGCTGTTTGAAAACAGAAAGTTTACCGCTGCTGCAGAAATTCCCTAGAAAATTCAGAATGTGATAAAATGTTGAAACTTTTTGAATAAGCTCTGATAAATTCTCTACATTGTGATACTTTTTCATAATTTTTGGGGTTAGGGAAGTATTCATGCTCTTGCATTCTTTACAGACTGTACTGTTTTGGAAGATTGCTGTTATGTTTGCATTGTTTGCATATGTTTGCTTGTTTAATGATTCTATTTGAGGATAGGAATATTAAATATGCAGAGGGAATTTTGTATGCAATGTTGAATAATAATTTTATTGATTTGCTACAGTAGAGAATGATAAGGTTTTTGCATTGGTTTATACTAACTTATCTCACGAGTTCTTGTTGAGTTTTGTGTGGATGAAGTTTTTGGGATTTAGGAAAACCGTGATATGAGAGGAATTAAGGAGACACAAAAGATCAATCTTGGGATGCCCAAGGCATCCCAAACTAATATTCCAAGAAGTCTCAAGCATCTAAGCTTGGGGATGCCCCGGTAGGCATCCCACCTTTCTTCTTCCACAATTATCAGTTAGTATCGGTTGAGCCTAAGTTCTTGCTCCCTCACATGATGTGTGCTATTCTTGGAATGTCATTTTATTTTATTTTGCTTTATGTTTTAATAAAATACTTAGGTATGAAAGTTTTAAATAAAAGAGAGTCCTCAAATAGTTGCCAAGCATTAACATCCCGTCAACGAAGCTCTTTTCTATGGAATTGCTCTAGTGCTTCACTTAAATCTTTTTGAGCATGGTGTGCTTTAGTATTTTAGAAGAAATTCTCTCTTGCTTCACTTAAATTAATTTGAGAGGAAGAAATATTATTCTCATGATCTTCATTCATATCTTTTTGGCGTAGCTTGTCATTTACTCTTGTGCTTCACTTATATCCTATGAGTAAACTGTCGAATAAACTGAATGTCAGGAAGTTGAAATCATATCATGCCTAGTGGTAGCTTCACATTGGGTTTAGAAAGTGAAATCTTTTGAAGCTTGACAATCACAATATTGGTTATACAAGCAATTCACGAATAATTAGTATAAGGAAGAGAACTTTCACATGCAAATACACTATCCTGGAAATCTTTTGTGATTGTTAGCCCCCATCAAAATATTATATGCCAAAATTGTTGACTTTGGACAAGGAAGACAACGTAATGATTTATGTTTGTTCATATTCACATCGAAGTTATATTGTCATAGATCCTTCAACATGTGGTGCTTGCCCCCTATCTTTGCTAGCCAAAAATTCCGCACCAAGTAGAGATACTACTTGTGCATCCAAAAACCCTTAAACCCAAATCTTATTTTCAATAGTCCACCATACCTACCTATGGATTGAGCAAGATCCTTCAAGTAAGTTGTCATCAGTGCAATAAGGCAATAAAAATTGCTTCTAAAAGTGTTAGATCATTTAGTGTAAGAGAAAATTGAGCGTTGAACGAACTTGTGATGGCAAAGAATAAAAGCGTCAGACTGCATAATAAAGGTTGCTATCATAAGGGGCAATATAACGTGACGTTCTTTTGCACTAAGTGGTTGAGAATACAAACAAATAAGCGCATGGCAACCTCTGCTTCCCTCTGCGAAGGGCCTATCTTTTACTTTATGTATTTACTTTTATGCAAGAGTCAATGTTTTTCTTTCTATTCCTTTTTATTTTTCTACTTCAGCAAGCATCATGTGGTGAGGAAAGATCTAGACACATATATCCAGTTGAATATGGGTAGCATGAGTTATTATTGTTGACATCACCCAAAGGTGAATATGTTGGGAGGCGAAATTATAAGCCCCTATCTTTCTATGTGTCCGGTTGAAACGTTTTGCTCATGTGTATGCGATGAGTGTTAGCAATCATAGAAGACTATATGATGGTTGAGTATGTGGAGCTCTTACTTAGACTCTGTTGAATAAGTTGAATTGCAATTGCTTGGTGACTGAGAACATAGGTTGTTGAGTTTCAAGAGAATTCATTATTTGGACCTTAACATGTGAATTGCTTGGTACTATGACATGAGAAGTTTTATAAGAAAGAATTGATGTTATGACGCTAGGAAAAGTGATTGAATTATCATTGATCAAACTTATGCACTTTGCTAGCATTTACACTTCATAAATTATTTCTTTTATCATTTACCTACTCAAGGACGAGTAGGAATTAAGCTTGGGGATGCTGATACGTCTCCAACGTATCTATAATTTATGAAGTATTCATGCCATTATATTATCATTCTTGGATGTTTTACAATCATTTTATAGAAAATTTATATTATTTTTTGGGACTAACCTATTGACCCAGTGCCCAGTGCTAGTTGCTGTTTTTTGCTTGTTTTTTACATCGCAGGAAATCAATATCAAACAGAGTCCAAACGCAACGAAACTCCCGCAGGATTTTGTTTGGGCCAAAAAAAGTAAGTGGGCCAAGGAAGCACCTAGGGGCTGCTCGAGGGGAGCAGCACCCACCAGGGTGCGCCAGGAGGCCCAGACGTGCCCTGTTGGGTGCTGCCCACCTCGGGTGCCCCCTGAACCGCCTCTTCACCCTATAAATTCCAAAATATTCCAAAATCCTTCGGGGTAGCCCTAGATCCGAAGTTCCGCCGCCGCAAGGCCTCTGTATCCACAAGATCCAATCTATACTACAACAAAAATGCCACATAGAGGTGCTAAATGGAGGTGTTAAAGGAGCACTAAATCATCTCTAGCTGATTTTAGAGCCGCTCATTAAAGCGTCCTAGGAGCGTCTCCTCACGCACCGTCTCAAAGACCATTGAGACGCGGAGGAAGCGTGTCTACACAGAAATGAGACGTTTAAGAGTGTCCTTACAAAGCGTGTCAACATGGATATGAAACGTTTTAAGAGCGTCCTAAAAAAGCGTGTCAACATGGATATGAGGCATTTTGAGAGAATCTTTATGCCCCTAGGGATGCTTTGATAAATTCATGCTAGATACAACTGCATATATCCTCTTTCTATTGTATAATTTTTTAATCAATTGCGCTTAATAGAATTACTTGCTCCTATGAAATAATTGGATTCTCATTTACATATCAGCAAATATTCGAAAATTGTATGGTATAGCACAAAATAATAACATTGTATTACTGAGAGTAGTAGCTAGTAGCTTACAAACTTAACTGTACACGTCACCTATGAACAATTACATGTCACAAAGTAGGTGAAACATATCTATATGATTTTTAGTTTCTACATGCTGATAATGGAACAATGGCTCATTGCTTCTCTGCTTCTCTAGTTCATCCTTGTGGCAACTGCCTTCAAAATCCGCACATAGAAGTTTTTCTGCCAAGAAAGCCCAATGAGATATAAATAAATTCACTGGAACTTCTATCAGTAAGTTTTCGTTTGCTGAACATACAGCCATAAGAATAGAGAAGAACGGTATTACATATACCACATGAGTAAACATGCACTTCAGAAGTTCAATCTAGCCATGCCCATATGAAATATAGATACATACTGTATTAAGAAGAAAAATGATTATGTCATCGATAGATTGGCCAAGGTGAGAATGCGTGAAGTGTATTTGTTAGAAAAATAACAATTAACTAAGTATCATATACCACATGAGTAAACATGCACTTCAGAATTCTCATGGTAGTTCATATTAATTATCTTCAGTCTAACACAATCTCTACGTATTTAAGCAAGCATGATACCATTTAGCTGCTCTAGACATAGTTCAACACATGTGATTAAATCTTACCAAACATGATAATATATCCATCCACGGTCCTCTTTATCAGACAACATGAGAAAAGTTTCTGCAGGTGAGAAACTGCATGTATGAGTTGATCTCTCCGTTTAGAGTAGAAGCCAAGTTAATTCTAAGAAATGTTAGAACGTGGGTGCAAAGCTCTTAATTTTAGTTATGGGAGGGGAGGAGGGTGAAGGTGATTTGATAGTTGATACACGAGCATTATTAACTGCATGAAAAATAAAAATGTGTTAATAACACTGACCATCTTATTCTATCAGGATATTCTCAGAGACTTTTTATCAAGAACCTGCATACGTGAGTGCCAATAATTTGGGAGCAAACAACGAAGAAAGCTATGTGTAAGATCGACTTTAAATTGTAGTAGTCTAAATGTTTAATTAGTAAACAGACGAGAGTTCAGAAAAAAAAAACCCGGCAAAGCAGCGTTGTCCTATCTTAATAGGATAATCTAAATTACAATGTCAAGATTCTCCTCCACACTCAAGTACGCATCATGGGAGCGGCTCCAATTCTTACTTGGAACGAATTGATAGAAAAACTAAAATAAAAAAGTAGATTGACTCACATATAAATTAACTTGCCGCCTTGCTACGAGGTCAGCCTACCTGATGGAAACGAGCTTCACATGGCGGAGGACACTTGGAGGATTTTTTGGTCACAAGACGTCGGGTTCTTAGAGAGAGAGGATGCCGGCGAGAAAATGGAGGGCCGGGTGGGAGTCGTCACCGAGGCACATATCCCCCCTGTCCCTGATAACATTGATGCAGTGGGCGACCAAATAAAACAGCAACATACAGAAAGGTGGATCTCAATCAAAGTATGAACGACAAGGACAGCGAACATACAAATAAACAAGCGCCTAACTGATCAATACATTTTGTCCTCCTCGTCGATCTTGTTCATCTTCTACCATGTTTCCTGTCGGGTCGTATGTGACTACGATCTCAGTAGGAGAAGGTGCGATGTCCAGTTCCGATCCGTTGCCCTCCGCCACCCGTCATCTTCCCTTTCAGCCAGAGTGCACCGTGTACCGGAGCTGCAGGTCGAGGCGGCTGGAGTGGGGCAGGGCCGCCGCCTGGAGGCCGGCGTCCCCGGGCCTGCTGTTAGCTGCTGATGGACGAGGGGGGTGGACCTGCTACAGCGAGTCCGGGGTGAGGAGGAGCAGGATCTTGGCAGAGGTGGCGGTGTGGCATGGTGGCGCTAGGTTTAGAGGCTAGAGATCGCACCCTTTTTACATGGTAGTTACTTTCTTGGGACATCTCGCACGATGGGGATTATGGTGATGGTGGTGGAGCAAGATACTCTGAGCCACCGGGATCTTTTTTTATTGGAATCAAGGGACGATGTCCTTTGCGCCTCATAAATCGTCCCTATGCACAAATTGATTTTGAATAATGAGACGTATATAAAAGCGTCAACACGAAAATGTCCCTACATGCCTATTTTGTTGCATAGACCCTGTTTCGGCACCCTGCCGGAGGGGGCAATCATCACCGGTGGCCATCTTCATCATCCCGGCGGCCACCACGACGAGGAGGGAGTAGTCCACCCTCGGGGCTGGGGGTTTGTACCAGTAGCTATGTGTTTAATCTCTCTCTCCCTCGTGTTTTTGAGATGTCACGATCTTGATGTATCACGGGCTTTGTTAATATAGTCAGATCATATGGTGTTTCCCCCTCTCTATCTTGTTGTGATGAATTGAGTTTTTCCCTTTGAGATTTCATTGTTATTGGATTGAATACTTTTATGGATTTGATAACACTTGATATATGTCTTGCAATTGAATACTCGTGGTGACAATGGGGTATCGTATTGATTCACTTAATATATGTTTTGGCACTCAACTCGCGGATTTCCGAGGTGACATTGGGAAAATCTATGCATAGGGGTTGATGTACGTTCTTGTCTTTGTTTCTTCGGTAGAAATCTTGGGGCACTCTTTGAAGTTCTTTGTGTTGAATTGAATATTATAAATCTGAATTTGCTTTGGTGTTATTTTAGTACGAACTCTAGGATAGATCGAACGGAAATAACAACTTTGTGTTATTTTAGTACGAACTCTTGAATAGATTGAACGGAAAGAATAGCTTTGAGGTGGTTTCGTACCCTACTAACAATTACATCTTATGTTCTCCGCTAGATAAGAACTTTGGAGTGATTCTTCATCGCATTTTGAGGGATGGTTATATGATCCAACTATGTTAGCATTGTTGATAGATTGCACTAGTGATGTTGGGGAACGTAGTAATTTCAAAAAAATTCCTACGCACACGCAAGATCATGGTGATGGTATAGCAACGAGAGGGGAGAGTGTTCGTCCACGTACACTCGTAGACCGTAAGCGGAAGCGTTAGCACAACGCGGTTGATGTAGCCGGACGTCTTCACGATCCGACCGATCCAAGCACCGAATGTACGGAGCCTCCGAGTTCAGCACACGTTCAGCTCGATGACGATCTCCGGCCTCCGATCCAGCAAAGCTCCGGAGATGAGTTCCGTCAGCACGACGGCGTGGTGACGATGATGATGTTCTACCGGCGCAGGGCTTCGCTTAAACTCCGTGACGATATGACCGAGGTGGAATATGATGGAGGGGGCACCGCACACGGCTAAGGAACGATCCATAGATCAACTTGTGTGTCTATGGGGTGCCCCCCTGCCCCCGTATATAAAGGAGCAAGGGGGGAGGCCGGCCGGCCCCTTTGGGCGCGCCAAGGGAGGAGGAATCCTCCTCCTAGTAGGAGTAGGACTCCTCCTTTCCTACTCCTAATAGGAGGGGGAAGGAAGGGGGAGAGGGGGAAGGAAAGGGGGGGGCGCCGCCCCCCTCCTAGTCCAATTCGGACCAGAGGGGGGAGGGGGCGCGCGGCCATGTTGGCCGCCCCTCTCTCCTTTCCCCTAAGGCCCATAGGCCCAATACTCTCCCGGGGGGTTCCGGTAACCCCCCCGGCACTCCGGTTTTCTCCGAAATCACCCGGAACACTTCCGGTGTCCGAATATAGTCGTCCAATATATCAATCTTTATGTCTCGACCATTTCGAGACTCCTCGTCATGTCCGTGATCACATCCGGGACTCCGAACAAACTTCGGTACATCAAAACTTATAAACTCATAATAAAACGGTCATCGTAACGTTAAGCGTGCGGACCCTACGGGTTCGAGAACTATGTAGACATGACCTAGAACCATTCTCGGTCAATAACCAATAGCGGGACCTGGATGCCCATATTGGTTCCTACATATTCTACGAAGATCTTTATCGGTCAAACCGCATAACAACATACGTTGTTCCCTTTGTCATCGGTATGTTACTTGCCCGAGATTCGATCGTCGGTATCCAATACCTAGTTCAATCTCGTTACCGGCTAGTCTCTTTACTCGTTCTGTAATACATCATCTTATAACTAACACTACAAGAAATATGTCAACTTATGACCTTATGTCAGTGACCCTGAAAGAATTGGTCATAAATTTATGACCATTTTAGACCAATTGGTCAAAAGATGTCTGGGGGCTCCAAACCCTAAACCATTGCGACCATTTTGGTCAGAAAGGTCATAATTTCCTTACACGAAATGGTCATAAAGCAAACAGTGCTAGTCCGCTGCCTTATTTCTAGTTGTTAACGACCAATATAGATGGTCATAGCCTTGTAAATTGTGGTGGGTTGCTATGACTGGGCGCCACCTCATCAGTTTTGCCTATGTGTCATGTCCATGTGGCAGTTTTTGCCCTAGGTTGTGAAGCAACCTATATTTTTGTCATTCCCAAAATTTCCAAAAAAATCTCACCAATTCTTTGGGTCATATCTTCGTCAAATATGTAAAAACCTTCCTTGCCTAGTTCAAAAATATTCATTTTCCTATTCTGTTCAGAGTAACAGTTTGTGAAGGAAGTACCACTTTGGCATGTCCAAATAGTATCCATTTTGTACAGTGCTTTCCTATGCCCAAATAACCATCCTCCACCAAATGCTAGCTCAATACATTCATTATTTTGAGCCGAGCTTCAACATTCGTAGTTATGTCCAGTGTGGTAGTTTGCAAAGCAAGTACCACCTAGGATCCTCCTTTTGAGCTGAAAATGTGTGAACACGGTCTTCTTAGTAACTGATCATCCTCATCCAAAACTCACGCGCATTAGCCATGTAAATTTCCCGTACCGCTAATCAAACACTTGGCTGCTAATTCATGTTTGAGCATCGATCGGTCTCCTCGTGAGAATCTTATGTTGTAATTTTATTCCTAGCACCAACCTAGGGAGTGCCCAACCCACTAGACATGCCTAGGCCGCACAGAACAAAGGGCAACGTCATGGTCGCGCGGTGACCACGCGTCGGGCATGCGAGTTTATGCGCTCTAGAGTTGGGGCCCTTGGTCGCCGCACAAACCTCGACGTATCGCCACCAAACCATGTATTTATGATTAAATAGGTCCTTATGTAACTAGAAATGATTTTTGGAAAAAATAAATAGCAAACTATGAGGCAGCTGCAGTTTAAATTTGACCCGCTTCCAACTGAATCGGCGGAAATTTGTCTTTTTCACGAGAGGTGGATCAAAAAAATTTACATCCAACCATTTTGTCAATTGTGCATTAAATATGGTCTAGTATTTTATAAAAAGGATTTGGTCCAATTTTGCAACAATTATTTGGTAGTTCCTTCACAAAAAAACCTCCTTTCGGGCACTCGAAAAATGGAAAATGGTTTTTTCGTCAACGAAAATGAAAACTTCCTTAGGCAACATTGTTTGCCATTCCAATATGCACCATTGTGCACAATATGAGATCATTTGAACAAACTATGCCATGAATGTGGCCATAAGATTGATCATTTGGCTTGAAAGCCATTGATCTCCACACATGATAGCTCGTTTCTGAGAACACTTTTTTAAAATAATTGCCGTATTACAAGTTTGTTATTTTTCCTAGGAACTTGGCCACATATGATGACACAATGTGAAGGTTTCCCAATTTTTTTATTATTTTTGAATTTTTTATGTTCGTTCCAAAATGCGGTCAAAACGGCGGGAATGACCGTTCCTAGCTAGTGCTTGAATCTTGGAGTTTTTTTGGTGTTTCTCTGATTAAATAGATACTTATGTACCTAGAAATGATTTTTGGAAAAAATAAATAGCAAACTATGAGGCAGCTGCAGTTCAAATTTGACCCGCTTCCAACTGAATCGGCGGAAATTTATCTTTTTCACGAGAGGTGGATCAAAAAAATTTACACCCAACCATTTTGTCAATTGTGCATTAAATATGGCCTAGTATTTTATAAAAATGATTTGGTCCAATTTTGCAACAATTATTTGGTAGTTCCTTCACAAAAAAACCTCCTTTCGGGCACTCGAAAAATGGAAAATGGTTTTTTCGTCCAACGAAAATGAAAACTTCCTTAGGCAACATTGTTTGCCATTCCAATATGCAACATTGTGCACAATATGAGATCATTTGAACAAACTATGCCATGAATGTGGCCATAAGATTGATCATTTGGCTTGAAAGCCATTGATCTCCACACATGATAGCTTGTTTCTGAGAACACTTTTTTAAAATAATTGCCGTATTACAAGTTTGTTATTTTTCCTAGGAACTTGGCCACATATGATGACACAATGTGAAGGTTTCCCAATTTTTTGATTATTTTTGAATTTTTTATGCCTGTTCCAAAATGCGGTCAAAACGGCGGGAATGACCGTTCCTAGCTAGTGCTTGAATCTTGGAATTTTTTTGGTGTTTCTATGATTAAATAGATACTTATGTACCTAGAAATGATTTTTGGAAAAAATAAATAGCAAACTATGAGGCAGCTGCAGTTCAAATTTGACCTGCTTCCAACTGAATCGGCGGAAATTTGTCTTTTTCACGAGAGGTGGATCAAAAAATTTTACACCCAACCATTTTTTCAATTGTGCATTAAATATGGCCTAGTATTTTATAAAAATGATTTGGTCCAATTTTGCAACAATTATTTGGTAGTTCCTTCACAAAAAAACCTCCTTTCGGGCACTCGAAAAATGGAAAATGGTTTTTTCGTCCAACGAAAATGAAAACTTCCTTAGGCAACATTATTTTCCATTCCAATATGCACCCTTGTGCACAATATGAGATCATTTGAACAAACTATGCCATGAATGTGGCCATAAGATTGATCATTTGGCTTGAAAGCCATTGATCTCCACACATGATAGCTCGTTTCTGAGAACACTTTTTTAAAATAATTGCCGTATTACAAGTTTGTTATTTTTCCTAGGAACTTGGCCACATATGATGACACAAATGTGAAGGTTTCCCAATTTTTTTATTATTTTCGAATTTTTTATGTCCGTTCCAAAATGCGGTCAAAACGGCGGGAATGACCGTTCCTAGCTAGTGCTTGAATCTTGGACTTTTTTTGGTGTTTCTCTGATTAAATAGATACTTATGTACCTAGAAATGATTTTTGGAAAAAATAAATAGCAAACTATGAGGCAGCTGCAGTTCAAATTTGACCCGCTTCCAACTGAATCGGCGGAAATTTGTCTTTTTCACGAGAGGTGGATCAAAAAAATTTACACCCAACCATTTTGTCAATTGTGCATTAAATATGGCCTAGTATTTTATAAAAATGATTTGGTCCAATTTTGCAACAATTATTTGGTAGTTCCTTCACAAAAAAACCTCCTTTCGGGCACTCGAAAAATGGAAAATGGTTTTTTCGTCCAACGAAAATGAAAACTTCCTTAGGCAACATTGTTTGCCATTCCAATATGCAACATTGTGCACAATATGAGATCATTTGAACAAACTATGCCATGAATGTGGCCATAAGATTGATCATTTGGCTTGAAAACCATTGATCTCCACACATGATAGCTTGTTTCTGAGAACACTTTTTTAAAATAATTGCCGTATTACAAGTTTTTTATTTTTCCTAGGAACTTGGCCATATATGATGACACAATGTGAAGGTTTCCCAATTTTTTGATTATTTTTGAATTTTTTATGCCTGTTCCAAAATGCGGTCAAAACGGCGGGAATGACCGTTCCTAGCTAGTGCTTGAATCTTGGAATTTTTTTTGTGTTTCTATGATTAAATAGATACTTATGTACCTAGAAATTATTTTTGGAAAAAATAAATAGCAAACTATGAGGCAGGTGCAGTTCAAATTTGACCCGCTTCCAACTGAATCGGCGGAAATTTGTCTTTTTCACGAGAGGTGGATCAAAACATTTTACACCCAACCATTTTGTCAATTGTGCATTAAATATGGCCTAGTATTTTATAAAAATGATTTGGTCCAATTTTGCAACAATTATTTGGTAGTTCCTTCACAAAAAAACCTCCTTTCGGGCACTCGAAAAATGGAAAATGGTTTTTTCGTCCAACGAAAATGAAAACTTCCTTAGGCAACATTATTTTCCATTCCAATATGCACCCTTGTGCACAATATGAGATCATTTGAACAAACTATGCCATGAATGTGGCCATAAGATTGATCATTTGGCTTGAAAGCCATTGATCTCCACACATGATAGCTCGTTTCTGAGAACACTTTTTTAAAATAATTGCCGTATTACAAGTTTGTTATTTTTCCTAGGAACTTGGCCACATATGATGACACAATGCGAAGGTTTCCCAATTTTTTGATTATTTTTGAATTTTTTATGCCCGTTCCAAAATGCGGTCAAAACGACGGGAATGACCGTTCCTAGCTAGTGCTTGAATCTTGGAATTTTTTGGTGTTTCTCTGATTAAATAGATACTTATGTACCTAGAAATGATTTTTGGAAAAAATAAATAGCAAACTATGAGGCAGCTGCAGTTCAAATTTGACCCGCTTCCAACTGAATCGGCGGAAATTTGTCTTTTTCACGAGAGGTTGATCAAAAATTTTTACACCCAACCATTTTGTCAATTGTGCATTAAATATGGCCTAGTATTTTATAAAAATGATTTGGTCCAATTTTGCAACAATTATTTGGTAGTTCCTTCACAAAAAAACCTCCTTTCGGGCACTCGAAAAATGGAAAATGGTTTTTTCGTCCAACGAAAATGAAAACTTCCTTAGGCAACATTGTTTGCCATTCCAATATGCACCCTTGTGCACAATATGAGATCATTTGAACAAACTATGCCATGAATGTGACCATAAGATTGATCATTTGGCTTGAAAGCCATTGATCTCCACACATGATAGCTCGTTTCTAAGAACACTCTTTTAAAATAATTGCCGTATTACAAGTTTGTTATTTTTCCTAGGAACTTGGCCACATATGATGACACAATGCGAAGGTTTCCCAATTTTTTGATTATTTTCGAATTTTTTATGCCCGTTCCAAAATGCGGTCAAAACGGCGGGAATGACCGTTCTAGCTAGTGCTTGAATCTTGGAATTTTTTTGGTGTTTCTCTGATTAAATAGATACTTATGTACCTAGAAATGATTTTTGGAAAAAATAAATAGCAAAGTATGAGGCAGCTACAGTTCAAATTTGACCCGCTTCCAGCTGAATCGGCGGAAATTTGTCTTTTTCACGAGAGGTGGATCAAAATTTTTTACACCCAACCATTTTGTCAATTGCGCATTAAATATGGCCTAGTATTTTATAAAAATGATTTGGTCCAATTTTGCAACAATTATTTGGTAGTTCCTTCACAAAAAAACCTCCTTTCGGGCACTCGAAAAATGGAAAATGGTTTTTTTGTCCAACGAAAATGAAAACTTCCTTAGGCAACATTATTTGCCATTCCAATATGCACCCTTGTGCACAATATGAGATCATTTGAACAAACTATGCCATGAATGTGGCCATAAGATTGATCATTTGGCTTGAAAGCCATTGATCTCCACACATGATAGCTCGTTTCTGAGAACACTTTTTTAAAATAATTGCCGTATTACAAGTTTGTTATTTTTCCTAGGAACTTGGCCACATATCATGACACAATGCGAAGGTTTCCCAATTTTTTGATTATTTTTGAATTTTTTATGCACGTTCCAAAATGCGGTCAAAACGGCGGGAATGACCGTTCCTAGCTAGTGCTTGAATCTTGGAATTTTTTTGGTGTTTCTCTGATTAAATAGATAGTTATGTACCTAGAAATGATTTTTGGAAAAAATAAATAGCAAACTATGAGGCAGCTGCAGTTCAAATTTGACCCGCTTCCAACTAAATCGGCGGAAATTTGTCTTTTTCACGAGAGGTGGATCAAAAAATTTTACACCCATCCATTTTTTCAATTATGCATTAAATATGGCCTAGTATTTTATAAAAATGATTTGGTCCAATTTTGCAACAATTATTTGGTAGTTCCTTCACTAAAAAACCTCCTTTCGGGCACTCGAAAAATGGAAAATGGTTTTTTCGTCCAACGAAAATGAAAACTTCCTTAGGCAACATTGTTTTCCATTCCAATATGCACCCTTGTGCACAATATGAGATCATTTGAACAAACTATGCCATGAATGTGGCCATAAGATTGATCATTTGGCTTGAAAGCCATTGATCTCCACACATGATAGCTCGTTTCTGAGAACACTTTTTTAAAATAATTGCCGTATTACAAGTTTGTTATTTTTCCTAGGAACTTGGACACATATGATGACACAATGTGAAGGTTTCCCAATTTTTTGATTATTTTCGAATTTTTTATGCCCGTTCCAAAATGCGGTCAAAACGGCGGGAATGGCCGTTCCTAGCTAGTGCTTGAATCTTGGAATTTTTTTGGTGTTTCTCTGATTAAATATATACTTATGTACCTAGAAATGATTTTTGGAAAAAATAAATAGCAAACTATGAGGCAGCTACAGTTCAAATTTGACCCGTTTCCAACTGAATCGACGGCAATTTGTCTTTTTCACCAGAGGTGGATCAAAGCTTGTGACACCCAACTATTTGGTCAATTGTGCATTAAATATGGCCTAGTATTTTATAAAATTCATTTGGTCCAAAGTTGCAACAATTATTTGGTAGGTCCTTAAAAAAACTCATTTTGGGCACTCTGAAAATGTAAAAAAAAATTCGTCCAAAATAAATGAAAACTTCCTTAGGCAACATTGTTTGCCATTCCAATATGCACCCTAGTGCACAATATGAAATCAGTTGAACAAATTTTCGTTCAAATTTTCCCCGCTTCCTACTGAACGGGTGAAATTTGTCTTTTTATAAGAGGTGGATCAAAAGCTTTTGACATGTAACTATTTGGTCAATTTTACATGAAATGTGGTCTAATATTTTTGAAAAATGGAGTTGAGCTATTTTGGAACAAATATTTGGTAGCTTCTAAAAAAACCTTTTGATGCACTCGAAAAATGGAAAATCATCTTTTTGTGCAAAGAAAATGAAAGCCGTCGAACTATGTCATCGTTTGCCATTCTAAGATGCACGTTTATGAAAAAAAACAAGATCATTTTGACAAACTATGCCATTGTTATGTTTAAAAAAATTCAAAATTTTGGGTCCAAAAATTTGAGATTCAAGTGCGTTTTAGCCGGCCAATGAGATGCGAGGAACCGCTTTCACGCGGATCACCAAATTGAACGCAATCTGAGCCATCCATCACGCATCCCTCCAACGGTGGAGCTTCTCCCGAGAATCAAAAACCCTAACCCACCCACCCACCCTCCCCTCGACCCCCCCAGATCCCCACCCGCCGCCACCCCCACTCAGCCACTCCCCCCAGATCCATCCTCTTCTTCCTCGCAACCCCAAACCCGGCCCCGCCGCCGATCTCCACTTCCCCAAACCGAGCCCCACCCCGCCGGCGACCTCTGCCTTCCTCTCCCCTCGCCGCCTCGCCTCCCCTCGCCGCCTCCCCTCGCCGCCTCGCCTCCCCTCGCTGCCTCCCCTCTCCGCGCTGGCGCCCTCCTGGAGCGCGGCGGTGGTGCTAGCCTCCTACCTCCGTCCCGCCCGTCGCGCTGCCACTACTATTTATTTCCCCCCAAATCGCCATTGCCCGCAGCAGCAAGGAATCAAGATCCAATGCCCTCCACCCTCCCGCCGGCAAGAGAGATCCAGCCAGATCCGTCCAGTTCCATGGCGACCGCCAGCAACGCCCCCCGCTCCCGCCAGCGCCAGCACCTTCGCCATGGAGATGGAGATGGGGATGGAGACGGAGATGGAGCTCTTCTCCTCTCCCCAACCACGCAGCGCAGCGCTGCGGCAGAGGGCCTAGGGTTTCGGTCCCCTCCAACACCGGCTGGTCCGGTCCTCTCCGGCGAGCGCGCAACATCTCCGATGACGGGCAAGGTAGGTAAGCCCATCCTCATCCCGAAACCCTAGCCCCTCCTCCTCAATCCCCTCATCTTCTTCCGGATTTGTTGGTCTGATCCATGCTGTTGATTTGTGCAGGTCATCACCATGGGACGGGTTGAGGCTGTCCATGGAGGAGGAGCACCATGGCGGGCTGTGAAGGAGGAGCACCATGGAGGAGGCACTTCCCTCACTCACTCTCTCTCTCTCTCTCTCTGTTGATGCCATGGCCATGGTCAGCCAGGTCTGTCTTTTTTCTCCCTTTGCAATCTCTTTCTCATCCCGATTTGAACATGTTTACTGCCTATTTTGGTTTGTGGTCTGATCTGTATGGTTGGTTTGTGCAGGTCTATCACCATGGAACGTGCTGCTTCTGCTGCTATGAAGGAGGAGCACCATGCCATCGCCATGGAAGGCCCTTCCCTCTCTTCGTTGATATACATCTTGGGTCATCAGGATCTTGCCTTCCTTATTTTGCTGCCTCGTTGGTGAAAAGATTAGCCTTGTGAGTGGGAGAAAAATAACATGGACCTTTGCATCTATCTGTTTTCAGTGTCTTGATTTATTCAATCTCAATTTGCCATCCTTCTCTTGATTGATGCAAGAGGCAAACACACTTGGGATGTGCAGGAAATGTTGCATTATCTCATTTGGACATGCATATCATCATACTCCAGCACTTGCACTATCATTGGATTCCTTGTTAAGTTACTCAGGTTGCTTAAGTTTATTAACCTGATAGGTACAAATAATACAAAAACTTATGGTTAGATCAGTTCAAGATTGCTTGGCCAAGTATGATACTTCAAGAATCCGTGTGATGCACAATAATTTAGAGTGTCCGCTGGTGACAGATAGATCAGCTCTTGTCCTGGTTAGTAAAACTTATGGAAAATATTTGCATGTTATTAGGTGTTTTGTACTGTCAGACTGCTGTAATTTTAGAATTGTGCATGTCAGGTGAGCTTGGGCTCCTTTTTATGTATAGTATAATTTCGTGACCTAGAACTACCACATATCTGTTTGCGCTAGATGTTTCGACGGTTTTATTGTTATAAATTTGTGCTCTGTGTGCAGAACTTATAAGAAAGTGTTCCAATTCTTATCTGTCAATTTGTTTTGCAGATTATGTACTGAACTGTTAATTTATGTGAAAGTTTCTGTACTGCAATGTTTTATTTCTTTGAGGGAAAATGTCTCACAACTTGTGATGTACCCAGGCTCGCACCAAGATCTTGAGCATCTGGGACCAGGCATACATTGTCAAGGTCAGCGAGGTCGAGCTCAAGGACACAACGGCAGCAGCAGCAGCAAGGTTCGCCCCGCCTCTCGATTTCATCTTCTTCCACTCTATTGCCTGCTGATGCTCGTGGACTCCTTCTTCTACAACTTATCATCATCTCCTATTGATGTGTGCTCGTATTGTGTCAAGGAAAGGAATTCAAGACATGGGAGCTGCTTCTAGTATAGGACGTGCTGGACCTGCTGCTGCTGCCGGTTGTGTTACCCGACCAAGTCCCCAAGCTGCATCCTGGTTTGTTTAGCTGGTTCATTTAGGTTGTCTCCCCCATCTTAGCGTGCGTTTATTTGTTATGTTGTAAACTATGCCAGATCTATGTTTTGCACGCCTGCAATGTTATGACAGTATACTGATTGCAGGCTTTAGTACCATGCACTGGCAAAAGTCCCGTATTTTAGTGATCTATTAACTTGTAGCTGTACCTTTTGAATTCTACCCACACTTGTACTGTACTATTGTGGGATCTGCTTATGATTTTTTCTATATAATAATAACATTGCTGGAGATAGGCATGTATTCTCTTTTTACAAGTAAGATTTAAGACATGTTTATACTCTTCATGATCATCTGCCATGTAGTAATTGTTATTTTGTGACTTCTAAAAGCATTGTACTAGTTAAATTTGTGTTATCATTCTGAAGAACTTGTCCTTTTTATTGAATGGTCTCTTCATAATATATTTGCTCCAGTTTTCTGATTCTTCTTTGCTGATTCATGTAACAGGGCGTCCTGACTATGAGCAAGAGCAAGAGCAGGTGCATGTGCCTGTTTGTAATTCTAAAGAAGGAGCTCCATCTTGATGAATATAGTGCTTGTAGAGCTTGTAAATTAGTTACTCCACTTGTAGAGTTATTTGTAGAGCAGGAGCTCCATACAGAAACTGGCTCTATACTGAATCTGGCTGTTGTTATTTGAAGTATTATATGTGTTTTTTGTCAGTGCCAATTTAAATATTGGTTATTTATTTACTATCAAAATGAAATGTGGAAAATGACCCTGACAAGTCGGACCCACTTGCTAGAACCTGACAACTTGGACCCACTTATGAGAACATGATAACTGGGATCCATCTGACTAGTGGACCCATGATACATATAAAAAACATGAGAGGCCCAGCAAAGAAATGGCCCAGAAAAATACATGATCAAAAAGAAAATCTGCTGTTAAAAGGGCCACGCAAAGAAATTAATAAGGCTGAATTGTTGGGCCAGACCCATGTAGCTAATAAAAGCATAGGAAAAAAATACAGTAAAAAGGCCGAATTGTTGGGCAAGGCCCATGTAGAAAACCGAATTGGACCGGGCTGAATCTTGTGCCACATCAGCTTGCCACGCTGGATGCCGACGTGGCCTGGGGAGGTTGCTAGTGACCAAAACGCCACAGTAGGAATATTTTGGTCGTAAACGTCTTTGACCATTCCAGAAGAAAGGTCGCTATATTCAGTTTACGACCGCCAGCTTTTGACCTTCTGTTTTTGGTCACAAAAAGGTCGTAAATGGAAATTTGTGACCTTTCAGTGACCAATAGTGGTGGTCACAAGTTAACATATTTCTTGTAGTGTAACTCATTAGTTACAATGCTTGCAAGGCTTAGGTGATGAGTATTACCGAGAGGGCCCAGAGATACCTCTCCGACAATCGGAGTGACAAAACCTAATCTTGAATTATGCCAACCCAACATGTACCTTCGGAAACACCTGTAGAGCACCTTTATAATCACCCAGTTACGTTGTGACATTTGGTAGCACACAAAGTGTTCTTCCGGTAAACGGGAGTTGCACAATCTCATAGTTGCAGGAACTTTGTATAAGTCATGAAGAAAGCAATAGCAATATACTAAACGATCAAGTGCTAGGCTAACGGAATGGGTCATGTCAATCACATCATTCTTCTAATGATGTGATCCCATTAATCAAATGACAACACATGTCTATGGTTAGGAAACATAACCATCTTCGATTAATGAGCTTGTCAAGTAGAGGCATACTAGTGACTATGTGTTTGTCTATGTATTCACACATGTATCATGTTTCCGGTTAATACAATTCTAGCATGAATAATAAACATTTATCATGATATGAGGAAATAAATAATAACTTTATTATTGCCTCTAGGGCATATTTCCTTCAAGTGAAAGTATGTACCCTAGGCCTCATTTTCAAGCATTGCAGTATCGTTTTTGTGCCCGTTTACTATTTGCTACCTTGCTATTTTTATTTATTCAGATTATAAAAATATATTTCTACCATCCATATTACACTTTTATCACCATCTCTTCGCCGAACTAGTGCACCTATACAATTTGCCATTGTATTGGATGTGTTGGGGACACAAGCGATTTTTTGTATTTGGTTGCAGGGTCGTTTGAGAGAGATCATCTTCATCCTACACCTCTGATGGATTGATAAACCTTAGGTCATCCACTTGAGGGAAAATTGCTACTGTCCTACAAAACTCTGCGCTTGAAGGCCCAACACGTGTCTACGAGAATAAAGTTGCGTAGTAGACATCAGGCGATGCCCTTGGCCGGCGCGCCGCTTCATTGGCGGAGGCAGTGAGAGGTCGCGTCCGTCCTGAGCCATCTTCAATGTTCAGCGATGCGCTCTACAGCGGCATGAATGCGGCCAACCGAACGAGAGCGCGCGCAGGAGAGGGCAGGAGTTTTTGGTGTGCTAGGATGCTCAGAAGCGGGCTTGTGATCGATCCGGACTCCTGCAAACCTCCCCCATTTTTGTCTCCGGTTTACGGGAGAAATCACGGTCGGACCACCCCGCAGACAGATAAAGGTTGGCGTTGGATGACTTCCGCGATCCGGACAACGTGGTCCGGACGGTTGCGGGAGGTTTGCGGGTCGGTGCTGGAGGTTTCCATGCATGGTTGCATATGGTGGTGGGTCCTTTTGCATGCATGATTGCATATTAAAGCGGGTCTTATCTCATTCATAATTATATGGTGATGTGGCATGTTTGCATGTTGAGATAAAAAAGATAGTGAGGATGAACTTTTTCGGTATATAGGATTATTGATGAGGAGAACCCTATTGCCAAACTTCTTAGGTAGATAGTGGGCCCGCTTGGCAAGCTACACTTGGCTATTAAAGCAACTTTGCGGTACCGTTTTGAAAATTTTGAAACTGTGATACTCCCTCCGTCCCAAATATCAGTCTTTTAGAGATTTCAACAAGTGACTACATACGGAGCAAAATGAGTGAATCTACATTTTAAGATATGTGTACATACATCCGTATGTTGTAGTCCATTTGAAATGTCTAAAAAGACTTACATTTAGGAACGGAGGGAGTAGTTTTTCGGAATCTTCACCTTAATTGTGGTAGTTTTATACTTTTCACTCTTTCTTGGAACTATTCCTATTTATAATTGGACCCTTTTCTCATGTTGGCTCCTCGCATGGTCCTCTTGCTATCTCACCTTCTTGCAAACGACCTTTGCAACGACACTATGCATGAACTATCACTGTATTGAACTTCACTTGTTGTTAATTTTTCTTTTGGGATGTTCAGAACATCGGATAATAATAATATAATACCACATCGCTAATGGAGAGACTCCTGCACCAGCATATAAACCCAGCGCCAGTCTGTGTCATGGAACCAGATCCTCTAACATTAAGAAGGAAAGTTAGAGAAGCTACAATCATCTAACTTTCCTTCTTGCAGTCCATATGATTAAGGCTAATATAATTTAAATTAATATGCAAATTACAGATTTAATGTTTACATTCATAATCATTACATACAAACAATTTGATGGTGAAATAAAATCAATTATAAATTATTTATATCTACAGTAAATATCAATAGTAAATTATCCGCTAAACGTCTCTAACTTTTCTTCTTCATTTTACACTATGATTACACTGT
The DNA here is from genome assembly GCF_002162155.2 of Triticum dicoccoides. Lineage (NCBI taxonomy): Eukaryota > Viridiplantae > Streptophyta > Magnoliopsida > Poales > Poaceae > Triticum > Triticum dicoccoides. The sequence goes on along the minus strand of NC_041383.1, from coordinate 812,497,309 downwards.
AACACCGTGACTTTGCTTCTTTAAGTTAGAGGATCCGCCTCCCTGTATCATCGGCCGAGCGTGGCGGCGCGCGCTTGTGTCTCCAGCCTTGCTTGGAGGGCCAAAGAGTTGGTGCGTGGGTTGGTGGGCTCGAGCCCGTGTCAGTTATTGGATACCCTGCCGGAAAGTGCAGGATGACGAGGCGGCCTCTATGGCGCTCGAACGGATCGTGGCCGTTCATGGCCGATCGCGTGTTCCCTCTCTAAAGGAGAGAAGTCTTCCCAGGCCGTAGCCTAGCCGGTTTCTGATCTTGGGTTTCCACGGGCGGCGGGGCGCTCAGTTGTTGGCCACGGGCGGCGGGGCGCTCAGGTTCGCTCACCTAAACCCCGTACCAACTCTTTTGCTTTTTAATCTTTTTTCTACCTCATGTGTTCGTTCTCCATTAAAAAGCATATATAATGTTTTCCTTTTTTGTCTGCTCCTAAATCTGTATAGTTTTGCGATAAATTACGTTTATAAATGCACTGTGCCCATATACCACTTTCCTTTCTTCGGTCATTACGATGAAAAGTGGGAAATGTGCTGATTTTTGTTTGTGTGCATATTTCTTTTGGCATAGTCTGCATCTTGTTATAAAGATAAACATATGACTTTCATCAAAATAAAGATTGCCCCGTCAAGTAAAGTTGCATCATGTTGAACTTCGATGAGTAAAATGCATTGTTGGTCATTAAATTTATCGTATAAGTTCACTTTGGCCATTGTACTTAATAATATGATCAATACGGTCACTATATACGTGATGAGGTGTTAATATGGTCAATGCCAGATCGTATAGCTCCTTATCCATACAGTTTGACGAGTCAAACAACCCACTTGCGCCACATCAGATCAGTTTTCTCTCTCTATCATGCGGGTCCTACCTGTCATTAGTGGGAGAAAGAAGTGGAACAAAAATAAAATTATGCCAAAGTGCGGGATTCGAACCAAAGGCTTCACGATTTATGGGCGAGCAAGCTAACCAGCTACACCAACCTCAAGTTGTGATTACCTAGTGGCAGATGTTTCTTTATACCTTCCGTAGTGGCACACGCATGCAGCGCGCAGCTTCAGTAGCGGCACACCGCACACGCATTAGCATGGACTCAAAGTCGCACGGCCGCCTCTATATCTACAGGTTGGATCTTTTATATCTACGTTTCTTTTCATTGACGGCGGTTGAAATTACGCAATTGAATAAATGTTGAGATAACTTTTATTACTCAGTGTGTGATCCACGGAAAGAAAAAAGAGTTGTTTTGGTGAACATCAAAGAAAAAACTTGCTCTTCTTCCATAAAAAATTCTTCTAAAAATGCCGAACCCAATCGTTGCATAAAAGTTCGTATCGTGCTTTTATGTTTACGAGCTAAAGTTCTAGCACATGAAAGTCGAAGTATATATTTTAGTCGATACAAAGTCCGTTTTTTCGAAGATCTACTATGATAATGAAAAAGATTTCTACATATCCGACCAAAGAACAATTACCGACTTTAAAAGAAAACAACCAAATATTGTCCTTCCAATTAATTGCCACTTTGAAAAGAAGACACTCAATTTGATGGGGATGGGAGGTTAAAGAGGCGCCCAGGGATGTGTTTTTTGCACTCTTTCTGGCACTCCTCCATTGATGGATAGCAATCATCCACCACTAGACACCAGTAGCAACAATTCCCCGGTGTGCAGTCCCTATGATGGACGCACAATCCGCCTGGTATATTGATTTTCTCGTTATCCATGCCCTCGGTGGTTCGACCTGTGGAGTGACAAAATAAAAAAAAACTGACAACTGTATATTATTACACAACCTAAATACATGAATGAAAGAAAACATATGAGAAAAATCAGGAAGCAAATAACTTTGTTGTGTATGTGCTAGTGTGACTTACACTGCGCATGAAAAGCAAAGCACGCGAGCAACAGTTGGGAGAGCAGCAGGGCTATTGCACGCGTTTGATTTGTGGGCTTCTCCATCGAGATCGATAATGCCGTGAATGCTAGGTTCATATGTGTGCTAGTCAACACTAGTACCAAATTTGATACCCTCGTTTTATATAGATACTAGTAAATGTGTACGATTCAATGCACACCTTGATATTGGATAGAGTATTAACTGTACACATCTATTAGGTACTACTCCCTCCGTTCCTAAATATTTGTCTTTTTAGAGATTTTAAATGAATACCGCATAAGGATGTATATAGACATAATTTAGAGTGTAGATTCACTCATTTCGCTTCGTATATAGTCACTCATTAAAATCTCTAGAAAGACAAATAGTATTTAGAAATGGAGGGAGTAGGATACTATTTGCGCATTAATTGTTTAATTAAGATCGGTATTGATATTTGGTATGATATTAATTACGTGTTAAATATGTTGAGCACTCTCACCAATTGCTACGGACTTGGACCACATATATCTCTACTCCTAAATAGGGAGTTGGTAGCTTGGTATCTTGGTTTATTTTTGTTTGATTTTTTTCCGCCTCACCTCCCACTAAATCTTTCTCCCTCACATTAGAAAACCAAATCATACTAAAGAGAGGTCTTATTTTCATGCTTCAATTCAATCAAGTAAATAATAGGTAATTAAGAATTCAGAAATCACACTATATATGTGAGATCACCTTCATAAAAGATAGACATAAGATTTTTTTTCTCGATAATCTTTCAAAATAAAATTAGATATTACTCAATAACAAATTGGAAATTTTGCTCACTATGTCATTTATAATATTATTATCATTATCTCTGCTATTAATTAAGAATCACAATGTTCCTAATACAACAAAAATAATATATATGTTTTTCCTATGGGTGTACGCTTCCGCACACCCCTATGAAGTGCGACACCATGGAGAAACTCATGGTCGGGCCTGATGCCGGCGCGATGCTGGAGAATGCCAGGGCATGAATCACGGCGTCGAGGACATCCGTGCTGGAAGGTGGGTCGCCAAACCGCCACGTACAGGCGTTCGTGGACACGGTCATATGATATTTCTTATCAGTAATGCAGAGAGCCAGGTAGGCTACATTCCCAAATCAAGTGTGTCCATTCAAATGTCAAGAAATTCGTTAAGCAAATGTTTCCTACAGTACTTGGTGGTCTTCGTCGTCATTCATAGCAGCCACTCAGGCAAAAAGATATTGGAAATCAAGCACTGCATTAATTGAAAAATCAAACCATTAATACAATCAATTAGCTAGACAATTAATTACATATGCAATTAATTATGTCCATTTAAATAAAAAATTCCCCACCAAATCAATTTGGAAACCGAATCATTAATGCAATTAATTAATTAGATAGACATTTTATTATGTCTGCAGATAATTAGAAGTAGGGATTTTTTTCCAATTAGGCAAATAATTAATTGATTTGGTTGCCAATTAATTAGGCAGACGGAGAATTAAGTAGGTTGTTAATTATTTGTGAAATTAATTAATTAAGTAAGCAATTAATCATGCTGAATTATTTTTTAAGGTGCTTGTGATAAGGATTGTAAGGGCATATTTATCCCTAAGTGTTTTGGTGATTGATGACAATGCTCGTGCGGACTAATCGTGTGCCTTGAGTCCCTCAGATACTTCATCATTAGGCACAAGACGATTCGGTGCCCCTCGGAGACTGTTGAAGCCGGCGTTGTTCTACGTTTCTCTTTGGTGGACTTGAGTCGTAGGAGAGCCGTACTATTAAGAGGGGGTCCGCGTCGGAAAGGTAGGGTGGAATCACACGTACACGTGTCCCTCCTTTCCTTGCACTTTGGAGCTACCCGTCGTTATCTTGGTCGTGTGGAAAACTGGCGACTACTGCTGTACTTGCGGTAGTACCGCAGGTACAAGCGGTAGTACCGCGGCGCATCACGGTAGTACCGCCCCTTTGGTGCGGTAGTACTGCGGCACCCTGGCCTAGTGCCGCTCCGGTGCGGTAGTAGGGGCGGATGTAATTTTTTACATCCGCGCCCCTCACGGTAGTACCGCCCCCTCGGTGCGGTAGTACCGCGACACCCTGGCCTAGTGCCGCTCCGGTGCGGTAGTAGGGGCGGATGTAATTTGTTACATCCGCGCCCCCCATGGTAGTACCGCTCGTCCAGCGCGGTAGTACCGCGGGGGCCCACGGTAGTACCGCTCCCTTGGAGTCGTAGTACCGTGGCCCTTCGGCCTAGTACCGCAGTGTCGCGGTAGTAGGTGCGGATGTAATTTTTTACATCCGCGCCGACCATGGTAGTACCGCGCCTCGCAGGCGGTAGTACCGCGTCGGGTTTTTGCACCATCCTAGTTTCTGCGGAAGTAAGCACGGATGTAATTTATTTCATCCGCGCCCTTCCCAGGCCGTGACCCTCCTGCCTTGCGGTAGTACCGCAAGGGGGAGCGGTAGTACCGCGCAAGTGGTAGTACTGCTCCTTCTTCAGGCTTGTTCCGGCCTGTGCAGTTGCCACGGTAGTACCGCGCGGCGCCGCGGTAGTACCGCGTCCTTGGAGCGGTAGTACCGTGAGTCGCGGGCAGAACTAGTGGATAACGGTTGGATTCTTTCCACGACTATATAAGGGATGTCTTCTACCTCTAGTTGACTACCTCTTCCACCTCTAAGCTCCATTGTTGCTCCAAGCTCCATTTTCGCCCGATCTCTCTCCCTAGCCAATCAAACTTGTTGATTTGCTCGGGATTGGGTGACAAGGGCCCGATCTACACTTCCACCAAAGGATATTTGATTCCCCCACTTATCCCTTGCGGATCTTGTTACTCTTGGGTGTTGAGCACCCTAGACGGTTGAGGTCACCTCGAAGCCATACTCCATTGTGGTGAAGCTTCGTGGTGTTGTAGTTGTTGGGAGCCTCCGATTGTTGTGGAGATTGCCCCAACCTTGCTTGTAAAGGTTCGGTCGCCGCCTTCAAGGGCACCAATAGTGGAATCACGGCATCTCGCATCGTGTGAGGGCGTGAGGAGAATACGGTGGCCCTAGTGGCTTCTTGGGGAGCATTGTGCCTCCACACCGCTCTAACGGAGACGTACTTCCCCTTAAAAGGAAGGAACTCCGGTAACACATCCTCGTCTCCACCGGCTCCACTCTTGGTTATTTCGTGCCTTTACTTTCGCAAGCTTACTTATTGTTATATCTCTTGTCTGCTTGCGTGCTAGTTGATATTGCATCATATAGGTTGCTCACTTAGTTGCATATCTAGACAACCTATTTGTTGCAAAGTTTAATTTGGTAAAGAAAAGCTTAAAAAATGTTAGTTGCCTATTCACCCCCCCTCTAGACAACCATATCGATCCTTTCAATTGGTATCAGAGCCTCTTCTCTTTATTAAGGACTTTGCCGTCCAAAGAGTATGGTTGACACCAACGATGGTGCGGAGGAACACTCCGGTGTGAATCCCATCTCATCTTCGGCCGAAGGGGGAACCTCGGTCTCTCGTGAGGAGTTCAATGTGGCTTTAGACACATTGAAAACCTCCATGACGGCCGAGGTTAAAAGCATGTTTAATGATTTCCTAGAGGGACTTAAACTATCTACCGCGCCTATGAAAGTGGGTGATCCTACTAACAAGGTGACGGATGCTATCTCTGACAAGGGGGAAGCTAACAATGAAAAGAGTCCTTCTACTAGTGGTAGAAATGGCACCGGCATCTTTGCCCATGTGGAACCCCCGGTTTATGGAGGGCCTATCCCCTCCACTCATTTGAATCATGCCGGTCCACCTCCTAAATATGAGAAACATGAAGATTTTGATAATTGGGTCTATCGCTTTAAGCGTCATTTGAAACATGTGAACACTAACCTTTGGAGAATCATTGAAGAAGGTTTTTATCCTCATGACCCAAGCAACTTCACCCCCCGAGAAGCCGTGGACAATCAATTCAATGAGAGTGCTCTCTTCATCATCCAAGATGCAATCCTTCCCGAAGATCTCCCTCACCTTCGACCCCATGTCGTGGCTAAAGAAGCATGGAAATGTGTCGAGGGTCTCTATCGTGGAAGTGATAGCATTCAACGGTCCAACTATGAAGTGGTGCAAGATGAAGCCGATGAGTTTGCAATGAAAGAAGACGAAGAATCTCGTGAGCTCTTTAGAAGAGTGACCAAACTCGCGGTGGCACTTCGAGATCATGGAAGCAAGGACACGGATGACAATTGGATCAAGCGGAAGTTCCTCAAGGCCATGATGCCCTACAACAAAGCCATGTCCTCCGTCATTCGTGAACGACCGGACTTCCACACCATGACCTCAAGTGAAGTGTTGGATGAGTTCGTTGCAATGAGCATCTTGGACAAGGCCGCCGACAATGCGGTGCTCCGTTCTCAAAGAGCAAAGAAGCCTAACCTTGCCTTGAAGGCCAAGGTTATTGTGGAAGAAGAGGAAGAAGTGGAAGATGAGGAAAGCAACCCCGAAGACACCAAGTTTGACTACCATGAGCACATGGCCCTTGCTTCAAGACAATTTTGGAGCAAGAAGAGCTCAAGACCCAACTTCAACAAGAACAACTCAAGTGGCGTCAAGGGCAAGCAACGAGTTAGAACTTGCTTCAACTGTGGCAATGTGAGCCATTTCGTTGTGGATTGTCCTTACGAGAAGCGGGAAGACAATGGTGGCAAGTTCATTCGGAAAGACAAAGCCAAGTCCTTCCCCAACAAGAACAACTTCACCAAGAAGACTCCCACGCGTGGGTTGGTGGTTCAAGAAGAATACCAAGAGGATGACGATGATGATGAGAATGAAGAAGCAACGGCCATGGCGTCCATCGCCATTGCTACTCCCCGGGTGTCTCTCTTCGAATCACCCAACGAAAACATCACCGCTAGATGCCTCATGGCTAAGGCTTCAAACAAGGTAACCCCCAACATCACAACCACCATCATTACTAATCCCTCCGTGGAGGATTGCATTGATGGACATGTTGAGTATAATGAGGAAGTGAATGAATTTGAGTCTTTTATGAGTAAGCTCAAGGGAAAGTCCAAGAAGCACTTTGTTGCTCTCTTGGAACAACTTGGTGAGGCCAATGACATGATCGAGGCTCACGAAGAAACCATCTCCAAGATGGAAGGTCATAGTCGTGACTATGCCGATGAGATATCGGATCTCTCTAATGCTCTTGAGGAAGAGCGTGTGCATCGTTTAACTCTTGAGGAGTCACACAATGATGACCATGCTAAGTTAAAGAAAGATCTTGATCATGCTCTTGTCATGTCTCGTGTGCTAACCTCCAAGAAGGCTAAACTTGGGGTTGATCATGCTAGACTCAAAGAGGAGTTTGAGATACTTGACAAGGCCCACAAGGTCTTGAAGGGTACTCATGCTAGCCTCAAGGAGTCTCGTGCTCAACTCCAAGTTAAGCTAATCAAGGAAAAGGCCACCTTTCCTCATATGGTATTAATTGATAATGCATGTGCTACTAACCCTTGTTCTGAGCATGTGCATCTTGTGGAGGAAAATGCCATGTTGAAGGATCAACTTGAGAAGGGCCTTGTGACTTGCATTCAAGGTGAGAAAAACCTCAACGACCTTTTGAGCAATCAAAAGGAAGTTGTGGGCAAAGAAGGAATTGGGTTTGCACCCAAGTCCAAGAGCAAGAAGAAGAAGAACAACAAGGCCAATCGTCCTCCTCCCCTCAAACAAACGTTCGTGAAAGAGGGAGAGGGTGCTTCTAAGAAGAAGAAGGAGAAAGTGAAGGAAGTTGATGTCCAAAAGGGCAAGAACATTTCCTCAAACAAAGCCGGCGACTTTAACCCTTCATATGTGTTGTGCCGTGCTAGTGATGGACATGTTTATGCTAAATTTGTTGGTTCCTCTTATGAATACATTGAATGGTCTATTTGGGTTCCCAAGACCCTTGTTACTAACATCAAAGGACCCATTACTAAATGGGTACCTAAAACCAAGCATTGATCTCGTGTAGGTGTTTGCTTCCGATGGGGGATCATGGTTGCTCAATAGTGGAGCAACAAATCATATGACCGGGAGCAAGGACTTGGTGGTGGACGTGCAAGAGATTCCATCTATGCCCACCAATGTCGAGTGGGGTGATGCATCACATTCTAAGGTATTGGGTCTCGGCAAGGTTGTCATTTCTCATGATCTAACGATCAAGAAAGTCATGCTTGTTGAGTCCCTTGCATTCAATTTACTTTCGGTTCGTCAACTTGCACTCATGGGCTTTGCCACATTCTTTGATATTGATACCGTGGCCCTCTTGTGGAGCAAGACTCTTAAAGTAGCCTTCGTTGGGCATGTCGAGAACGGTCTCTATGTGGTTAACTTTTCAGAGCAACCCACTAAGACCGCGACATGCCTAATGGCTAAAGTTGATGTGGGATGGCTTTGGCATCGCCGTTTAGCCCACGTCAATATGAGATGTTTGCAAAGTCTTCTCAAGGGGGACCATGTTCGTGGACTAACAAATGTTAGTTTTGCCAAAGATCGTGCTTGCAGTGCTTGTATCGAAGGAAAGCTTCATGAAAAGGCTCACCCTCCCTCAACCATCATCTACTCGAAGAGACCCTTGTAGCTCCTTCACATGGATCTCTTCGGGCCTCCATCTTTTGATAGTCTTGGAGGAAGAAAGTATTGCTTGGTGATTGTGGATGATTATTCAAGATACACTTGGGTATACTTCTTCAAGAGGAAGAGTGAGACCCAACAAACCGTCATCAACTTTGCGAATGAAGCTCAATGTCAACATGATGCAAAGATCTTGACAATAAGAAGCGACAATGGCACCGAGTTCAAGAACTACACCTTGGATGAGTTTCTTGGTGATGAGGGGATCAAGCATCAATATGCGGCACCTTATACCCCTCAACAAAATGGTGTTGCGGAGAGGAAGAACCGCACGTTGATGGATGCGGCAAGGACCATGATGGCGGAGTTCAAGTCTCCGTACAACTTTTGGGCCAAAGCCATCAACACCGCATGCCATGCATCCAATCGGCTCTATCTTCGCAAAGGCTTGAACAAGACTCCTTATGAGATCCTCACCGGCAACAAGCCCAACCTCAAGTACTTCCGGGTGTTCGGTTGTAAGTGTTTCATTCTCAAGAAAGGTGTTCGGTTGTCTAAATTTGAGGCTAGAGCTCATGAGGGCATATTTGTTGGTTATGCTACAAACTCTCATGCTTACCGTGTCCTCAACAAGTCCACCGGACTCATTGAGGAGACGTGTAACGTGGAGTTTGACGAAAATAACGGCTCCCAAGTGGAGCAAAGTGGTACTTGTGATATAGGTGATGAAATTCCTCCCCAAGCCATAAGAAGAATGGGTATTGGTCAAATCCTACCCATTGAGGAACCCCTTGTGGCCGAAGGAGAAGGACAATGCTCTACTCTAGTAGATCCATCACCTCATCAAGACCCACACGCTTCCGAAGAACAAAGTGAAGGCCCTCAACCTCGTGAACAAGACCAAGGGCAAGATCTACCTCAAGACGGTGATGAACCACTAAATGATGCCCAAGGTCAAGTTCTCCCCCTCGAGCGAGTTCAAGATCAAGAGCAACCTCAAGATCAAGAACAAGCTCAAGATGGCACTCAAGATCATCAAGTCAACCCTCCTCCTTCCACACCCGAGGAGGAACTAGAGCGTTGTGCCGCGAAGATTGCTTCCAAGCTCACCACCCAAGGCCATCTCATGGAAAATGTGGTTGGAAGCCTAAGAAAGGGGGTAAGCACTCATAGACAATTGGCAAACTATTGTGAACATCACGCGTTTGTCTCTTGTGTCGAACCCCAAAAGGTCTATGAGGCGCTCGAAGACACGGATTGGCTCAATGCCATGCATGAAGAACTCAACAACTTCGAGTACAACAAGGTGTGGAGATTGGTGCCAAGACCATCCGGGAACCACAACGTCATTGGAACCAAGTGGATCTTCAAGAACAAGCAAGATGCCCATGGGAACATCATTCGCAACAAGGCAAGATTGGTAGCACAAGGCTACTCCCAAGTCGAGGGTATCGACTACGGTGAAACCTTTGCTCCCGTTGCTCGTCTTGAATCCATTCGTTTGTTGATTGCTTATGCTTCCCATCACAACTTTAAGTTGCAACAAATGGATGTGAAAAGTGCTTTTCTTAATGGTCCTATTAATGAGTTGGTCTATGTCAAGCAACCCCCCGGGTTCGAGGATCCCTACTTTCCGGATCATGTGTATCAACTCGATAAGGCACTCTATGGCTTTAAACAAGCCCCACGTGCGTGGTATGACCACCTTACCGAGTTGCTACAAGATCGTGGATTTGAAGTAGGGCTAATCGACCCCACTCTTTTTACTAAGAAGGTCAACGGGGAGTTGTTTGTATGCCAACTATATGTTGATGATATTATCTTTGGTTCCCCTAACAAAGCTTTCAATGAAGAATTTGCCGCTCTCATGACCTCCAAGTTTAAGATGTCTTCGATGGGAGAGTTGAAGTTCTTCCTTGGTTTCGACATCAAACAAAGAAGAGAAGGAACCTTCATCAACCAAGCCAAATACACTCAAGACATGCTTAAAAGATTCAAGCTAAGTGATGTCAAGCCGGCTACTACACCAATGCCTACCAAGTGCCAACTTGACATCGATCCCAATGGTAAAGCAGTGGATCAAAAGGTATATCGCTCCATGATTGGCTCCTTGCTTTACCTTTGTGCATCTAGACCAGATATCATGTTGAGTGTGGGGATGTGTGCATGTTTTCAAGCCGCACCAAAGGAAAGTCACTTTGTGGCGGTCAAGCGAATCTTTCGATATTTGGCTCATACCCCAAACTTTGGCTTATGGTACCCAAGAGGAGCAAACTTCAAGCTTGAAGGTTTCACGGATTCCGATTGGGCGGGAGACAAAGTGGGTAGGAAGTCCACTTCCGGAGGGTGCCAATTTCTTGGTTGCTCCTTGGTAAGTTGGTCTTCCAAGAAGCAAAGTTGTGTGTCTCTCTCGTCCACCAAAGCGGAGTATGTGGCGGCCGGTAGTTGTTGTGCTCAACTCCTATGGATGAGGCAAACTTTAAAGGAGTACGGTGTCATTTGTGACAAAGTGCCTCTTTGGTGTGATAATGAAAGTGCCATCAAGATTTCTCTCAACCCGGTGCAACACTTCAAGACGAAGCACATTGAGATTCGGTATCACTTCATCCGGGATCACATTAGGCGAGGGGAGATCAAGCTCAAGTATGTCAACACTCATGATAACCTTGCAGATATTTTCACGAAGCCCTTGGATGAAGCAAGATTTCGCGAGTTAAGGCATGAGCTAAATATCATTGATTTGAGCAATGTGACTTGAACCCGTGCACCCCCCACCACACTCAACTTGTTGTCTAGTTCAGGTGTAGGCATGGACATAGGGGGAGTGTTGTTCTCTCAATGAACTCTCCCTCCCCTCATTATGCATAAATAGATCACCTCTTTCACATCAGCCATTTTTGATGGTACTTGTGCTTCAAAGACGAGTTTTGGTCATGGGCCCAAGGATAATTCTTCGCGGTGCCATACCATCCAACTCAAACCTAGGTGGTTTCGGCCACCGCCCTCTCTCCTCGAGAGGTTTTGTCACTTAGGGATTTCCTGTTGTTCCCTTGGTATGTGCTTGTTTTTGTGTAGTTTTGGGTTGTGTCTGTTTTTCCGTGCAAAGGCGTATTTTTCTCTTGTTTGAAACCTTCGGTGGCATGAGCTCACGGTACTACCGCAGTCGGCCACGGTACTACCGCAGCCAACCACGGTACTACCGCTGATGGGAGCACGGTACTACCGTCCCCAAGCGGCAGTAATTTTTTACTGCCGCCTGGTTGAGCGGTACTACCGCCTCGGCGCGGTACTTCCGCCCGGGCGGTACTACCGCGATGACCCGCGGTACTACCGCGCCGGTTCGAGCGTGTGGGGATAAGGCCGGGCAGGGGGAGTTCTGACTCCCCATACCCATTCATCCTCTTTCTCTCCATGTTGTCTCTTCCTCTCTCGTGCTCACGAACGGAGCCGGCGTTCGTCGCCGGATCTCCTCCACCGGCTGCCCTCCCATGATTCCGTCCGGTGGGATCGTTCCCCACCACGTGCTCTTGCTATGGACCAAGGTTTTTCCCCAAATCCTTCTCCTTTTTGATTGTGTTTGGTTCTTCTAGGTTTTGGGGGAGGCTTGTATGTTCTTGAGATTCCTAGACTAGATCTCTGCAAGAGTAGGATGAAGGAGTGTGGTATTGCATAGGATTTACACTTGTATTGTTGTCTTGCACTAGATCTGATCATCGTAGCACCGCCATGGCTTCGCGGTTCTTTTTCAGATTCAAATCCTATTAGACCCGACGCGATGCGGTACTACCGCCCGTAGGGAGCGGTACTACCGCTCTCACGGTACTACCGCCCCTAGGGCGCGGTACTACCGCGCACCGTGCGGTACTAAAACTTTACTACTGCCCCAGCCACGGTACTACCGTGACCCCGCACGGTACTACCGCGTCTGGAGCTGTACTAAGCCTTTAGTACCGCAAACCATGGCAGATCTACCGTGGCTCACATCTATCGCATGCCAACTTTCTCGTTTATCTTCTATGGGTTTCATGTGCTGTCTTATGGCCTTTGCATTGATTCTTTTCGCCTTGTGTTTTGGTGCTTTGCGTGTGTGTCTCAGGTGGTGGCTCTCGCCGGGCCAATCCCGTTCGTGACACTGGCTCCAAGCGTCTGCGCAACCCAGGAGAAGTTCCCGAGGGATCATCTGCGTCCAAGCGAAATGTCAAGACCACAGCTAGCAAGCACAAGGAGCCCGCCAGGGGTATGGATGAGATAGGCCCTACAGAGTATGTCCGTCTCAAGCAGCTTCACCCTTATGTGACCCCTCGCTCCACTGTCAGAGGGTGTGAACTGTTCTGGAACAAGACCCAAACCCAGATCTATTTGGATGTCATCAAGAATAAGCAGAATACCTATGTGGAAGTGAAGTGGATTGATATGCACCACATGAGGAAGGACAAGTTCCGTGACTACTTTGGGGAGGCTCTGGACTTGGTGGAGCAGTTTGGCATTGAGCATGTGATCTCTTTCCACCTGGACTATGACCCTGAGATCATATGTCAGTTCTTTGCTTCAGTGTACTTTCACTCCAATGAAGAAAGAAGGATGACCTGGATGACTAACGGCCGCAAGCTGTCTGCTACCTGGAAGGAGTTCATGGATTTGCTTCAAGTTGCTGATGATGGACTTGACACTCCTGTGGGTGTTCGCCCTCACGGTAATGCTGACTCTGCCGACAAGGACAAGCTCACCCCGTTCATGGTTGAGAAGACGCTCGCCGATAGCAAGACAATTTTGGTCCTCAACCCCTTTCTGGATATCATGTACCGCATCTTCCGCAACTCCTTGTTCCCACGCATCGGTGACAAAGACAAGGTTCATGCCTATGTGGTGGACATGATGCTTATTTGCAAGGAGGCTCGCTCGTCTCAGACTCAGCCACTTGATGTCTCTCACATCATGTGGTGTGAGCTTCGGTTTGCTGTGTTCAACCGCAAGGTGCCTATTTATGGGCCCTACCTGTTTCTGCTGATTTCGAAGACTTGGGAGAAGATGTACCCTGAGGAGGAGTTCCTGGCTCCAGACTGGATTCACCATGAGCCCATTTGTCTGAGGGTCAAACCCAACTGGGCTAACACCGCTACTCGTGCTGAGGCGTCTGCTGCTAGGGCTGCTGCTGTTGATGAGGATGTTGCTGGCACCGAGGGCCGTTCTGCTAAGCCCTCTCAGTGTGACTCTAGGCCATCTTGGGCCAAGAAGTTGAAGGATAAGATGAAGTCTCTTTTCTGCATGCAAGCCAAGGGCCAGTACAGGGCTCACGTGGAGTCCAAGGAGAGTCATCGCCGGCACAACAAGGTCTTGCAGCTCTATGGCGAGGATGTGTCTGGCAGGTCTGAGGAGCACATCACTCCTGAGACCGAGTGGATGGAGAAGCAAGGATACAGGTGGACTGATTCTGAGGAGGAGGTCGAGGAGTCCATTCCAGCTGCAGAGGCGTCTGACGAAGAGCCGTGGGACGACTTCTCTGCTTGAGCCACCTCTTGTGTGTTTAGGTGTCCTCTCTGCCTTTTTGGCGTCTCGATGCCAAAGGGGTAGAGAGTGTAGGGATTTGCGAGTTTGTGTGTCGTGTGTTTGCTGCTTTCAATTGAACTCTCTGCTGTTTTTCTCGTTTGAACCTTGGTTATCTTACCTCGTATGGTGTAAGACGTATGCACTCTATCTATCCTAGCTAGCTTGTGTTATATTGTGCTACTTTCATGCTATGCTATGCTTATTATCATGTCTTGGTCTCTAAAATATAGGGGGAGTGTTGATCCTAGTTTGTGTGCCATGCAGTCCAAAGCATTCATCTAAAGTGCACACATCTAGGGGGAGCCCCGTCTATATTTTAGAGAACTGGGGTTTGCCACTGCTCTAAAATTATCTTATCTATGTGCATATCCCGTGTAGTCATCAATACACCAAAAAGGGGGAGATTGTAAGGGCATATTTATCCCTAAGTGTTTTGGTGATTGATGACAATGCTCGTGCGGACTAATCGTGTGCCTTGAGTCCCTCAGATACTTCATCATTAGGCACAAGACGATTCGGTGCCCCTCGGAGACTGTTGAAGCCGGCGTTGTTCTACGTTTCTCTTTGGTGGAGTTGAGTCGTAGGAGAGCCGTACTATTAAGAGGGGGTCCGCGTCGGAAAGGTAGGGTGGAATCACACGTACACTTGTCCCTCCTTTCCTTGCACTTTGGAGCTACCCGTCGTTATCTTGGTCGTGTGGAAAACTGGCGACTACTGCTGTACTTGCGGTAGTACCGCGGGTACAAGCGGTAGTACCGCGGCGCGTCACGGTAGTACCGCCCCTTTGGTGCGGTAGTACCGCGGCACCCTGGCCTAGTGCCGCTCCGGTGCGGTAGTAGGGGCGGATGTAATTTTTTACATCCGCGCCCCTCACGGTAGTACCGCCCCCTCGGTGCGGTAGTACCGCGGCACCCTGGCCTAGTGCCGCTCCGGTGCGGTAGTAGGGGCGGATGTAATTTTTTACATCCGCGCCCCCCACGGTAGTACCGCTCCTCCAGCGCGGTAGTACCGCAGGGGCCCACGGTAGTACCGCTCCCTTGGAGTCGTAGTACCGTGGCCCTTCGGCCTAGTACCGCAGTGTCGCCGTAGTAGGCGCGGATGTAATTTTTTACATCCGCGCCGACCACGGTAGTACCGCGCCTCGCAGGCGGTAGTACCGCATCGGGTTTTTGCACCATCCTAGTTTCTGCGGAAGTAAGCACGGATGTAATTTATTTCATCCGCGCCCTTCCCAGGCCGTGACCCTCCTGCCTTGCGGTAGTACCGCAAGGGGGAGCGGTAGTACCGCGCAAGCGGTAGTACTGCTCCTTCTTCAGGCTTGTTCCGGCCTGTGCAGTTGCCACGGTAGTACCGTGGTGGTCCACGGTAGTACCGCGCGGCGCCACGGTAGTACCGCGTCCTTGGAGCGGTAGTACTGTGAGTCGCGGGCAGAACTAGTGGATAACGGTTGGATTCTTTCCACGACTATATAAGGGATGTCTTCTACCTCTAGTTGACTACCTCTTCCACCTCTAAGCTCCATTGTTGCTCCAAGCTCCATTTTCGCCCGATCTCTCTCCCTAGCCAATCAAACTTGTTGATTTGCTTGGGATTGGGTGACAAGGGCCCGATCTACACTTCCACCAAAGGATATTTGATTCCCCCACTTATCCCTTGCGGATCTTGTTACTCTTGGGTGTTGAGCACCCTAGACGGTTGAGGTCACCTCGAAGCCATACTCCATTGTGGTGAAGCTTTGTGGTGTTGTTGTTGTTGGGAGCCTCCGATTGTTGTGGAGATTGCCCCAACCTTGCTTGTAAAGGTTCGGTCGCCGTCTTCAAGGGCACCAATAGTGGAATCACGGCATCTCGCATCGTGTGAGGGAGTGAGGAGAATACGGTGGCCCTAGTGGCTTCTTGGGGAGCATTGTGCCTCCACACCGCTCTAACGGAGACGTACTTCCCCTTAAAAGGAAGGAACTCCGGTAACACATCCTCGTCTCCATCGGCTCCACTCTTGGTTATTTCGTGCCTTTACTTTCGCAAGCTTACTTATTGTTATATCTCTTGTCTGCTTGCGTGCTAGTTGATATTGCATCATATAGGTTGCTCACTTAGTTGCATATCTAGACAACCTATTTGTTGCAAAGTTTAATTTGGTAAAGAAAAGCTTAAAAATTGTTAGTTGCCTATTCACCCCCCCCCTCTAGTCAACCATATCGATCCTTTCAACGATCAACATACTCTCAGCGACATGGTCGAGCACCACTTGCCAACAAGGGCAATGACCACCATGCGCTCATGACATGGGCGACCTAGTATTCACCAAGATGAATGCTGACCAAGCTCTGCATGCTGTCCACATGCTAACGGTTGCCGAAATGTTCATGGGTGAGGACAACACGAAGTACATTGGTCAGGTGGTTCATGCTATAGTAGAAAGGACTTCCATGAATAGAAGGAAAGAACCTAAGCAATCAAGTGGTCCACGGTGTTGGAGAACGAGAGTGTTCCAAAAAGAAAGCGAAAAAAAGAAACATTATTCTAGAAAAGAAGTAGGAACGAGAACTAAAGCTGGCGAGGAAGGAGGAAGAAGAAGATGAGCCGACGGTGACGAATGCACTGATGTTGACATGGTGCTGGTTGGTGCCAACGAAACAAGTTGGCAAAGTGGTTAGGAGTAGAAGATGTAGGGAAGGACGCCAATTATCCTTCCTAGCAATGAATGGTACGTGGGCTCGAGTGGAGCTTATTGGTGCCTAGGAATGGACGTTCGAGAATGATCTCTATAGTTATTTGTTGTTCTGTGTTAATAGTATATGTTAGTTTAACCCACTTTATTATATTTTAAATATGAAAATTTTCATCCCTGTTGCCACGCATTACAAAGGTGAAGTGGACATCATCTGATTTTAAAGGAGGAGGCCTAGGCGAGAAATGTCACACTATAGCGGGAAACCGAGCGGGAAGGGAAGGATCCGACAAAAAAAGGAGAAGTGTGCGTCATGGGGTGGATTTATGGGTTGGGCCCGTGTGTTGGAGATAACATGACGGATAGTCCGGACAACCATATTTCTCCCTCACATATGGTCTGGATTTGAGGGAGTCCAGACTGTCCAGACAGTTGAATTTTGGGGTGCCTATCGAGCGCCCGTTTGATGTCCAAACATGACCGGACATATGAGGCAGAAATAACCTTTGATCTTGGAGACGACCTTAAAATAATTTGTTTGATCATTTCTATATGCATTATAGCATGTAGCAATGCAGGGGCGTTCTGCTAATAATCACAATTGTTACGCGTAAAAATAATTATCAGGTTAATTTAATAAAGGAAAAAGCTTACCGTCATCCGGCAGATCGTAGTGGCCGTGTCTGCCACCTCTTTTGCATGACACACGTCCAATTGATGGCTTGCATTCCGTTCTTTGTCGAACGCGCTTCCGAAACAGAGTCTATGTTTCAGAAACATATGTGTTGTTGTGTAAGACAATAGGCTTTGGGGGGGACCGACACAACCCTCTAGGGGTGGCCTATCACATATATATATAATGAGGTGGTATACAACGTTACAATATACACATGTAAATACAGTCTAACACCCTCCCTCAATCTTAGCCACTTTCTAATGAATCTAGAAGGGTAAGATTGCGCCTGCAAGTCTCAGACTGTGGCAAAGGCAATGGCTTGGTGAAGATGTCAGCAAGTTGATCCTTGGAAGAAATAAACTTCATCTGTAGTTGCTTCTGAGAGACACGTTCACGCACAAAGTGATAGTCAACTTCAATGTGTTTCGTTCGGGCATGGAATACCGGATTTGCAGAAAGGTATGTAGCACCGATGTTATCACACCAAAGAACAGGAGGCTGTGATTGGGGTATACTTAACTCCTGAAGCAAGGACTGTACCTAGATGATCTCTGATGTGGCATTGGCCACAGCCTTATACTCAGCCTCAGTACTGCTACGCGAGACAGTAGCCTGTTTCCGAGCACTCCAGGCAATCAGGTTAGAGCCAAAGAAGACAGCATAACCCCCCGTGGATCGCCTGTCATCCGGATTGCCAGCCCAGTCTGCATCAGAATATGCTGAAAGACAACCAGAGTCAGACGGCCGAATATGCAAACCATGAGCCACCGTGAAACGAATATAGCGCAAAATCCGCTTAACAGCAGACCAATGAGTGTCACGGGGTGACTGCAGATACTGGCAGACTCGGTTAACAGCATAGGAAATGTCTGGTCGCGTGATCGTCAAGTACTGGAGCCCACCAACAATACTCCTGTACTCTGTCGCATCAGAAGAAGAAAGAAGCACACCATCAACAGCATTGAGCTTATCAGTGATAGACATGGGTGTAGTCGTCGGTTTGCACTTAAGCATCCCAGCTCGCTGCAACAAATCCAGAGAGTACTTCTTCTGCGTCATAACAAGGCCAGCAGCACGAGAAGTAACCTCCACACCAAGAAAGTAATGAAGCTTCCCAAGGTCCTTGACCGCAAAATCAGCACCAAGTGAGCGAACAAGCGCAGTAGCAGCCGACTGAGAGGAGCTGACCAAAATGATATCATCTACATAGACCAACAAGTACATAGTAACCTCAGGCCTTTGAAGAAGAAACAATGAGGAGTCAGCAGTTGATGATGCAAAACCATGAGCATGAAGAGCCATTGCAAGACGAGCATGCCAAGCACGAGGAGCCTGCTTCAGACCATAAATTGCCTTGGACAGACGACAGAGATGATCAGGGCGATCCGGATCAGAGAAACCCGGAGGCTGGCGCATGTAAACCTCCTCCGCCAAGACACCATGAAGAAAAGCATTTTGAACATCAAGCTGACGAAGAAACCAACCTCGAGTAACAGCCAGAGAGAGAAGAAGTCTGATGGTAGTAGGCTTGACCACTGGACTGAAGGTGTCTTCATAGTCAAGTCCAAAACGCTGTCGAAAACCACGAGCAACCAGACGAGCCTTATAGCGCTCAATGGACCCATCAGAATGCCTCTTCACTTTGAAAACCCATTTGGAATCAATGACATTTACCCGTGATTGTGGAGGAACAAGAGTCCATGTCTGATTGCGAAGAAGTGCTTGATACTCCTGCTCCATGGCCTCTCTCCAATGAGGAATGCGCATAGTAGCTTGATACGTGCGTGGCTCAGAGGATGGATCTGCGAGAGCAGCAGACATGCACGCCGCTAACCAAGCAACTGTGCCATCGTGACGTTGCTTAGGCTGAAAAATGCCACTCCGACTGCGCGTATGTGGACGTAGAGCAGCAGCAGGAGCCGGCGGAGGCGAAGGTGACGGAGACGTGACGGTCGCCGGAGATGCAGGAATCACCTCAGGCGAGCTCGGGACAGACGACTCCGGGCTGCATGGCGAAGACTGGCCCGACGACAGGGGCTCAGAGGCCATGGGCGAACCGAGAGTGGGCGAGGCCAGCTCCGGTGACACCGGCCCAGACGGCCTTGGCGAGGCGAGAGCAGGCGAGGCCGGCCCTGGTGAGAAGGGCCCAGACACCCTGGGCGAGGCAGGGGCGGGCGAGGCCAGGCCTGGTGATGACTGCCCCGACGCCCTGGGCGAGACGGGGACCGAGGAGGCCGGCCCAGTCGGCGGGGTCGCAGGGCGCGACAATGGCGAAGGCAGCCCAGAAGCCAGAGGCGACCGGGCCAGGGCGTCGATCGGCCGTGCATGAGCACGAAAACCGAGGCCATGCAGGGGCGCCATGTGCTCCTCATGCACAACAGAAGGTGCCAAGGATGAAGGCGATGGCGACGAAGAGGAAGATGGCACTTCCAGAATCTCCAAACAAGCCCCACGACCAGTGCCTGCACCATGGTTAGGCAACAATAGAGGAGAATATGCAACATCATCAAATTGGTCAGAAGCAACAGAGGATGAATGCATGACAGGTGGCTCAGTAGTGGACACAGGGAGTTTGGCAAAGGGAAAAACATGCTCATCAAACACAACATCCCGAGAGATGTAGACACGATTAGTGGGCACATGAAGACATTTGTATCCTTTATGAAGAGAGCTATAACCAAGAAAAACACACTTCTTGGAACGAAACTCGAGCTTATGCTTGTTATATGGACGGAGATGGGGCCAGCAAGCACACCCAAACACCTTGAAAAAGGTGTAGTCCGGTTGTTCATTAAGGAGAACTTCAATGGGAGTCTTCATATTCAAAACACGAGTGGGAGTACGATTGATGAGAAAACATGCAGTGGTGAAAGCATCACTCCAAAAACGAAATGGAACAGATGCATGGGCCAAAAGAGTCAGACCAGCTTCAACAATGTGACGATGCTTACGTTCTACTGAACCATTCTGCTGATGTGTATGTGGACATGCTAAACGGTGAGTGATCCCAAGCGACTGAAAGAAGGAGTTGAGGTTGCGATACTCGCCACCCCAGTCCGACTGAACATGAACAATTTTGTGCTTGAGAAGGCGTTCAACATGTTTTTGGAACTGAACAAAAATGTCAAACACATCAGATTTACGTTTGATAAGATAAAGCCAGGTAAAGCGGCTGTAAGCATCAACAAAACTGATATAGTAATTATGACCACTAACAAAAGTCTGAGCAGGACCCCATACATCTGAAAACACAAGTTCTGAAGGATGTTTCACCTCACGACTGGACTCCGAAAAGGGAAGTTGATGACTCTTCCCCTGCTGACAAGCATCACACACTGCTACATCTTTATTACTAGACACACTAGGAAGCTCATGACGACGCAAAACATGCCGGACAATAGGTGTGGCTGGGTGACCAAGACGAGCATGCCACTGTGACGGAGATACCCGAACTCCACTAAAGACGCGAGCGACGCCAGGATGCTCCAGACGATAGAGACCTTGGCAGAGCCGCCCACTAAGAAGAATGTCCCTCGTGCCCCGATCCTTAATAAAAAGATCAAAAGGATGAAATTCACAAAGCACATTATTATCACGAGTGAGTTTAGGAACTGAAAGAAGATTACGTGTCACAGATGGAACTCGAAGAACATTGCGAAGTTGAAGACTCCTATTGGCATGTCTAGTGAGAAGTGATGCTTGACCAATATGAGAGATGTGCATACCTGCTCCATTGGCGGTGTGGATCTTGTCGGAGCCATGGTAGGGTTCACGAGTGTGAAGCTTCCCCATCTCACTGGTCAGGTGCTCTGTCGCCCCAGAGTCCATGTACCAGTGGGGATCAATGGAGTAGGACTGAATGTGTCCCTGTGGCTTCTGCGGCGGCGGGCGATCAGCCATGGCGACCTGACGAGCAAAGTTGCGTGTATCCTTCCCGTCATTGCCGAGACCAAGAAAACCCCGTTGGAAGCGCTTGTGACACTTCGAGGCCCAGTGCCCATTGCGACCACAAAGCTAGCACACACATGGACCGCCAGCCCCTGGTAGCGTCGCAGTAGGAGGAGGGGCCGAGGCGGGTGGTGGTGATTGCCCCGAAGGAGCCCTGGATGAAGCAGAGGAGCGACCACCCTTGGTGGCGGCGTTTGCCGAGAGGGCGCCGTTGCCCCTGGATCGGCGCGTCTCGACTCGTTGCTCAGTAAGCAGGAGGCGTGAAAAGACCTCGTGTGCTGGCATGGGCGTGGAGTTGCCCCTCTCATTGATGATCTCGACTAGGGCGTCATACTCCTCATCAAGACCATTGACAATAAACGAGTTGAACTCAGAGTCGGTGAGGGGCTGTCCAATGGAGGCCAGCGTGTCGGCGAGACTCTTGACTTTGTTGTAGAACTCAGTGGCGGTGGAGTCAAGCTTCTGACACTCCCCAAGTTGGCGACGGAGCCCAGATACACGAGCCTGCGACTGTGCCGCAAACGAGCGCTCAAGAATAGTCCATGCCTCGTGGGACGTCTTGGCGAAGACAACAAGCCCAGCAACGGCCGGAGAGAGCGACCCCTGGATGGAGAAGAGGTTCGCCTGATCCTGCCCTGTCCAGACACGGTGAGCCGGATTATAGACGGGACCGTGCACGCTGTCAACCAGCGCAGGAGGGCAAGGGAGAGAGCCGTCGACATAGCCAAGCAGATAGTGACTCCCAAGAAGCGGAAGAACCTGCGCGCGCCAGAAGATGTAATTGTCCGACGACAACATGATGGTGATGAGATGGCCGAAGTGAAACGGCGGCGGCGGCTGCGATCCCATCGAGGAGACTGGCTGAGGTGAGACCACCGTGGAGACAGTCAGAGGGGCAGCCGGCGCGGTGACAGAGGGCGCGATGGCCGCGGTTGACGCCGCGAAGCCTGCCAGCGCGACGTCCTCCGCCACCAGCGGCGCAGTGGCCGAGGGCGCGACAGCCGCGGTTGACGGGGCGGCGGCGGTGTGGGCCACAAGCGCCTGCCCGGGCGAAGTAGCAGCCGGCGGGAGCGCGAAGAGGGAGCCGACGCTCTGTGTCCCGATCGGCGCCTGAAGGGAGGCGGCATCCAGCGGCCTCGAGAGAAGTGCCGCGAGGGAGGCCGGCAGAAAACCGGTGGCGGTGGAGCCGGACGCAGCGGCGGACGTCATAGCAGTCGGGCGACGGCGACGGCGGGCGCGGCGGCGGCAGTGGCGGCGGCGGCGGCGGCGGCGGTTTAGGGTTTTTAGGCGGAAGCGGACGTAACCTAGCGTGATACCATGTAAGACAATAGGCTTTGGGGGGAACCGGCACAACCCTCTAGGGGTGGCCTATCACATATATATATAATGAGGTGGTATACAACGTTACAATATACACATGTAAATACAGTCTAACATGTTGCAATGGTCTATGATGGGTCTAATTTTACAACAAAACCTTTGTTGCGAAATTTTCTGCAACAAGAACTCAATTGCAGAAAAAATTGCAACAAAACCCTACTTGTAATTTTTTTTCTCGCGACAAAACAGCCGTTGCAAAAAAAAAATCTGCAACAAGACCTATGTTTCTGCAATAAGTCTTGTGCTGCAGTTCTGGAGGCACGCTCGGCTCGCTTGATGCGGCAATCCGACGGCTCGCGAGCCTATTGATCTTTTACAAATATCAGCCGGCGGATGCGTCGCACGCCCCTTTAATAAAATTATATGAATTATTATTTTGTTATCTGCAACTTAAATACAGCACTGCGTCAGCCTCGCGAGTGGTCGGATTGACAGAGGGTCTTTCTTGTTACCCGGTGTGCAGTCCCTATGATGGACGCACAATCCGCCTGGTATATTGATTTTCTTGTTGTCCATGCCCTCGGTGGTTCGACCTGTGGAATGACAAAATGAAAAAAACTGACAATTGTATATTAAAACACGAACTAAAGAAATTAATGAAAGAAAACATATGAGAAAAATCAGAAAGCAAATAGCTTCGTTGTGTATGTGCTAGTGACTTACACTGCGCATGAAAAGCAAAGCACGCGAGCAACAGTTGGGAGAGCAGCAGGGCTACTGCACGCGTTTGATTTGTGGGCTTCTCCATCGAGATCGATAATGCGATGAATGCTAGGTTGATATGTGTGTTAGTCAACACTACCAAATATGATACCCTCGTTTTATATTGATACTAGTAAATGTGTATGATTCAAGGCACATTGATATTGGGTAGAATATTAATTGTACACATATATTAGTAAGTAGGATATTGTTTGCCATTAATTGTTTAATTAAGATTGACATTGATATTTTGTATGATATATATTAATTACGTGTTAAATATGTTGAGCACTCACCATTTGATATGGACATGAACCACATATATCTCTACTCCTAAATAGGGACTTGGTAGCTTGGTATCTCGATTTATTTTCGTCTGCATTTTTTCGCCTCACATTCCTCTCACTAAAATTTTCTCCCTCACATTAAAAAACCAAATCCCATTAAAAGGGATCTTATTTCCGTGCTTCAATTCAATCAAATACATAATAGGTAATTAATGATTCAGAAATCACACCATATATGTGAGATCGACTTCCTAAAAGACAGACATAGGATTTTTCTGGATAACTTTCCAAAATAAAATCAGATATTACTCAATAACAAATCGGTAATCTTGCTCACTATGTCATTTATTATTCTCATTATTTCTACTATTACTTGACAATCGCAAGGTTCCTAATACAACAAAAATAACATATATTTTTCTTATGGGCGTACGCTTCCGTGCGCCCCTGGGAAACGCGACACCATGGAGGAACTCATGGCCGGGCCTGTTGCCGGTGCGATGCTTGAGAATGCCAGGGCATAGGGCATGAATCACGGTGTCGAGGACATCCGTGGTGGAAGGCGGGTCATCTGACCGCCGCGTACAGACGTTCACGCGGTCATATGATATTTCTTATCAGTAACCAAACATGCTACATTCTCAAATCAAGTGTGTCCATTCAAATTCAAGAAATTCGTAAGCAAATGTTTCTTACAATACTCAGTAGTCGCATCGTCATTCGTAGTAGCTACTTAGGCGAAAATATATTGGATATCGAGCGATGAATTAATTGAATCAAACCATCAATATAATCAATTAGCTAGACAATTAATTACATATGCAATTAATTAGGTCCATCTAAATAGAAATTTTTTCGCACCGAATCAATTTGGAAACCGAGTCATTAATGGAATTATTTAATTAGATAGACATTTTATTATGCCTATGGATAATTAGAAGTAGGGATTTTTTTTTCAATTAGGCAAATAATTAATTGATTTGGTTGCCAGTTAATTAGGTAGGCATAGAATTAGGTAGGCGGTTAATTATTTGTGAAATAATTAAGTAAGTAAGCAATTAATCATGCTGAATTATTTTGTACGCGCTCGTGGCAAGGACGATCAACATGCTCTCAGCAACATGGTCGAGCACCGCTTGCCAACATGGATAACAGCCACCATGCGCTCATGACATGGGCGACCTAGTGTTCACCAAGATGAATGACGACCAAGATCTGCATGATGTCCACATGCTAAACGTTCGTGGGTGAGGACAACACGACAGTACATTGGTCAGGTGGTTAATGATATAGTAGAAAGGACTTCCATGAATAAGAAGGAAAGAAACTAAAGCGATCAAGTGGTCCGCGGTGTTGGAGAAGGAGAGTGTTCCAAAAAGAAAACGAAAACAAAGAAAGAGTATTCTAGAAAAGAAGTAGGAACGATAAATAAAAATGGCGAGGAAGGAGGAAGAAGAAGATGAGCTGACACTGATGAATGCACTAATGTTGACATGGTGTTGGTTGACGCCAACGAAACGGGTTGGCGAAGAGGTTAGGAGTAGAAGATGTACGTAGGGAAGGACGAGCAAGAGAAGAACGACAATTATCCTTCCTAGCAATGAGTGGTATGGGCTGGAGGTGGAGCTTATTGGTGACTAGGAACGGACCTTTGAGAATGATCTCTATAGTTATTTGTTGTTTTGTGCCAATAGTATGTGTTAGTTTAACTCACTTTATTATATTGTAAATATAAAATCTTTCATCCTTGTTGCAATGTACAACGAAGGTGAGGCGACGTCATCTAGTTTTAAAGGAGGAGCCCCGGCGAGAAATGTCCCACTACAGCGGGAAACCGAGCGAGATGGGAAGGGTCCGACAAAAAAGAGAAGCGTGCATCATGGGGTGGATTTTTGTGTTGGACCCGCATGTTGGAGATAACATGGCGGATGGTCCGGACAACCAC
>NC_041383.1:812433769-812471437 GCF_002162155.2 Triticum dicoccoides | reverse complement strand
CCAGACGGTTGAATTTTGGGGAGCCTACTAAGCGCCCGTTTGATGTCCAAACATGACCGGACGGGCGGAAATGAGCTTTGATCTTGGAGACGACCTTGATAATTTGTTTGATAATTTCTATACGCATTATTGCATGTAGCAATGCACGGGCATTCTGCTAGTAACCACAATTGTTACGCAGAAAAATAATGATCAGCTTAATTTTAATAAAAATTATATGAATTATTATTTTGTTATCTGCAACTTAAATACAACCCTACACGTCAGCCTCGCGAGCCGTCGGATCGACGGAGGGTCTCCTTCTATCATTGCAGCACATGTCGTGTTGCAGAAATTTTCTGCAACACAGGTTATGTTGTCGAAATTTTTGCAATATAGGGGAAGTTACAGATTCCTTTTGCAACAAATATCTTGTTACGCTTTTTTTTTCTGAAACAGAGATATCGTTGGATTTTTTTGTAACAGAGACCTTGTTGCAGAAACTCGTTGTAGCGGACAACGAGCAACAAGCAGTAACGACTTCAGCCAAAAGAAACGCCGGTGCTCCCTCGGGACGGCGGAGCGACGGTGGACACAACTCCTCGTGGTGGACACGGACGCCGGTGCTCCACCGAGGCGACGGATGCAGGTTGGGTTCGGGCACACCGTGACGGCTGACGTTCATGGTAGAGGCCGGAGGCAATGGTGGCGCCCACGCCGACGACCTCGTCGTCGTTCTGCCGGCGGCAAGCGTCGATGGCAGCAGTCGAAGCAACGTGAGGAGGCGTCGACTCGATGTGGAGCTCGAGAGGAGCATGGGCGGCCATTGCTCTCGAGGGAATTTCACATCCAGATCCCGCAACACATGAGTTGTTGGGATAGGGGAGATTGCAACAATGACTTAGTTGCATAACCTAGTCTGGTTATACGTTGCCATCTGACTAAAATCATATCCAATGGTCACAAAGGCGACGGCGCACGGATCATTATCCGTCGGATGATCCCACTCATTTCTTGAATTAAAAATAGTAGGTCCTGGAAAAGACATAAAGACCTAATTTTCATTGTTCGGTTTTTTTTACTCTCTCCGACTCATAATATAAGGGCATGTACAATGGTTGATAGGATAGTCTTATCGTAAGTCTTGCATGTAATTTAGAAATGATATTTTTTTTTGTTTATAATGATTCATCTCTTAGCCTTATCTTCAATAGCTAGTTATTCCTAAAAACGTGGTGAGACATTTTGTGCTAAGAGATTATCTTTTATCTTCTCTTAAATAAGAGAAAACAAACATTTTCTTATGAGTTCTCTCTCATTCACCTCATCATTGTACATGGCACTTTTAAAATAGCATCATTGTACATGCCCTAAGAGCGTTTCACTTCTTTTGAGATGTTCACGGCTTTGGTTTGGATTGAGCTGATTGGCTGCTAGGAGGGAGCAGCGACCGTTCTCCCGAACATCGGATAATAATAGTATAATACCACATCGCTAATGGAGAGACTCGTGCACCAGCATATAAACCCAGCGGTCGTGCGTGTCATCGGCCGAGCGTGGTGGCGGCACGCGCTTGTGTCTCCAGCCTTGGATTGGAGGGCCAAAGAGTTGGTGCGTGGGTTGGTGGGCTCGAGCCCGTGTCAGTTAAATGGCTGCCCTGCTGCTGGAGTGTGCAGGATGACGAGGCGCCCGGTATATGGCCCTCGGACCGATCGTGGCCCCGTTCATGGCCGATCGCGTTGCTCCCACCATCGGATGAGATCTCGATCTCTTGATGGCTGGCCCAAGTAAGTGGTTGGTCCTAGAGGCCATCAGGTGTGGCGCCGTGGGAACACTTCCCTGGCCGTAGCCTAGCCGGTTTCTGATCTTTGGGCTTCCACGGGCGGCGGGGCGCTCAGTTGTTGGCCCGGCTCGTGGTACACGGTTTCGCTCATTTAACCCCCGCACCTCTTTTGCATTTTTTATTTTTTCTTACTTCACGTGCTCGTATGTTCTCCAATGAAAACATATATAATCTTTTCCTTTTTTCATCTCCTCCTACATTTGTATACGTCGGAGATAAATTACATTCATAAATGCATTGTGCCCATATACCACTTCTTTTTCTTCGGTCATTACGATGAAGAGGGAGAAATGTGCTGATTTCTTCTTTGTGTGCATCTTTTTTTTTTGTGCCATAGTGTGCATCTTGTTGTAAAGATACATATGACTTTCATCAAAATAAAGACTGCCACGTCAAGTAAAGTTGCTCCAAGCTGAATTTCAAAGGTGCTCATCTACTTATTCTCCCCATTTACAGCTTAGACCATTTCCTTGTTTGTAATGTATTAGGAAAAACCACTGAGTTTAAGTAAATTATTGGAGAACCCGATTTCCCAACATAAAAAATATATCGACACAAAGTGCCTGTCCCACGCCACCTCCTTCTGCTCCAAAAAGCTAGGGTTCTCGCTTCTCGCCAGCGTCACCGCGGGTTCGCCTCGTCTCTGGTGGCCCTAGGGCCATGGGGGCGTGGTGGATCCTGGCAAGGGCCGAAGGAAGGGCTCCAATTTTAGTCGTTTTTTTCGTTTTGTTAGGGTTTGTGTCCTGCTTAGGAAGGCGAGACAGCGGCGACTCTCTAAAGATGGAATAAAGGTCTTCCCGCCTAGCCCCCATTCCGGGGATGCATCTATCATCGTTGATGTGCATGTGAAGGTGTGTCTCCGGCGGATCTACCTTTAGTGGATTTTCTTGGATCTCGTTGTTGTTCGTCTATGTTCATGTGTCTTTGGGTTGGATCCTTTCGATCTACGTTATTCTTCATCGGCGGTAGTTACTGTTTTGGCGCACTGGTCCTATGGGGTCTTAGCACGACGACTTCCCGACTGTCTACTACAACAAGTTGTGCCCTACTCCGGCAATGGGGGGCGATGACGGCGGCGTGCCTTCGACTCGCTTCAGTGCTTGTAGTCGTCGCTAGGTGGTTTATGAATCTGGATGTATTTTTTTATTTCTGGTGTTCGTTGTACTGTCATGATTGAAGATGAATAGATCGAACGTTTTCTCGAAAAAATTTTACGAGAATTTGAACTCTAGCTGGCATTATCCCATGCATGGGGCTGCTGGTATTCAGGGTGTGGCTGGTTTTTGCATGATTTTGTTCCACTAAAAATCTGACTAGCTAGTTTCTTCGGTTGAGATTTGACTTGCCCGCAGGCACCTCCTGCATTACATCGATGGTGGCGGCGACTGTCGGTGTCAAAACCGGCGGATCTCGGGTAGGGGGCCCCGAACTGTGCGTCTAAGGCTAATGGTAACACGAGGCGGGGGACACAATGTTTACCCAGGTTCGGGCCCTCTCGATGGAGGCAATACCCTACTTCCTGCTTGATTGATCTTGATGATATGAGTATTACAAGAGTTGATCTACCACGAGATCGTAGAGGCTAAACCCTAGAAGCTAGCCTATGATTATGATTGTTCTTGTCCTACGGACTAAACCCTCCGGTTTATATAGACACCGGAGGGGGCTAGGGTTACACAGAGTCTGTTACAGAGAAGGAGATCTACATATCCGAATTGCCAAGCTTGCCTTCCACGCAAAGGAGAGTCCACCCAAACACCGGATGAAGTCTTCCAATTTGTATCTTCATAGTCCAACAGTCCGGCCAAAGTATATAGTCCAGCTGTCCGAGGACCCCGTAATCCAGGACTCCCTCAGTAGCCCCTGAACCAGGCTTTAATGACAATGAGTCCGGCGCGCAGATTGTCTTCGGCATTGCAAGGTGAGTTCCTTCTCCGAAAACTCCATATAAGATCTCGAATATGAGGATCGTGTCCGGCTCTGCAAAGTAATTTCCACATACCACCGTAGAGAGCAAAATATTCCACAAATCTAATCTGCTGACAACTTTTCATAGCGCGACATTACGCCGCGGCCCGGTCATTATTCGAACCGTTTCCCTGCCTGCCACCGCACATATCGCGAGGCGGTTTTATTGGCACGTCTTGTCGAAGCAGAGATCGTGTCCCCTTATCACGGGATTCTCATCAATACGGGTGTGGGTAACCCAACCGCGCCATCAACACGGCGCTTGGGGAATAAGCAAATTTACTGGGCAAGTGGGGAGGCGCAGGATCCCTGCTGCCTTTATAAGGGGATAAAGACTCCCTTTTGCACCCACGCCTTCTTCTTCCTCTGCTCATCCATTCCCCCTCGCTCGAGCTCTAGCGCCCAAGCGTTCGTCTTCTCTGCCCACAAAGCTCTTTCGAAAATGTCCAGATCCGAAGCAGGAGGCAAGTGGATGGCCTCTACCATCCGGGAGAAGGATGTCAAAAAGCTTCGGGAGGCCGGATATCTGGCCAAGAAAACCAACCACCGTCTTCTGACGGCGGGACAGATCGTCCCTACTCCGGAACCCCACGAGAGGGTTGTATTCCTCCGTCATTTTGTCCACAGGATAGGGTTTCCCCTCCACCCATGCGTTCGCGGCATCATGTATTATTACAGGATTGATTTTCATGATCTATCCCCCAATTACTTCCTCAACATCTCGACATTCATCATCGTGTGCGAGGCCTTCCTCCGCATCTCGCCACATTTCGGCTTATGGCTGAAGATCTTTAATGTGAAGCCCAAGGTAGTGAGCGGCGAGCATGCCGAGTGTAGAGGCGCCATGGTGAGCAAGATGCCCAACGTCACATGGCCAACAGGTACTTTCAGTGATTCCGTCAAAGAGTGGCAGCAGCAGTGGTTTTACATCACTGAGCCGCGCGGCACGGAATGGGCCACTGCTCCCGAATTCCGATCTAGATCCCCCCTGCGGCTTACGTCCTGGCCCAAGAAGGGCCTGAACTGGTCTTCGTCCGATGAACTATCGGTGCTCCAGATGCGCGTCAAGGATATGGAAGATAAGAATATCAAACTCGTCAATGCAGTCCAGGTGATGTTAGTTTGCCGGATTCTTCCTTGTCAACACAGGGCTTGCAATTTATGGGAATTCGATCCGGCCAAGCACCAAACCCTACTGGAGCTCTTTGGCTCCTCGCACAAGGACATCTAGAAGGTGTTTTTTAAGTCCAGCAAATCATGGCCGGACTCCGCCGAGGACCGCGGGTACCAACTGTCCCACCCTGCAAGTTCGGTAAGTCACTGTAAGTTGGCGATTCATATGTTTTATTCGCATATTCTAAGGAAAATGCTTAATGCGTTTTCCACAACTCTCCTAGGGCTGGACAAAGAAGGTGGGGCGGATCTACTGTCCGGCCCCTCTGCCGGAAGAACCGGCCGGCCCGCTTCTGACGAAGATGCTGGTCCCGGCGCCTTACAAGGCGCCGAAGAAGAAGGCCGAGAAAGAGGCCAAAAGGACCGGCGGCGGCCTTCGTCACCGTGGCACTTCAGACACAATATCCGAAGATTCCGACGCCTGATCTTCCTCCGGAGAGGATGAGGAAGAGGAGGAAGACATGTCCCCATCGAGGGGAGGAAAGAAAAGGACGGCCTCCACTTCTTTGGAGGCCGAGTCACCTAAGAAGGGAAAAGCTCCCCTTCCAGAGGAGTCCACGACTGCTGTCGATAGCAGCCCGGAGTGGGATCCCAGGGCCCAGCCCCTGCTGAACTCATGAGTATTGATACGTCTCCAACGTATCTATAATTTATGAAGCATTCATGCTATTTTATTATCTGTTTTGGATGATTATGGGCTTTATTATACACTTTTATATTACTTTTGGGACTAACCTACTAACCGGAGGCCCAGCCCATATTGCTGTTTTATTGCCTGTTTCAGTATTTCGAAGAAAAGGAATATCAAACGGAGTCCAAACGGAATGAAACCTTCGGGAGCGTGATTTTTGGAAAGGATATGATCCGGGAGACTTGGAGTTCAAGCCAGGGAAGGTTCGAGGAAGACATGAGATAGGAGGGCGCGCCCACCCCCTGGGCGTGCCCCCTGTCTCCTGGGGCCCTCGAGGCTCCCCCGACCGACATCTTTCGCCTATATAAGTCCACGTACCTTAAAAACATCGAATACGAAGATAGATCGGGAGTTCCGCCACCGCAAGCCTCTGTAGCCACCAAAAACCTCTCGAGAGCCCGTTCCAGCACCCTGCCGGAGGGGGGATCCCTCACCGGTGGCCATCTTCATCATCCCGGCGCTCTCCATGACGAGGAGGGAGTAGTTCACCCTCAAGGCTGAGGGTATGTACCAGTAGCTATGTGTTTGATCTCTCTCTCTCTCTCTCTCTCTCTCTCTCTCTCTCTCTCTCTCGTGTTCTCTCTATGGCACGATCTTTTTGTATCGCGAGCTTTGCTATTATAGTTGGATCTTATGATGTTTCTCCCCCTCTACTCTCTTGTGATGAATTGAGTTTTCCTCTTGAAGTTATCTTATCAGATTGAGTCTTTAAGGATTTGAGAACACTTGATGTATGTCTTGCCGTGCTTATCTATGGTGACAATGGGATATCACGTGATCCACTTGATGTATGTTTTGGTGATCAACTTGCGGGTTCCGCCCATGAACCTAGGCATAGGGGTTGGCACACGTTTTCATCTTGACTCTCCGGTAGAAACTTTGGGGCACTCTTTGAAGTACTATGTGTTGGTTGAATAGATGAATATGAGATTGTGTGATGCATATTGTATAATCATGCCCACGGATACTTGAGGTGACAATGGAGTATCTAGGTGACATTAGGGTTTTGGTTGATTTGTGTCTTAAGGTTTTATTCTAGTACGAACTCTTGAATAGATTGATCCGAAAGAATAACTTTGAGGTGGTTTCATACCCTACCATAATCTCTTCGTTTGTTCTCCGCTATTAGTGGCTTTGGAGTGATTCTTTGTTGCATGTTGAGGGATTGTTATATGATCTATCTATGTTATTATTGTTGAGAGAACTTGCACTAGTGAAAGTATAAACCCTACGCCTTGTTTCCTACCATTGCAATACCGTTTACGCTCACTTTTATCATTAGTTACCTTGCTGTTTTTATATTTTAAGATTGCAAAAACCTATATCTATTATCCATATTGCACTTGTATCACCATCTCTTCGCCGAACTAGTGCACCTATACAATTTACCATTGTATTGGGTGTGTTGGGGACACAAGAGACTCTTTGTTATTTGGTTGCAGGGTTGTTTGAGAGAGACCATATTCATCCTACGCCTCCTATGGATTGATAAACCTTAGGTCATCCACTTGAGGGAAATTTGCTACTGTCCTACAAACATGTGCACTTGCAGGCCCAACAACGTCTACAAGAAGAAGGTTGTGTAGTAGACATCAAGCTCTTTTCTGGCGCCATTGCCGGGGAGGTGAGTGCTTGAAGGTATATCTTTAGATATTGCAATCGAATCTTTTTGTTTCTTGTTTTATCACTAGTTTAGTTTATAAAAGAAAACTACAAAAAATGGAGTTAAGTTTGTCTCATACGCTTCATCTTTTTAATATCTTTCGTGAGTTTGATGAAAAGGAAAATTGTGCTCAAGTGCTAGAAGAAGAAATCTATAGGATGTTTGATACTAAATCTTTGAATGATGAGCATGATTGCAATGTTGTTAGTATGAACTCTTTGAATATCCATAGTACTAATGATGATTGCACTAGTTATGATGAAAATATCTCTTATAAGCATGTCGATTTTTGTGGAGTAGATTGGGTTTGCATGTACACACCAAATAGGGAAAATAGATATTGCAAGAGGCATAAGTATTTAGAAACTAAAGGGTTGCAAGAAAGGCTAGATAAGAGTGCTGAAAATTTAAGATATCTTTACCGTTGTGCACTTTGCAATGAACATGGTCATTTACATCTCCAATGAAAACTGTTTCATGATTGAATCGTGTCCAAAACCTGTGATGATTTGATCTCCCTTGCTCATTATAATGAACTTAGTTTGCTTTTGGGTTATGAAGAATTGAAACATGCAACTAAGCTTATTCCAAAATTTAATCTTGCGCATTTCCTTGATATTGATTTAGAGGAGATTTATTTGTTTTGTGCGGTGAATTGCATTGAAAATCCTTATATTGCCAATCACCTAAAGAAAAAAAAAGCAAATAGAATATCATGAGAATATTAATGAAAGGGAAGAGACTTCCCAATATCCTCCTATTATTTCTTATGATAAATCAGGTAACGAGGAGGAGCTTTCTATTCAACCAATCTCGTCAATAAAGAGCTCAAAGAAGAAGGTTGAACCCACACATAATGTGAAGAAGAGAAAGAAAAAATGGGGAAATAAAGGTAAAAAGGTATCTTTCCTGAATGATGTTGCTCCTACTGCTCATTGTGATGATGATAATTGCTATACTATTGGTGCTGTCCATACTATTAATGATGAGAGTGATTATGCTTATGATATGTAAAGGCCCAAGCTTGGGGAAGCTATGTTTGATGAGGATGACATATTCGAGAATATATTTGCTCAAATTAATGTTTGTCCCAAGCTTGGGGATGCTATGTTTAATGAATATGATATTTTTAGCATCCCAAGTTTTGATATGCAAAGTTGTTATGATGATAGCATGCCTCTTACCTATGATGATTATATTGATGAAAGTGGGTTTGGAAGAGTGTCAACTTTAGGAAGTAGTGATCCCACTATTTTGGAGGATGTTGAATTTTATTGTGATGAATACGAAAGTGGATTTGGAAGAGTGTCAACTTTATTTAGTGATTCCACTATCTTGGGAGAGGTTTCAATCGATTATGATGAGAACGGAGTTGCTACTTATGATGATTATTGTGATGAAACTTATGCTATAAAAAGTAGTGATGATTATATTTATAAAACTTGTCATGATTATGATTACCCTTTTTCTGAACATTACTCTTTTAATGTGGAAACAATTTATAGTATTCAAGTCTTTTATGATACTCCCACTATTCCGAATAAGAAGAATTTTGCTTATGTGGAGAGTAGTGAAAATTCTATGCTTGTAGATCATGAAAAGAATGCTTTAGGTTCTGGTTATATTGTTGAATTCATTCATGATGCTACTGAAAATTATTATGAGGGAGGAATATATGCTTGTAGGAATTGCAATAATATCAAGTTTCCTCTCTATGTGCTTAAAATCTTGAAGTTATGCTTGTTTTGCCTTCCTATGCTAGTTGATTATTGTTCCCATAAGTTGTTTGCTCACAAAATCCCTATGCATAGGAAGTGGGTTAGGCTTAAATGTGCTACTCATATGCTTCATGATGCTCCCATTATGTTTAAATTCTTATTTTTTATGTTAGCATCATTGTCATCATCATGCCTAGCTAGAAAGGCATTAAAGAAAAGCGTTTGTTGAGAGACAACACCCTTACTGTTTTTGTGTGTTCACATGATTATGCTACTGTAGTAATCATGTTTTATATCTTTTGTTTCAATAAAGTGCCAAGTAAGACCTTTAGGATAGCTTACGGTGATAGTTGTGTTGATCCTGCTAAAAATCAGAAACTTTTGCACCCAGTAAATTAGTTTTGTTAATTCACAGAAACGTGCTTATGATATGATTATTTTACCTCCGGATTGGTACAAAAATTTCTTAGGATTTCCTAATTTGGTAGGATTTTTGGAGTTCCATAAGTATACGTTTGATACAGATTACTACAGACTTTTCTGTTTTTGACAGATTCTGTTTTCATTATGTTGTTTGCTTATTTTGATGAATCTATGAGTAGTATCGGAAGGTATAAACCATAGAGAAGTTGTAATACAGTAGATATTACATCAATATGAATTTAGAATGAGTTCATTACAGTAACTAAGTGGTGGTTTTATTTTCTTATACTAACGGAACTTACGAGTTTTCTGTTGAGTTTTGTGTGGTGAAGTTTTCAAGTTTTGGGTAAAGATTCGATGGACCATGGAATAAGGAGTGGCAAGAGCCTAAGCTTGGGGATTCCCAAGGCACCCCAAGGTAATATTCAAGGACAACGAAAAGCCTAAGCTTGGGGATGCCCCGGGAAGGCTTCCCCTCTTTCGTCTTCGTTCATCGGTAACTTTACTTCGAGCTATATTTTTATTCACCACATGATATGTGTTTTTCTTGGAGAGTCATTTTATCTTGTTAGTATTTTCTTGATGTTATTTAGAATAATTTTTTGCATCTTTATTTTCAATAAAAATTTCAAGGATAGCCTTTGCCATGCTTATTTTGCTAGTTTACATGTTGCTGTTTGAAAACAGAAAGTTTACCGCTGTTGCAAAAATTCCCTAGAAAAGTCAGAGAATGATATAATGTTGAAACTTTTTTGCATATTGAGATCTGATAAATTTACTACAGTGGGAATTTTCTCTCATAATTTTTGGAGTTAGGGAAGTATTGACACTCTTGCATTCTTTACAGATTGTACTGTTTTGGCAGATTGATGTTATGTCTACATTGTTTGCATATGTTTGCTTGTTTTATGATTCTATTTGAGGATAGGAGTGTTAAATATGCAGAGACATTTAGTATGCAATGTCGAATAATAATTTTAGTGATTTGTTATAGTAGAAAATGATAAGGATTTTTGCATTGGTTTATACTAACCTATCTCACGAGTTCTTGTTGAGTTTGGTGTGGATGAAGCTTTTTTGATAAAAAGAGAAACCATGATATGAGAGGAATTAAGGAGACACAAAAGTTCAAGCTTGGGGATGCCCAAGGCACCCCAAGATAATATTTTAAGAAGTCTCAAGCATCTAAGCTTGGGGATGCCCCGGTAGGCATCCCACCTTTCTTCTTCAACAACTATCGGTTAGTATCGGTTGAACTTAAGTTTTTGCTTCTTCACATGAGTTGTGCTATCCTTGCAATGTCATTTTATTTTGTTTTGCTTGCTGTTTGAATAAAATACCAAGATCTGAAATTCTTTATTGAGAGAGAGAGAGAGAGTCTTCACATAGTTATGTAATTATTTAGCTACTCATTGATCTTCACTTATATCTTTTTGGAGTAGTTTGTCATTTACTCGTGTGCTTCACTTATATCCTATGAGTAAATGGTTGAATGAGTTGAATGTCATAAATCTGAAATTATATATGTCTCATTTGCTTATCCCATGGGGAGTAATGACTTCACATCTAAGAAGTAGAGGTTGTAAATTTACTGAAGATTAGCAAGCATTGTATTGGTCACTTGAACAATTCATGAAAGAATATTGAAGGAAGAGAGATTTCACATATAAATATACTATCCTAGACATCTTTTATAGTTGTGATCACTCATTAAGTATGACATGCTAAAGAGTTAATGTTGGACAAGGAAGACAACGTAATGGGTTATGTTTTCTCACATCTCAGTTAAAGTATATTGTCATGGATCATTGAAACATGTTGAGCTTGCCTTTCCCCCTCTTGCTAGCCAAAATTCCTTGCACCAAGTAGAGATACTACTTGTGCTTCCAAATACCCTTAAACCCAATTTTTGCCATGAGAGTCCACCATACCTACCTATGGATTGAGTAAGATCCTTCAAGTATTTTGTCATCGGTGCAAGCAATAAAAATTGCTCTCTAAATATGTATGATCTATTAGTGTGAAGAAAATAAGCTTTATACGATCTTGTTATGGAAGCAATAAAAGCGACGGACTGCATAATAA
Organism: Triticum dicoccoides; assembly: GCF_002162155.2. NCBI lineage: Eukaryota > Viridiplantae > Streptophyta > Magnoliopsida > Poales > Poaceae > Triticum > Triticum dicoccoides. Next base: position 812,459,894 of record NC_041383.1, on the reverse strand, counting down.
AGGTCCATATACAAGTGGCAATATAAAGTGACATTCTTTCGCATTAAGATTTTGTGCATCCAACCATAAAAGCGCATGAAAAGCTCTGCTTCCCTCTGCGAAGGGCCTATCTTTTACTTTATGTCTTTTACTTTATGCAAGAGTCAAGGTGATCTTCACCTTTCCCTTTTTCATTTTATCCTTTGGCAACCACCTCGTATTGGGAAGATCCTGATATATATCCAATTGGATGTAAGTTAGCATGAACTATTATTGTTGACATCACCCAAAGGTGAATAAGTTGGGAGGCAACATTATAAGCCCCTATCTTTCTCAGTGTCCGATTAAAACTCCATAACTATTAGTATTGCGTGAGTGTTAGCAATTGTAGAAGACTATATGCTAGTTGAGTATGTGGAGTTTGCTAAATCAAAGCTCTGACATAGACCCTTCCTGAAAATAAGATGAATTGCAATTGTTTGATGACTGAATGAAGTTTGCTAGTTTTAAAGAAAGTTTATGGTCTATGCTTTAACATGTGAATAGCTTGTTACTTGTTCGTGAGAAGTTTTATGAGATGAACTACTGTTATGACATATAATCATGCTAGAAAGGGTGATTGAAATTATCATTGATCAAACTTGTGCACCTTCTAGCATTCACACTTCATAAATTCTTTCTTTTATCGTTTACCTACTCGAGGACGAGCCTGAATTAAGCTTGGGGATGCTGATACGTCTCCAACGCATCTATAATTTATGAAGCATTCATGCTATTTTATTATCTGTTTTGAATGATTACGGGCTTTATTATACACTTTTATATTACTTTTGGGACTAACCTACTAACTGGAGGCCCAGCCCATATTGATGTTTTATTGCATGTTTCAGTATTTCGAAGAAAAGGAGTATCAAACGGAGTCCAAACGGAATGAAAACTTCGGGAGCGTGATTTTTGGAAAGGATATGATCCGGGAGACTTGGAGTTCAAGCCAGGGAAGGTTCGAGGAAGCTAGGAGATAGGAGGGCGCGCCCACCCCCTGGGCGCGCCCCTGTCTCCTGGGCCCCTCGAGGCTCCCCCGACCGACTTCTTTCGCCTATATAAGTCCATGTACCCTAAAAACATCAAATACGAAGATAGATCGGGAGTTCCGCCGCCGCAAGCCTCTGTAGCCACCAAAACCTCTCGGGAGCCCGTTCCGGCACCCTGCCGGAGGGGGGACCCCTCACCGGTGGCCATCTTCATCATCCCGGCGCTCTCCATGATGAGGAGGGAGTAGTTCACCCTCGAGGCTGAGGGTATGTACCAATAGCTATGTGTTTGATCTCTCTCTCTCTCTCTCTCGTGTTCTCTCTATGGCACAATCTTGATGTATCGCGAGCTTTGCTATTATAGTTGGATCTTATGATGTTTCTCCCCCTCTACTCTCTTGTGATGAATTGAGTTTTCCTCTTGAAGTTATCTTATCGGATTGAGTCTTTAAGGATTTGAGAACACTTGATGTATGTCTTGCCGTGCTTATCTATGGTGACAATGGGATATCACGTGATCCACTTGATGCATGTTTTGGTGATCAACTTGCGGGTTCCGCCCATGAACCTATGCATAGGGGTTGGCACACGTTTTCGTCTTGACTCTCCGGTAGAAACTTTGGGGCACTCTTTGAAGTACTTTGTGTTGGTTGAATAGATGAATCTGAGATTGTGTGATGCATATCGTATAATCGTGCCCACGGATACTTGAGGTGACAATGGAGTATCTAGGTGACATTAGGGTTTTGGTTGATTTGTGTCTTAAGGTGTTATTATAGTACGAACTCTTGAATAGATTGATCTGAAAGAATAACTTTGAGGTTGTTTCGTACCCTACCATAATCTCTTCGTTTGTTCTCCGCTATTAGTGGCTTTGGAGTGATTCTTTGTTGCATGTTGAGGGATTGTTATTGTTGGGGAACGTAGTAATTTCAAAATTTTCCTACGCACACGCAAGATCATGGTGATGGCATAGCAACGAGAGGGGAGAGTGTTCGTCCACGTACCCTCGTAGACCGTAAGCGGAAGCGTTAGCACAACGCGGTTGATGTAGTCGTACGTCTTCACGATCCGACCGATCCAAGCACCGAACGTACGGGGCCTCCGAGTTCAGCACACGTTCAGCTCGATGACGATCTCCGGTCTCCGATCCAGCCGAGCTCCGGAGATGAGTTCCGTCAGCACGACGGCGTGGTCACGATGATGATGTTCTACCGGCGCAGGGCTTTGCCTAAACTCCGCGACGATATGACCGAGGTGAAATATGGTGGAGGGGGGCACCGCACACGGCTAAGGAACGATCCGTAGATCAACTTGTGTGTCTATAGGGTGCCCCCCCCCCGCCCCCGTATATAAAGGAGCCAGGGGGGAGGAGGCGGCCGGCCAAGGAGGGCGCGCCAAGGGGGGAGTCCTACTCCCACCGGGAGTAGGACTCCCTTCTTTCCAAGTAGGAGTAGGAGAAGGGGGAAAGAGGAGGAAGAGGGGAAGGAAAGGGGGGGCGCCGCCCCCCTTCCCTTGTCCTATTCGGACTAGGAGGGGGAGGGGCGCGCGGCTCCCTCCAGGCTCCTTCCCTCTTCTCCCTCGTGGCCCATGAAGGCCCAATAACCCCCCGGGGGGTTCCGGTAACCTCCCGGTACTCCGGTAAAATGCCGATTTCACCCGGAACGATTCCGATGTCCAAATATAGGCTTCCAATATATCGATCTTTATGTCTCGACCATTTCGAGACTCCTCGTCATGTCCGTGATCACATCCGGGACTCCGAACAAACTTCGGTACATCAAAACTTATAAACTCATAATAAAACTGTCATCGTAACGTTAAGCGTGCGGACCCTACGGGTTCGAGAACTATGTAGACATGACCTAGAACCATTCTCGGTCAATAACCAATAGCGGGACCTGGACGCCCATATTGGTTCCTACATATTCTACGAAGATCTTTATCGGTCAAACCGCATAACAACATACGTTGTTCCCTTTGTCATCGGTATGTTACTTGCCCGAGATTTGATCGTCGGTATTCAATACCTAGTTCAATCTCGTTACCGGCAAGTCTCTTTACTCGTTCCGTAATACATCATCTCATAACCAACGCATTAGTTACAATGCTTGCAAGGCTTAGGTGATGAGTATTACTGAGAGGGCCCAGAGATACCTCTCCGACAATCGGAGTGACAAAACCTAATCTCGAATTATGCCAACCCAACATGTACCTTCGGAGACACCTGTAGAGCACCTTTATAATCACCCAGTTACGTTGTGACGTTTGGTAGCACACAAAGTGTTCCTCCGGTAAACGGGAGTTGCATAATTCTCATAGTTACAGGAACTTGTATAAGTCATGAAGAAAGCAATAGCAGTATACTAAACGATCAAGTGCTAGGCTAACGGAATGGCTCATGTCAATCACATCATTCTCCTAATGATGTGATCCCATTAATCAAATGACAACACATGTCTATGGTTAGGAAACATAACCATCTTTGATTAATGAGCTAGTCAAGTAGAGGCATACTAGTGACTATATGTTTGTCTATGTATTCACACATGTATCATTTTTCCGGTTAATACAATTCTAGCATGAATAATAAACATTTATCATGATATGAGGAAATAAATAATAACTTTATTATTGTCTCTAGGGCATATTTCCTTCAGTCTCCCACTTGCACTAGAGTCAATAATCTAGATTACATAGTAATGATTCTAACACCCATGGAGTCTTGGTGCTGATCATGTTTTGCTCATGAGAGAGGCTTAGTCAACGGGTCTGCAACATTCAGATCCGTATGTATCTTGCAAATCTCTATGTCTCCCACTTGGACTTGGTCCCGAATGGAATTGAAGCGTCTCTTGATGTGCTTGGTCCTCTTGTGAAATCTGGATTCCTTTGCCAAGGCAATTGCACCAGTATTGTCACAGAAGATTTTCATTGGTCCCGATGCACTAGGTATGACACCTAGATCGGAAATGAACTCCTTCATCCAGACTCCTTCATATGCTGCTTCCGAAGCAGCTATGTACTCCGCTTCACATGTAGATCCCGCCACGACGCTTCGTTTAGAACTGCACCAACTTACAGCTCCTCCGTTTAATAAAAACACGTATCCGGTTTGCGATTTAGAATCGTCCGGATCAGTGTCAAAGCTTGCATCAACGTAACCATTTACGACTAGCTCTTTGTCACCTCCATATACGAGAAACATATCCTTAGTCCTTTTCAGGTATTTCAGGATGTTCTTGACCGCTGTCCAGTGATCCACTCCTGGATTACTTTGGTACCTTCCTGGTAAGCTTATTGCTAAGCATACGTCTGGTCTGGTACACAGCATTGCATACATGATAGAGCCTATGGCTGAAGTATAGGGAACATTTTTCATTTTCTCTCTATCTTCTGCAGTGGTCGGGCATTGAGTTTGACTCAACTTCACACCTTGTAGCACAGGCAAGAATCCTTTCTTTGCCTGATCCATTTTAAACTTTTTCAAAATTTTGTCAAGGTATGTGCTTTGTGAAAGTCCTATTAAGCGTCTTGATCTATCTCTATAGATCTTGATGCCCAATATGTAAGCAGCTTCACCGAGGTCTTTCATTGAAAAACTTTCATTCAAGTATCCCTTTATGCTATCCAGAAATTCTATATCATTTCCAATTAATAATATGTCATCTACATATAAAATTAGAAATGCTATAGAGCTCCCACTCACTTTCTTGTAAATACAGGCTTCTCCAAAAGTCTGTATAAAACCATATGCTTTGATCACACTATCAAAGCGTTTATTCCAACTCCGAGATGCTTGCACCAGTCCATAAATGGAACGCTGGAGCTTGCACACTTTGTCAGCACCTTTTGGATTAACAAAACCTTCCGACTGCATCATATACAACTCTTCTTCTAGAAATCCATTCAAGAATGCAGTCTTGACATCCATTTGCCAAATTTCATAATCATGAAATGCAGCAATAGCCAACATGATTCGGACAGACTTAAGCATTGCTACGGGTGAGAAAGTCTCATCGTAGTCAACCCCTTGAACTTGTCGAAAACCTTTTGCAACAAGTCGAGCTTTATAGACAGTAACATTACCATCAGCGTCAGTCTTCTTCTTAAAGATCCATTTATTCTCAATGGCTTGCCGATCATCGGGCAAGTCAACCAAAGTCCATACTTTGTTTTCATACATGGATCCCATCTCACATTTCATGGCTTCTAGCCACTTTGCGGAATCTGGGCTCATCATCGCTTCCTCATAGTTCGTAGGTTCATCATGGTCAAGTAACATGACTTCCAGAATAGGATTACCGTACCACTCTGGTGCGGATCTTACTCTGGTAGACCTACGAGGTTCAGTAGAAACTTGATCTGTAGTTTCATGATCATTATCATTAGCTTACTCACTAATTGGTGTAGTTGTCACAAGAACCGGTTCTCGTGATGAACTACTTTCCAATAAGGGAGTAGATACAGTTATCTCATCAAGTTCTACTTTCCTCCCACTCACTTCTTTCGAGAGAAACTCCTTCTCTAGAAAGGATCCATTCTTAGCAACGAATGTATTGCCTTCGGATCTGTGATAGAAGGTGTACCCAACAGTCTCTTTTGGGTATCCTATGAAGAAACATTTCTCCGATTTGGGTTCGAGCTTATCTGGTTGAAGTTTCTTCACATAAGCATCGCAGCCCCAAACTTTAAGAAATGACAACTTTGGTTTCTTGCTAAACCACAGTTCATAAGGCGTCGTCTTAATGGATTTTGATGGTGCCCTATTTAACGTGAATGTGGCCATCTCTAAAGCATAACCCCAAAACGATAGCGGTAAATCAGTAAGAGACATCATAGATCGCACCATATCAAGTAAAGTACGATTACGACGTTCGGACACACCATTTCTTTGTGGTGTTCCAGGTGGCGTGAGTTGCGAAACTATTCCACATTGTTTCAAGTGTAGGCCAAACTCGTAACTCAAATATTCACCTCCACGATCAGATCGTAGAAACTTTATTTTTCTTGTTACGATGATTTTCCACTTCACTCTGAAATTCCTTGAACTTTTCAAATGTTTCAGACTTGTGTTTCATCAAGTAGATATACCCATATCTGCTCAAATCATCTGTGAAGGTGAGAAAATAACGATACCCGCCGTGAGCCTCAAGATTCATTGGACCACAAACATCAGTATGTATGATTTTCAAAAAATCAGTTGCTCGCTCCATAGTTCCGGAGAACGGCGTTTTAGTCATCTTGCCCATGAGGCACGGTTCGCAAGTACCAAGTGATTCATAATCACGTGATTCCAAAAGCCCATCAGTATGGAATTTCTTCATGCGCTTTACACCGATATGACCCAAACGGCAGTGCCACAAATAAGTTGCACTATCGTTATCAACTCTGCATCTTTTGGTTTCAACACTATGAATATGTGTATCACTACTATCGAGATTCAGTAAAAATAGACCACTCTTCAAGGGTGCATGTCCATAAAAGATATTACTCATATAAATAGAACAACCATTATTCTCTGATTTAAATGAATAACCGTCTCGCATCAAACAAGATCCAGATATAATGTTCATGCTCAACGCTGGCACCAAATAACAATTATTTAGGTCTAAAACTAATCCCGAAGGTAGATGTAGAGGTAGCGTGCCGACCGCGATCACATCGACTTTGGAACCGTTTCCCACGCGCATCGTCACCTCGTCCTTGGCTAGTGCTCGCTTATTCCGTAGTCCCTGTTTCGAGTTGCAAATATTAGCAACAGAACCAGTAACAAATACCCAGGTGCTACTACGAGCTCTAGTTAGGTACACATCAATAACATGTATATCACATATACCTTTGTTTACTTTGCCATCCTTCTTATCCGCCAAATACTTGGGGCAGTTCCGCTTCCAGGGACCAGTCTGCTTGCAGTAGAAGCACTCAGTTTCAGGCTTAGGTCCAGACTTGGGTTTCTTCTCTTGAGCAGCAACTTGCTTGTTGTTCTTCTTGAAGTTCCCCTTCTTCTTCCCTTTGCCCTTTTTCTTGAAACTAGTGGTCTTGTTGACCATCAACACTTGATGCTCCTTTTTGATTTCTACCTCCGCAGCCTTTAGCATTGCGAAGAGCTCGGGAATAGTCTTGTTCATCCCTTGCATATTATGGTTCATCACAAAGCTCTTGTAGCTTGGTGGCAGTGATTGGAGAATTCTGTCAATGACGCTATCATCCGGAAGATTAACTCCCAGTTGAATCAAGTGATTATTATACCCAGACATTTTGAGTATATGCTCACTAACAGAACTATTCTCCTCCATCTTGCAGCTATAGAACTTATTGGAGACTTCATATCTCTCAATCCGGGCATTTGCTTGAAATATTAACTTCAACTCCTGGAACATCTCATATGCTCCATGACATTCAAAACGTCGTTGAAGGCCCGGTTCTAAGCCGTAAAGCATGGCACACTGAACTATAGAGTAGTCATCAGCTTTGCTCTGCCAGACGTTCTTAACGTCATCAGTTGCATCAGCAGCAGGCCTGGCACCCAGCGGTGCTTCTAGGACGTAACTTTTCTGTGCAGCAATGAGGATAATCCTCAGGTTACGGACCCAGTCCGTGTAATTGCTACCATCATCTTTCAACTTTGCTTTCTCAAGGAATGCATTAAAAGTCAACGGAACAACAGCACGAGCCATCTATCTACAAACAAACATAGACAAGCAAAATACTATCAGGTACTAAGTTCATGATAAATTTAAGCTCAATTAACCATATTACTTAAGAACTCCCACTTAGACAGACATCTCTCTAGTCATCTAAGTGATTACGTGATCCAAATCAACTAAACCATGACCGATCATCACGTGAGATGGAGTAGTTTTCAATGGTGAACATCACTATGTTGATCATATCTACTATATGATTCACGCTCGACCTTTCAGTCTCCGTGTTCCGAGGCCATATCTGCATATGCTAGGCTCGTCAAGTATAACCTGAGTATTCTGCGTGTGCAAAACTGGCTTGCACCCGTTGTAGATGGACGTAGAGCTTATCACACCCGATCATCACGTGGTGTCTGGGCACAACGAACTTTAGCAACGGTGCATACTCAGGGAGAACACTTCTTGATAATTTTAGTGAGAGATCATCTTAAAATGCTACCGTCAATCAAAGCAAGATAAGATGCATAAAGGATAAACATCACATGCAATCAATATAAGTGATATGATATGGCCATCATCATCTTGTGCTTGTGATCTCCATCTCCGAAGCACCGTCGTGATCACCATCGTCACCGGCGCGACACCTTGATCTCCATCGTAGCATCGTTTTCATTTACGCCATCTATTGCTTCTACGACTATCACTACCGCTTAGTGATAAAGTAAAGCAATTACAGGGCGTTTGCATTTCATACAATAAAGCGACAACCATATGGCTCCTGCCAGTTGCCGATAACTTCGGTTACAAAACATGATCATCTCATACAATAAAATATAGCATCACGCGTTGGCCATATCACATCACAACATGCCCTGCAAAAACAAGTTAGACGTCCTCTACTTTGTTGTTGCAAGTTTTACGTGGCTGCTACGGGCTGAGCAAGAACCGTTCTTACCTACGAATCAAAACCACAACGATAGTTCGTCAAGTTGGTGTTGTTTTAACCTTCGCAAGGACCGGGCGTAGCCACACTCGATTCAGCTAAAGTGAGAGAGATAGACACCCGCCAGCCACCTTTAAGCACGAGTGCTCGTAACGGTGAAACCAGTCTCGCGTAAGCGTACGCGTAATGTCGGTCCGGGCCGCTTCATCTCACAATACCGTCGAACCAAAGTATGACATGCTGGTAAGCAGTATGACTTGTATCGCCCACAACTCACTTGTGTTCTACTCGTGCATATAACATCAACGCATAAAACCTAGGCTCGGATGCCACTGTTGGGGAACGTAGTAATTTCAAAATTTTCCTACGCACAAGCAAGATCATGGTGATGGCATAGCAACGAGAGGGGAGAGTGTTCGTCCACGTACCCTCGTAGACCGTAAGCGGAAGCGTTAGCACAACGCGGTTGATGTAGTCGTACGTCTTCACGATCCGACCGATCCAAGCACCGAACGTACGGGGCCTCCGAGTTCAGCACACGTTCAGCTCGATGACGATCTCCGGTCTCCGATCCAGCCGACCTCCGGAGATGAGTTCCGTCAGCACGACGGCGTGGTGACGATGATGATGTTCTACCGGCGCAGGGCTTCGCCTAAACTCCGAGACGATATGACCGAGGTGGAATATGGTGGAGGGGGGCTCCGCACACGGCTAAGGAACGATCCGTAGATCAACTTGTGTGTCTATGGGGTGCCCCCCGCCCCCGTATATAAAGGAGCCAGGGGGAGGAGGCGGCCGGCCAAGGAGGGCGCGCCAAGGGGGGAGTCCTACTCCCACCGGGAGTAGGACTCCCTTCTTTCCAAGTAGGAGTAGGAGAAGGGGGGAAAGAGGAGGAAGAGGGGAAGGAAAGGGGGGGTGTCGCCCCCCTTCCCTTGTCCTGTTCGGACTAGGAGGGGGAGGGGCGCGCGGCTCCCTCCAGGCTCCATCCCTCTTCTCCCTCGTGGCCCATGAAGGCCCAATAACCCCTCGGGGGGTTCCGGTAACCTCCCGGTACTCCGGTAAAATGCCGATTTCACCCGGAACGATTCCAATGTCCAAATATAGGCTTCCAATATATCGATCTTTATGTCTCGACCATTTCGAGACTCCTCGTCATGTCCGTGATCACATCCGGGACTCCAAACAAACTTTGGTAAATCAAAACTTATAAACTCATAATAAAACTGTCATCGTAATGTTAAGCGTGCGGACCCTATGGGTTCGAGAACTATGTAGACATGACCTAGAACCATTCTCGGTCAATAATCAATAGCGGGACCTGGATGCCCATATTGGTTCCTACATATTCTACGTAGATCTTTATCGGTCAAACCGCATAACAACATACGTTGTTCCCTTTGTCATCGGTATGTTACTTGCCCGAGATTTGATCGTCGGTATTCAATACCTAGTTCAATCTTGTTACCGGCAAGTCTCTTTACTCGTTCCATAATACATCATTTCATAACCAACTCATTAGTTACAATGCTTGCAAGGCTTAGGTGATGAGTATTACCGAGAGGGCCCAGAGATACCTCTCCGACAATCGGAGTGACAAAACCTAATCTCGAATTATGCCAACCCAACATGTACCTTCGGAGACACCTGTAGAGCACCTTTACAATCACCCAGTTACGTTGTGACGTTTGGTAGCACACAAAGTGTTCCTCCGGTAAACGGGAGTTGCATAATTCTCATAGTTACAGGAACTTGTATAAGTCATGAAGAAAGCAATAGCAGTATACTAAACGATCAAGTGCTAGGCTAACGGAATGGGTCATGTCAATCACATCATTCTCCTAATGATGTGATCCCATTAATCAAATGACAACACATGTCTATGGTTAGGAAACATAACCATCTTTGATTAATGAGCTAGTCAAGTAGAGGCATACTAGTGACTATATGTTTGTCTATGTATTCACACATGTATCATGTTTCTGGTTAATACAATTCTAGCATGAATAATAAACATTTATCATGATATGAGGAAATAAATAATAACTTTATTATTGCCTCTAGGGTATATTTCCTTCAGTTATATGATCTATATATGTTATTATTGTTGAGAGAACTTGCACTAGTGAAAGTATGAACCCTACGCCTTGTTTCCTACCATTGCAATACCATTTACGCTCACTTTTATCATTAGTTACCTTGCTGTTTTTATATTTTCAGATTACAAAAACTATATCTATTATCCATATTGCACTTGTATCACCATCTCTTCGCCGAACTAGTGCACCTATACAATTTACCATTGTATTGGGTGTGTTGGGGACACAAGAGACTCTTTGTTATTTGGTTGCAGGGTTGTTTGAGAGAGACCATCTTCATCCTACGCCTCCTATGGATTGATAAACCTTAGGTCATCCACTTGAGGGAAATTTTCTACTGTCCTACAAACCTGTGCACTTGCAGGCCCAACAACGTCTACAAGAAGAAGGTTGTGTAGTAGACATCAAGTATATAAAATCCGAACAATTTTATGCGCCCAGACTCATCATGGCATAATATTTTAATCTGAGCCAGACTTTTTGTAGTCCGGCGAGGTCCCGCACCGAACAATCCTCGTCGGAGGATTTGCTGGGCTCGGATGCTATGGAGAGCGGGACACCCCCGAAGGCCCCTTCCCCCAAACATGTGAATGACACCGAGGTTTCGTCCCAGAAGGACCCAGGCCAAGGAGGGGGGGAAAGATTGTAAAGGCGGTGCCAGGAGGTCAAACTTCAGGGGCCGGACACATGGGAGAGAAGGCTCCCATGGACGTCGACGGCGGGGGCTATCTTGAATTCGGCCCCCAGCCGGACGCAATTCCGGAGACCAATATGGCTCCGGAATCAGGCAGGCGACCTCCCTCGGCTGGAGGGGGTGTGCCTGTTCCACCGGCAATCTCTGTCCAACCAGAGGTGCTGGATACTTTATCGGCAGCGCTGAAAAGCGCCTCCATCGTCGATGAACACCGTGCCCTTATAGGTGCGGTGATTGAGAAGATTCAGTCTGCTAAGAGTGGACTGAATGAAGCCTGTATCAGCCTTATAACGGGCTTTAAGGTATGTTTTGTGGGGTTTCGAAGAGTTTCATAGTATAGGTAGTAGCCCCTGATACACTGTTCGGTGAAATAAAGAGCCGAACAGAGGATCAAATATATGTTCGCAGCAGACTCACTTTATGGCATCTCTCTTTTGTTCGAAAGCAGGTGTCTGAAGCAACTGCCGCCTCTCAAACTGCGGAAGTCTCCGGACTGAGGCAGAGTCTGGAGCGGGCCGAAGGAGAACTCGGCCGACTGAGGAAGCAACTGGAGGATAACCAAGGTATGCAGAAACCTTGTTCGCATTCAGCACAAATGAGTAAGTTAGTATGATGAAAATATTTGTATGATGTGCTCTAGGGGCGATGGCCGAAATTGAGGCTCTTAAGAAGGCTGTGGCCGATGCCGAGAAGAAGGCAGCCGCAGAGCAGGCTCTTCGCGAAAAGCACGAGGCCAGGGTTATTGAAGCTGAGCGAGAGCTTCGAGAGGTCATGAAGAAATGCGAGACCTTGGAGCAGAGTTTATCAAGGAAAGAACCCAAACTCTCCCAAGCTCGCCAAGCCACAAGTGATGCCCGGGGGGAAGCCCAAGATGCCCTGAAGGAAATCCAGGAGGCAAGGAAGATTGCGGCTGGTAAGGCTTTTTCTATACAAAGCAGGTATTTGAAAGGAGAAAATCAAGTTGATAATTTGAATTCTGATTTCTCCAGGGGTATTTGCGGAGCTGCCACACAACATATCTGATGCCGCACAATTCTACCGAGCCAAAGAAAGGAACACTGCGGACAAGCTCTTCTGGTCGTAGTATCTGGCACCGAATTATCCGGTGCCTTTTGCCGATCAGCTGAAGCAGCTGATCGAGCTGCATAAGGCGGCCGAGCTAGCCATGAAGGATTTGATTATTCGGCTATGGCCCGCCGAGCCGATTCCAAGTAGCTACTTCGGGCTCATGAAGCGGCTTGTGAGTGCCTGCTCTCGACTTGACGTCATCAAGCGGTCGGTCTGTATAGAGGGTGCGCGAATGGCCTTCGCCCACGCAAAGGTGCACTTGGGGAAGATGGATGCTGAAAAGCTGATGACCGAGGGACCGCCGGAGGGGAAGGAGCACCGCAAGCCTGAGTTATATTATGATAGTGTCCTGAAAGGATCCCGCCTTGCGGCGGAGCAATGCACCAAAGACATTATATTTCCATGAATACAGTCATGTTGTCCTTTGTAATGTTGAACAAGGTCATTTCTATTATTTATTGCCTGTTATTTGAAAGTTTTTCCTCCTGCGCGGCCGTTTTATATATTAATCCTGAGAGTTGGCCAGTCGTCGGCTTCTGCCCCCACGTAGGAAGTACGGGGGTGTTCGGGATAAACCTGAGCACTCTTTATCCCAGTTTTGGGTCCTTGAAGGAGGTGTTCAGCACAACGAACCAGGCAATCAGACTATAGGGCTTTATCACTCTCACTTAGCCATAGGAGCTTGACGAAAGGAAGGTAGGCGCAGCCCCTGGTGTTTGGAAGACCGCACGAGGGGCTCTACAAGCACCTAATCGGAAGAAAAGCCGATCCATCGCACGCTACATTAGTTATGGCATTATGCGGAAGAAATCCTTAAAGATTTTACAACCTCTCGAACAGCTGACCAGCTCTCGCCGTATAATGACAGTTAGTTTTCGGCTTTCTCTACTGAGGTGCTCGTCCGGAAGAACCGGGACACAATTGCAGTAGTTCTCCCTATGCCGCCTTAGCCGATATAGCTGAACATAAGGCGGCAAAACATGGGAGCCGGGCAAACCCAACTATTGACCCAAGACATGATTCGGAGCTGATGCATATAATGCTATAAGTTCGGGGTGCCGAACTACCGTGAAGGTGTTCGGACTTTATTGCCGTATTATGGGTACAATGAAGCCCCTGGCATATTAAGGCATATCGTGGTGTACAGATGCCATTTGACAAAAAAGTTTCAATAAGAAATAACAGCAGATAAGCGTCATATAAATCCACTTGTTGTATTTGAATAGTACGTCGATGCGTATGAGTACAGGTAATGTGATAAAAAGAAATATAACTGCGGAACCTGCTGAGACCAGGCGAGAAGAAGCTGTGAGCGGATCCGGAGTGTAGTCGGATGGTCATCGAGGGGAATATCTAAGGATTCCCTTGCGTGTTTGAGTTGTTTCCATGTCGCCAGTCCTCACCTGCGCAAAGGTGAACCTGCAAAGAAAATGCAAGAAATGTTTGTGTACCACAGAGCGGTTGAGCTGCAGTATGCGGCCTGTCCTAGCTTTTACCGGAGAGTTTAATTGAGCTCCGGACGAGCCAGGCTATCCTGCCGCAAAGTAGTTCGGACTCCTTTGGCGGTGTCCGAGAGCTTGGCCGTCGACTCGAGGTTCGATTGAAAGGTGCCATTCATTGCTTCTGCTGTTAAAGCGGCGGTATACTCTTCGGCATCGAGGGGGAGTTCGGCCTTGCCATTAACCATGATGACGCCGAACGGACCCGGCATCTTGAGCTTACGGTAGGCATAATGTGGCACCGCATTGAATCGAGTGAACGCGGTTCGTCTGAGCAGTGTCTGATAATCACTACGAAAGGGGACGATGTCGAAGATTAACTCTTCGGTACGGTAATTGTCCGATGATCCGAAGACTACCTCGATAGCGATGGAGCCTGTACAACGGGCCTCGACACCTGGTATAATACCTTTAAAGGTGGTTTTAGTGGGCCTGATTATCGAAAGATCGATACCCATCTTGCGCACTATGTCCTGATATAGCAGGTTTAGACTGATGCCTCCGTCCATAAGGGCTCATGTGAGGTGGAACCCGTCAATTATTGGGTCGAGGGCTAGTGCGGCTGAATTGCCCTGATCGGCCATAGTTTATATTGCGGGGCGACTGGTTCCGTTAAGTCGACATCCCTAAGTGTGTGCAGCCATTCCAGCTTGGGAATGTGGGTGGCATTTATCATATTCACCGTTTTGATTTGCGGGGGGGATTTCTTTTGCCCTCCTGTATTCGGTGATCGGGGCTCCTCGTCGTCATCGTCGCTTTGAGACCCCTTCTCCTTGTTTTTGGCACCTGACCTGCCGGCTTGTTTGAAGACCCAGCATTGTCTGTTGGTATGATTGGCTGGTGTTCCTGGGGTGCCATGAATTTGGCATGGACGGTCGAGTATGCGTTCCAGACTGGACGGGTCCGAATTGTTATTTTTGAATGGCCTTTTCCGCTGACCGGACTTAGAGCCACTGAATCCGGCATTGACTGCCGTGTCTTCGGCGTTATCACCTTTTTTGCGATGCTTGTGTTTGTTGCGTCGGGGCTTGCCGTTGCTATCTCTGGCCTCTGATGTGCCAGGATTGCTTGCTGTGTTGTTGCTACGGGCAAACCAGCTATCCTCGCCCGCACAAAAGCGAGTCATGAGTGTCGTGAGGGCTGCCATGGACTTTGGATTTTCTTGGCCGAGATGTCGGGCAAGCCACTCGTCATGGATGTTATGCTTAAAGCCCGCTAGGGCCTCAGCATCTGGACAGTCGACAATTTGGTTCTTTTTAGTTAGGAACCGAGTCCAGAATTTGCTGGCGGACTCTCCGGGCTGTTGGGTTATGTGACTTAAGTCATCAGCATCCGGTGGTCGCACATAAGTGCCCTGGAAGTTATCCAGGAATGCGTCTGCCAGGTTCTCCCAACTTCTGATGGATTTTGCCGGCAAGCTATTCAGACAATGCCGAGCCGGTCCCTTGAGTTTTAGTTGGAGGTACTTGATGGCGTGTAGATCATCCCTGTGGGCCATGTGAATGTGGAGGAAGAAATCTTCTATCCATACCGTGGGGTCTGTAGTACCATCATATGATTCAGTGTTCACGGGTTTAAACCCTTCTGGGAATTCATGATCCATTACTTCATCAGTGAAGCATAGGGGGTGTGCGGCGCCTCTATGCCGGGCTACATCACGACGCAGTTCAAATAAGTCTGGTCTGTTGTATTCGGCCCGGCTGGATTTGATTTTAGTATATCCAGCGTGACGGTCATTGACACGCGTTGGGGCGCGCCGCCGTGATCCGTAGATAGATCTTGACTGTCCTGCTTTGTTTTTCAATTTGTCTCGCAGGTCATGCATGGAGCCCCGGGCCTTCGTGTTTTTGCTTGTTTGGCGGTGGGGTGTAGGCTGGACTTCGGGCCGATACGCCGCTTTGTCTCGGCCACGAGGTGGCCGGTCAGCCGCATCATGCGCTGGTAGTGTAGGCTTTGATGCCTCCTCCTCGAGTTGAGGTAGCAACCTGCGCTTTTGATAACTTTTGGTTGGGCGCTCGAGTCCGTATTCCTCGGCTGCCAGGACCTCAGTCCATCTATTAGTTAGCAGATCCTCATCAGCTTGAAGTTGTTGCTGCTTTTTCTTTAGACTTTTTGCAGTGGCTATAAGCCGGCGCTTGAAGCGCTCCTGCTCGACGGTACCTCAGGCACGATGAATTATTTGTTGCCGAGGCTCACCTCGTCTTCGGAGAGGGGCATGTAATTGCCATCCTCTGATTCTCCATCCATTGCTTGTTCCTTAGGGCTAGCTTGCCCATCCTCCCGCTCGGCCTGCTCGAAGCCTGGCTGGGCGGGATTGTTTTCGTCTTTGGCACCATCCGTAGCGTTATTGTCTCTTGTGCCGGTATCGCTGTTTTTGCTATGGCGAGGCTTAGAGCAGCGCCGACGACGCCGGTGCTTGGATTGCTTCTCAAGGGGATTATCCTCCGTTGCCTCATCGCCATCGCTTTCTTTGGGGGTGTCCACCATGTATATATCATATGATGAGGTGGCTGTCCGGCGCCCCGAGGGCGGTGATTCATGTTCCTCTCCAGCATCGTCGTCCATACCGTCGATGTCTTCAGAGTCGAAATCAAGTATGTCGGTTAAGTCGTCGATAGTGGCTATTAAGTGGGTGGTGGGTGGGGAATGAATTTCTTCGTCGTCCGCTTCCCACTCCAGCCGAACATAGTTCGGCCAAGAGTCTCCTGACAAGGAGAGAGACCTCAATGAATTTAGCACATCGCCCAAGGGCGAGTGCTGAAAGATATCCGCGGAGGTAAACTCCATGATCGGTGCCCAATCAGATTCGATAGGCACAGACGCACGCGATTCAGAGCCTGTGGCCGGGGACGAGGCCAAGGGTCCGATGACACGGGCCTCATAGGGAGGTGAAGTCAGTGTTCGGCTCTATCGCCGCTAAGTGTACGGCCTCCGTGGCGGGGTCCATCCACCCGTCCTCAGATGGCACGATCTGCTCCGGATTGAGGGCCGGGGCAGCCACAGGTGTGATCTCCTGAACAACTCCGATGGCAGATCTAAGCCATGCTCGTCGTGACTGTTCGGCGCACCTGACATGGGCTCGAATCCGTCGAATATAAAGTCTCCGCGGATGTCGGTAGTATAGTTCAAGCTTCCAAACCTGACCTGATGGCCAGGGGCGTAGCTATCGATCTGCTCCAGATGGCCAAGCGAGTTGGCCCGCAGTACGAAGCCGCCGAATACGAAGATCTGTCCGGGGAGGAAAACCTCACCTTGGATTGCATCGTTGTAGATGATTGAAGGAGCCATCAAGCCTTATTGTGACGATGCAGTGGAACTCTCAATGAAAGCACCAATGTCGGTGTCAAAACCGGCGGATCTCGGCTAGGGGGTCCCGAACTGTGTGTCTAAGGCTAATGGTAAAAGGAGGCGGGCGACACAATGTTTACCCAGGTTCGAGCCCTCTCGATGGAGGTAATACCCTACTTCCTGCTTGATTGATCTTGATGATATGATTATTACAAGAGTTGATCTACCATGAGATCGTAGGGGCTAAACCCTAGAAGCTAGTCTATGATTATGATTGTTCTTGTCCTACAGACTAAACCCTCCAGTTTATATAGACATCGGAGGGGGCTAGGGTTACATAGAGTCGGTTACAGAGAAGGAGATCTACATATCTGAATTGCTTGCCTTCCACGCAAAGGAGAGTCCCACCCGGACACGAGACGAAGTCTTCCATCTTGTATCTTCATAGTCCAACAGTCCGGCCAAAGTATATAGTCCGGCTGCCCGAGGACCCCCTAATCCAGGACTCCCTCAGCGACAACATGTTGTCGCGCAGCTCCATGACATTGGCCGATAAGGTGGCATGGCGGTGCAACACACACCGCTGGGCCGTACCTTGCGTTGGCCTATGTCGAGGACCAATCCAGGTCCACCGCGAAGATGCTTGTGTGGCACCCGGGCGTATATGGTTAATATAAGGGGTCCAGTTGTAGATACTCTTATAGATCCACGCGTTTAGTAAATTTCCCGCTTAGGCCTCATTCGGTTTGGAGGAAATCAAAACGTAGGAATTATGGGTAGTATAGGAATTTGATAGGATGGCACCTGCCATCCAAAGGAATTGTCCTGCCTCGTTCCTACGCACAAAATGAGCTTTGAGTGGATGTCTAGATTCCTCCAAAAACACAGGAAATGAATAGTATTCTTATGAAATTCCCATACGTGTTTCCTACAAACCAATGCATCTATTGAAAATTTCCTATGGAATTCTTGTTCCTACGTTTTTTCTATGGAAATCCTCAAACCGAATGAAGCCTTAAATCTAGGGATGCAAATTGTATCGCATCATATGTGCATGTGAGATCTTTTTAGGTACTTTGGAAATTTAAACAAGACCTAACCTTTATAAAGAGTACTCCTTGTCGTCCGCAAAAGAAAAAGAGTACTTCTCGCCCTCTATACTTTTGTAATTTATATGACCTTTTTGGATAGAAAAGTTGGTATGTGGCGAGAACGATGGAGTAGTAAGGGCATATCCAACGGTGTACCAAAATCGTTTAGACCCCATACAATTTTACCATCTAACACCGTGCGGCAAACATCTGAGCAGGCGCAAGTTCGCTCGTTTGGGAACACGTGCCTAAGGAGGAAGAGGTCGAGCCTGACGATGTTGTTAGCTCCGGCCATGGTGTGGAGGCATTTGACAATGACACTTGGAAGAACAAAAGGTTGGAGTGGGCAGAGGCAATGTGGCTTAACAGAGGTCAGTGCAGAATTTGCAGAGGAGGAGGAAGAAGAAGAAGAAGCAGCAGCAGAAGAAGTGGAAGAGGAAGAGGAAGATCTGGTAGCAGCAACACCGATGAACTATCCCCTATTTGGCCTATGGCTCTTAATAATTTGAACTGTCATTTGATAATAGTTAGGATGAACTGTCATTTGTTTAACTAGCTGGTACTATGTTCAGATTGTGTATGGTAAGTTCACCACTAGTTAGAAGTGGTGACAACACCTTATGCAGCTCGCAACCAAACACCATGTCATATGTGCTAAGTAAATAGGCAATTTTTCGATTAATTTAATCCACGAGTATATAACTAGCATGACATTGACACAAATAAACGCATACTGATATTTAGTCAAGCAAGCACATACTACGCTAATTGCAGAAATATCTACGTATAACGCTAGCATGGCTAAAACAGAAAACAGTAAGAGCGGGATAAACGAGTTATACCCTCCAGTAGGCCATGCATAGGCCGCGGCGGTGGTGGCGGCAGCAGCGTCCTCGGCGGCCTTCTTGTCAGCTTCAAGTTTCTCAGCAGCGAGACGGTCGGCGTCGGACTGCGACATGGTGATGATGAAGATGCTCAAACGTAGAGGAAGTAAACGAACAGTGAGCAGTCGCGTAGTCGCTTCCCAAAAACCTATTCGCCTCTCTCCCATACAGGAATCGGAGAGACGGGGTTTCGGAGACCTGCTCTCCCGTCGACCATGTACGCAGCGGACGGGATGGAGTCACCGGCGGCAGCAGCAGCAAAGGAACGATGGTGGGCGGTTCACGTGGAGCAGATGTGATCTGATCATGGCGGCTAGGGTTAGGAGACACCACACACTTACATAGGCGCAGCCGCGTGGAGAGATGTGGGCTCGACCCATGTCCAAGTCCGTGACAGCCCATGATCCAACGTCTTAGATCATGGCCCAGCTATCAGAAACTCTCCGTTAGTGACTGGCAAAAATAAGCGCATAGGTGTGAGCTCGGATCGGCTCATTCCCGCAACCCGCGGCGCGTCGTGCCGAGGCGGGCGGCGGAGGAGGAGCGTGCGAGGGCCTCTTCTCTTCTCAAGCTCCTATAGCATGTAGAAGAGCCACCCTTATAAGGAGGTCCAACTCCTCTTCCACTTCTGGGGTGGGACTAAACTTCCCACCTCCACCTAGTGCCAATAACCCACATGGGCCCTTAGAGATTTTCCAGAAATTGCTATATGGGCTTAAGGCCTATCTCAAATTTCAGCAATCCCCCACCAGATCTTGAGGGCCCATTGTGTCCTCTGTTCCAATTGTTGTTTCGATATACTAGTGTTTCAGTGAAGACTTGTTAAGGTTGAGCTTCACCTAGAGCAAGTAGCTACACTCCTTCACAATTGAACAATGGACTATGCCTTGAATTGTCAGTTTGGCGTAAAGAAGCTTCACCACATGTGTTACTAGTACTAGGCTGCCAAAGGCTGACCCCTCGGGTGGAGCATATAAGTCACACTCCTGGCCTATTCATGAGCTTACTAGAGATCACCCCAATCTCATAGACTGTGACCAGTAGTCAGGCTCATATAGGTGTATTCCTCCAAAGATCGCTCTGTAGGATACCATCTTGCTTACATAAGCCTCAGAACACATTAAGACAATAGTCACCCTTCCATACAGTATTGAGAGTATTGCATCTCCAACGGAGAGGGTTAGTATATGTACTCTCCTCAGTTCTCCACTGGCTTGTTTTCCCAGGTCCTACTTCACGGG
Source organism: Triticum dicoccoides (assembly GCF_002162155.2). Taxonomy (NCBI): domain Eukaryota; kingdom Viridiplantae; phylum Streptophyta; class Magnoliopsida; order Poales; family Poaceae; genus Triticum; species Triticum dicoccoides. Next base: position 812,439,433 of record NC_041383.1, on the reverse strand, counting down.
ATCTCCAATCACATAGGTTGGGTTACCACCATGGCAACTCATGTGGGTCTCATGCCCATCTCCCTCGATGCACTATCAATCACAACACGTGATAGCCCTTTTGTAAATGGATCTGCCAGATTCTTAGCCGTATGGACATACTCCAACGCTATCACTCCAGAGTTTCTTAAGTTTCTGACAGCTTTTAATCTCATTCTTATGTTTTTGTTGGACTTCATGTTGTCCTTTGAACTCTTCACCTTGGTGATGAAAGTCTGATTATCACAGTTCATTAGGATAGCCGGAACCAGTTTATCAACCAATGGCAAGTCCATCAAAAGATCACGAAGCCATCCTGCTTCGACACCACACTACTAGAAAAAGGGCTATAGATGGGATTGACACTAATGGCGCACCAGACAAGTGGTGCGCCATTAGTATATACTAATGGCGCACCACCTTATGATGTGCCATTAGTGTTGAAACTACTAATGGCGCACCTGGCCCGCGGTGCGCCATTAGTATCAAAAAAAAAATTAACTAGTGCGCCTGTCCAAACATACTAATGGCGCATCCGGAGGAAGTGCGCCATTACAAGTTACAACTAGTAATGGCGCACCTGTCAGAAAGTGCGCCACTAATGTTGTTTTTTTTATTATTTTTTTAATTCCTTTTTTTGCAAAACTACTAATGGCGCACTCGACTGCGGTGCGCCATTACTAGTTTAAACTAGTAATGGCGCACCATGGTGGAGTGCGCCATTAGTATGTTTTTTTTTTGCAAAACTACTAATGGCGCACCACCAGGTGGTGCGCCATTAGTAACCTGGATTACTAATGGCACATTTGTGGTTGGTGCGCCATTAGTAAGTGGGCAGCAACAAGATATTTTGGACAGCCTCTCCTCCCACACTCACTTTCTCCCCACTTCATTCTCTCCACGGCCTCCTCCTTGTCTCGGGTGCCTCCTCTTTTTCACCTCATTTCCACCATAGATTCATTCAAATTAAGTGGTTGAGTTACCTTGTTTTGATAGGTAAGTAAGGGGGGAAGCTATATTTATGTTGTTCTCCCTACAACAATGTGCACATGCACTTTTTATGGCCTAGCTAGATCTATGTATGTTCGTGGTGTTGCATATGTGTTTGTGTTTGGAGGTGTACCTAGTTGCCAATATTTTGCCGGAATGTTGATTCATTTCCGTTTCAGCGAGAATTTTGGCATTAAGCATTCTTTTTGGTCCTATTTTTAGGGAAAGTCATGCCAAATTTTTTCTTGGTTCTAAAATATCATTTTGCTCTACCCCGCAGGCGACCATGGTCCACACGATGACCGAAGGCATCGTGAATAGGTTTTTGAGGTCCGCGAAGGCCGAGATGCTTCAAAAGAACGAGACGGAGATAAGATGTCCGTGTCGAAGATGCAAGCTGAAGAGCCTTATTGCGGACCCGGATTCCGGGCAGGTGCGGGACCACCTGCTCTTGCGTGGTTTCATGGATGGCTATCGGTGGCAAGGTGATGAAGATGACTACGAAGTCGTCCATGGGGGCCGGGCAAGAAATGAGGAAGGGCAGCAAGACAACCACCGCGGCTCGGGCGGGCGAGAAGACGAAGAATCCCCAGGAGATGATCACGACGGTGATGCTGTACACAGTCATCATGTAGAAGATGCAGGACATGATGATGATGCCGGCAGAGCAGACGACGCTGGACCATCGATGGGCTGGGTGCAGGACCCTCATATTCAAGAGCTGCTTCTCAAGCAGACGGATAACGCAAGAGCTGCTGCCCGAGAGAAAGCCAAGATGGATCAACTTGAGTTAGACGCGGTTACTCCATTGTATGAAGGATGCAGGCCCGAGGATACCCGCCTGAAAGTAACGCTCATGGCCCTGGAGATGAAGGTAAAACACAAAATGACCGACGCATGCTTCGACGAGAACATGTCATTCTGGCACGAACGTCTTCCCAAGGGGAACAAGTGCCCGACCAGTTTGGAGGAGGCGAAGAAAATCGTGTGTCCTCTGGATTTACCGCACGTGAAATACCATGTGTGCATGAACAATTGCATCATTTATCGGGACGAGCACGCGGAGTCTACCATATGTCCGGTGTGCGGCGTCACTCGATACAAGAAGAGGAAGAAAGCTCCTCGAAAAGTGGTGTGGTACTTTCCGATCACTCCTCGTCTGCAGCGCTATTTCGCGGACCCTAAGGTAGCAAAGCTCCTGCGTTGGCACGCGGATAGGGAGGAGAAGAAGCGGGAAGATGACGCAAATGATCCGGAGATAGATAAAAAAGACAAGATGCTGAGTCACCCTAAGGATGCGAGCCAGTGGCAAGCGTTGAACTTCGAAGACTCGGAATTTGGGAACGATCCAAGGAACATCGTGCTGGGCGCGAGCACCGATGGAGTCAATCCCTTTGGCAGCCAGAGAAGCACACATAGCACCTGGCCTGTGTTTGTGTGGATGTACAACCTTCCCCCCTGGTTGTGCATGAAGAGGAAGTACATTCACATGAGTATGCTAATTGAAGGTCCGAAACAACCAGGGAACGACATCAATCTGTATCTGGGGCTGCTGAAAGAGGAGCTTGACACGCTGTGGAAAACGCCAGCCAATACGTGGGACGCCACAGAGAAAGAATATTTCCATATGAGAGCCGCACTGCTCACGACAGTGCACGACTATCTCGGTTACGGATATCTTACGGGGCAGGTAGTCCACGGATTTTCTGGATGCGTAAGGTGCATGGATGACACAACGTATCGCCAGCTAGATAGAGATCACGGGTCTTTGAAAACCGTGTTCATGGGACATCGAAGGTGCCTTCGCGACGATGACCCGTGGAGGAAACGCAAGGATCTGTTCGATGGTGAAACCGAACCCCGAAAACGCCCGTGTACGAGGAGCGGCGAGGAAATAGACAAGCTGTTGAAAAATTGAAAAGACTGCCCACTGCCGGGAAAGAAGCAAAAGGCGCCAGAGCCGGGAAAGAAGCGAAAGGCGCCAGAGCCGCTGCTGAAGGTATGGAAAACGAGGTCTGTTTTCTGGGACTTGCCGTACTGGAAGATCCACCGTGTGCCTCACACCCTTGATGTCATGCATATCACGAAGAACGTGTGCGAGAGTCTGCTTGGTACCCTGCTCAACATGCCAGAGAGGACCAAAGATGGGCCGAAAGCAAGGGCAGACTTGAAATCAATGGGCATCAGGCAGGAGCTTCACGCTATATATGATGATGATGATGATGAGGCGAAGCAGGACACAGAAAGTCATCGCAAAGGCAAAAAGGCCAAGAAGACCGGAAATGACTACCCTCCCGCGTGCTTCACTCTAAGTCAGGAGGAGATCGAGCAGTTTTTCACCTGCCTCCTAGGAGTAAAACTTCCTTACGGTTACACGGGGAAGATAAGAAGATACCTAGACCCAGCGAAGCAGAAGTTCAGCGGGATGAAGTCTCACGACTGTCACGTGCTGATGACGCAGATACTTCCAGTTGCAATCCGTGGGATCATGGACGCGCACGTCCGTGAAACGCTATTTGGCCTATGCAACTTCTTCGACGTCATCTCTCGGAAGTCGATTGGCGTGAGGCAACTCAGAAGGCTACAGGAAGAGATCATGGTGATACTATGCGAGCTTGAGATGTACTTCCCGCCCGCATTCTTCGATGTTATGGTGCATCTGCTAGTCCATATAGTGGAGGATATCATCCAACTCGGGCCGACGTTCCTGCACAGCATGATGCCGTTCGAAAGGATGAATGGTGTCATCAAAGGATACGTTCGCAACATGTCACGTCCAGAAGGAAGCATAGCCAGGGGCTTTCTGACCGAAGAGTGCATCTCCTACTGCACGAATTATCTAGGCATCGAGAACCCCGTTGGTCTGCCCGTCAACAGGCACCTCGGCAGGCTCGCTGGATGGGGTCACCGTGAGGGTCGCCGCGAAATGCATGTCGACTTCGAGGGTCGACTCGCCGACTTTGAAAGAGCAAACCTAGTCGCGCTACAACACATAGACGTGGTCGATCCTTGGGTGGTAGAGCACAAAACCTTTATTAAGAAGACGTACAATGACCGAGGCCAACAAAGGACGGACGGAGATATACTCAAAGAGCACAACTCATGTTTCACGCGTTGGTTCAAGCAGAAACTTCTGTCATACCTTTACATGAGGATTCTTCCGCGGAAGAACAACTCATATTTGCCTTGTCACAGGGCGCCGAGCACAACCTGATGACCTATGAGGCGTATGATATCAACGGCTACACATTCTACACCGAGGCCAAGGACATGAAGAGCGATGGTTATCAGAACTCCGGGGTAACGATGGAATCCTACACCGGTAACGACAAGGACAGATACTACGGAAGGATCGAGGAGATCTGGGAGCTGAGCTACGCTGGAGAGAAGGTCCCGATGTTCCGTGTCAGATGGGCCAAGAACGTCATAAAAGAAGACCGGTATTTCACCACCATGGTTATACCCGAAGCCAAATCCAAGACCGCGGGCGCAAACATCACCGCGAAAAATGAGCCATGGGTACTGGCTTCCCAAGTGGACCAATGCTTCTTCATTACCAACCCGCCAAAGCCCAGTCGTGTTGTCGTGAGGAGAGGCAAAAGGAAGATCATCGGAATGGATGGAGTAGCCAATGAGCAAGACTTCGACAAGTACGGCGGCCCGAGGATCGAACATGACGACGATGATGAAGTAGCAGCATACACCACAAGAAGAAGCAGGACCACCCTACCTAAAGGACTTCCGTTCCATAGAAGAACTCCATTTGCGAAAAAGAAGGGCAAGAAGATTGTGAACAAATAGCTAGCTAAGATCGATTGTATTTAAATCGTAGACTTCATTTCTTGATTGTATTTCATGGGCACTTTTTGAACTATCATGAATATTTTTTAATTTCATGGACACTCGATCTCGATCCCCCTCCATCTCGATCGCTATCCCACCTCGCCAGATCCGGCCCCCTCGCCGCCGAGCACCCCCCAGTCCACCGGCCGCCGCCGCCGACCCCCCGCACCCTCGATTCCCCTACTCAACCGCCGCCGCCGACCCCCCGCACCCCGCGCACCCTCCCCCGCTCCACTGGCATTACCGTTTGATGATATTTTTTAAAAACTTATTACTGTCTTATAAAAAGAATATTACTGTTATGATTTAAACAAGTTTGAACATATTTAAACACAAATAAGTATCAAACAGCTTTTTAAATGCTTAAAAAAAATTGTGGAGCCTGGGAGTCGAACCCAGGACCTCCTGGTGTTAGAACTGGCTGCTGACCAATCGAGCTAGTAGAGGGGACTTGATGTGGATCAGTTCTGGTGGTAGATAACCTGTTGGCTCGAGCAGAAATCAAAAAAAATACTAATGGCGCACCACGGTGGGGTGCGCCATTAGTATGGATGTACTTATGGCGCACCGAGGGGTGGTGCGCCATTAGTATTGTGCCCGGCCCCACCCATATTCCCTCCCCGGCCCCTCTCTCTCCCTCGCCCTCGCCCTCGATCCCCTTCCCCTCTTCTCTCCCGACGCCGCTGCCCCGCTGCCTCGACGCTGCCCCGCCGCCCCGACGCCGCCTCGACCCCGCCCCGACGCCGCTGCCCCGCCACCTCGACGCTGCCCCGCTGCCTCGACGTGACCCCGCCGCCCGGACGCCGCCCCGAC
>NC_041383.1:812415399-812432827 GCF_002162155.2 Triticum dicoccoides | reverse complement strand
CCCTCTACAGTGTACTTTTTACTGTGCATTTTTAACACAAAGTTCTCAAAGAGAGTTTGCCTCCTAGGATAAGTTTTCACAAGCACCAGCCTGCATCTCTCTTGTTTCCAATGAAAGAATGCAGGACTTTTAGTTTCAAGTACTATGAATTACGTGGAGTTTGTGGTAAACATGTTTGTACCCATAATGTGGTCACAAGCTTCACAAGTGTGTCCTTGTAAATTTTTTCAAGGCATCTTGAAAGTTGTAGCAAAGATTGAGTAAAATGGAATTCTAAACATGTATCCGTGCTTCTGACAAGAATTCTAAATCTGATGCATTTACTAGCAAGAATTGTGAATTGTCATCTTTGTATTGCAGAAGCTTTTAAATTCTTTAGCATGAGTTTCTTCAAGTTTGGTTGTTCCTGCTGCATATGCCCAGCTAATAGCATGATTTAGCTTGTACCAAGTGCTTCGCTAAAATTCGGATAGTTCCCCACCTACTAGCTCTTTGTGGTGGCTTATTGGTGACTTGTCATACTTGTATCTTTGAACTAGGTTGATATGGAACTGGGTTGTTCATTTCTCCGCATCTCTATGCTCATGTAGATATCTTTAGGGATGAAGTCCATGTCCTGTGCCGTGACAGATGTATTTACAAAGAGCTGTTTTATTTACCCCTCAAGTAGTTTTTTTGTGTAATTGAAACTCGTCGTGCGTGTGTGCACGCGCCGCTGTAAGGTTGCAAAGCTTTGGTCCGGATGCTGCTCCGGGACAGATCACCTGAAGCAAAACAATGCATCATATTGCTCAAAGATCAATGTGGAAATGGAATCATAATTCTGAGCTATTTTTGTAGAGACACTGATAAGATGATTCAAACTGCAATGCCTTGATACTGAAAATAGTTAGAAAATCTTTGTTTGTGCCAAAAATAACCCCTTTCTCCTGAAATGTTGATTAATTTCCGTTTCGGTTGAGAAATGGGGCACTCCTAGGTCAAGAAAATTAGCAAAGGTCATGCCCAATTTTATTGACCTAGAAGGTGCCCGATTCTCAACCGAAATAAAAATTAATTTGCTTTAGTGGTTGGATTAGTTTAGTATTTTATTCACACACTCAGACACCCTTGCTTGCCATGTGTGATAGAGAGATAGTGAGAGGAGACAATAAGCTATCTACAGCTTAATTTGCATTGCATACTAGCTAGATAGCTTTTGTTTTTCAGGACCAACCGAACAATACATACATATACCTGTAGGCACCAGCTTAATTTCCCAAGGCAGGACAATTACTTGCTTCATTATATTCATTCATCCATCCATTTTGCATCATGTACAGAACCAAAAATAATCGCAAAAGCCTTAGTTCGAAGCGGATGAGCATTCTATTCTCAGGCAGCAAAGGCATTCTCAATACATGTTGGTGAATGGAAAAACCTACAATTTCTTTGTCTGTTGCAAAATGAATGATCCGAAAGAAGATATCAATAGCCTTTAAAGCCACCCAATTTTTTGTATACACAACATGAATCGCAAAACTTACAGTGTTGAAGATGATCAGAAAGAAGAGGACAAGTCAAACCTTCAAATCGATCAGATCAGCTAACAGCTACTGCAATTCGCCAGCCTTGACCTCGAACTCTTCTCTGGTTGATAGTATCTTCACACGAACCATGCCTCGCTCCCACTCGGATTTCCCAACCAAGATCAGCCTGCTAGCGTTTATCCTCTCCGCGTGTTTGAACACCCTGCGGTGTAGTAAAAAGTAATTACAAATACACTCACCCACATAAGTATTCAACACAATGAAAAAATAGTACAAATTAAGGAAAGGCAATACCATTTCAGACGCTTGTCTTCTAAAAAGAAGAGTGAACTTTCTAGACACACCCCTCAAGAACTAGGTTACCCTGAGAACGTGGACTTGGACCTTAGCAACAACACACTAACAGGTTCTATCCCAAAACACCTAGGCAATATCACAAACATCTCTCAATTGTTCCTTGACAATAACCAACTTTTTGGCGACATTCCTCGAGAATTAGGTTATTTGGTCAACTTAGAGATCTTGTTCCTTGACAATAACCAACTTTTTGACCAAACTTTGTTTCTATTTAGAGAGAAACATGGCCCACAATGATGAGGCCGAGGGTTCGGGCGGCAAGGCATTCTGGGAGCTGTCCCAAGAGATGGAGGAACAACCTCACTTGTATGAGGCCGCCGCCTTCCCCATCGATCCTGAGACCACGGATGGTGCCGCCGAGGATGACCACACTGATGCCACCACTGATGGTGCCGCCGAGGATGCCACCACTGATGATGGCGGCGCACACACAGATGGCAGCCAACCGAAGAGGCAACGGAAGGACCGGCGCCCGATCGTGCTCCGCACCCTCAAGGAGGAAGTTACTGAAGTGGACTCCAACGGGAATCCAACGGCGCCCGAATGAATAGTCAAGGGGTACTCGCTTCAGCTCGGGTGCATTCTCCGGAGCACCGTCTCGATCAACACCAAGAACCTGAGGCATCCTGACCGAGGGAATTTGCGCAACCTCCTCTTCACGAAGCTGCACGAACGATACAAGTTCCCCGCTGAATTTGCAAACACAAGCCTCAAAGGGAATAAAGTGAACAATGCTGCCCTCACGAAGATGAGCAAGGCCCTGTCTACTTGGAAAAGCAATGTGAAGAGAATGATCGAGAAAGGTGAGAGTTATCAGAAGATCAAGGAGAAAAATCCTTCGATCACCGAAGATGACTACAATGACTTCAAGATCAATTGCTCGAGCACCGCAAGCTCCCAATCAAGTGAGTGGGGGAAACAAATGCGGGAGCTGAACATAGGGGAACACACACTCGGTCCCGGCGGTTACAGAGTGGTGGAGCCTATATGGGACAAGGAGGAGGCGGACCGTGCCGAGCAAGGCCTACCGCCCCTCTTCGATAAATACAGTGACAAGCAGACCAGGAACTTTGTCAGGGCCCGGTACAAGAAGGACCCGAAAACAAAGGAGCTTACCACGGATCCGAAGACCAGGCAGCTTGAGCTTGTTCTGGTAAGGAATACACCCCCGCGTAATTAGCTCCATATGGTTGCATTCTAATTAATGAAGCCAAATTTCTAAATGGTTCACATTCCTTCCGCAGGCGACTGAAAGCAGTAGCGCGGGGTCGACTAAGAGCAACCCTTGGGACACCACTCTAAATAGGGGGTTGAATGTAATGAAGAACAAGGATAAGCTCAGTAAGCCGACGTCAGCTGGTCGTGTGGCCGGCAAAGGCTTGTCGATAAAATGGGGGTCATACTATACCGCTGGTGTGCGGAAGGAGAAAAAGACCAGCTCGGAAAGCCAGGCGCGAGAGGTTCAAGAACTCAAGGCACAGGTGGCGCGGATTCCGGAGATTGTCCAAGAGCAAGTGGAACAACGACTCGGAGCGACGATCACCGCCATTGTGCCTACCTTGATCTCGGGGTTGAGTGCGTGGATTGCGGGCGGCCAACAGGGGCCGCCCCCGATTCCTAGCTTCACGGCCAGCAACTCGCATAATGCGATGGCGGGGCCATTGGTGCCTCCGGCGGAGGCGACATTGGTGTCTTCATCCAATATTTCATGACTCCCACGATAGACGGCGGCTTCATCCACGCTCCGGTCCCTTGAGTCGAGTCGAAAGCAGTGATGCTGTGTCTAGTTCTGAAACATCGATTGGCTCATGTTGTAATTAAACTTTAATGAACTTGTAGTATGTCTCTTTGGTTTCGAGAGTCGTTCAACTTAGATGTAATCGATGCTATTAATGTCTTGCTTTTCTATTCCGATCGTTCTGTTGCATACTTATATATTGCTTATGTATTGTCTGTGAATTGGTACTAACGTTTCGTTTGGCTAGTGCATAGTGATGCCGACGTATGTCGTGTACAAGGGTAAGGTTCCCGGAGTCTACGATGACTAGGAGGAGTGTCGGAGACAGGTTCACCGATTCAGCGGTAACAGTTACAAAGGGTACACCACTAGGGCCGAGGCCGAATCTAGATACGCCCGCTATCTAGCGGGAGAGGGGAGGGAGCGTTGGAGGAACCGGATGAAGATGAGTTTCATCGTGATGATGCTCATCGTGATGACCGCAGCTCTCTTCTATGTGATGGTAGTTTAGATGATCGATATCGACTTGTAATGTGAAGACAAACTCGCTACTCGCGGTCTCGAGACTTGTAATATAATGTTCTATCTTTGTTCGGTCTTTTCAATTCGGAGACTAATATGATGAATTGTATTCGGAGACTAATATGATGAATTGTATTCAAAGACTAATCTTCTATTGTATTCGATGAATCTGTTGTTGATGTGTGCTGTCTATATTTTGTCAAATTATACATTTTGTAACCTGTGCAAAAAACAGAAAATAAAAAATAAAAAAAACCTAATATACATACTAATGGCGCATCACATGACAGTGCGCCATTAGTATGACAAAGCATACTAATGGCGCATCACTGGAGAGTGCGCCATTAGTATGCCGCGGTCACTAATGGCGCATCCCGTTGTGGTGCGCCATTAGTATGCCAAAGCACCTGTGTATACATGGCCCCTGGGAGGCATACTAATGGCGCACCCTGGCCTATACTAATGGCGCACCAGTGGTGCGCCATTAGTAAAAATTACTAATGGCGTGCTAGTAATGGCGCACCACTGATGCGCCATTAATGGCCAAATTAGGTGCGCCATTAGTAGGGGTTTTTCTAGTAGTGCCAGATGTGTCTAATGCTGTTAACTCTGCTTCCATTGTCGATCTCGTTAAGACCGTTTGCTTGCAAGACTTCCAGGAAATAGCGCCACCTCCAAGAGTAAACATATACCCAATTGTGGCCTTCATCTCATCAGCGTTAGAGATCCAATTCGCATCACTATACCCTTCAAGTACCGACGGGTATCCGGTATAGTGAAGTCCGTAGTTCATAGTACCTTTCAGATAGCGCATAACTCTCTTAATAGCATGCCAATGTACATCACTTGGATTGGAAACAAACCGGCTCAGTTTGCTCACAACAAACGCGATGTCAGGCCTCGTTGCGCTTGCTAGGTACATGAGTGAACCAATGATTTGAGAGTATCTCAGTTGATCCTTAGTTGTGCCTTTGAACTTTCGGACCAACACACTAGGATCATATGGTGTTTCAGATGGTTTACAGTCCAAATATCCAAAACGGCTCAACACCTTCTCAACATAATGGGATTGCAGAAGTGTGATCCCACCCTCTTTATCTCTCAGTAGCTTGATGTTCAAGATAACATCAGCCACACCAAGGTCCTTCATCTCAAAGTTCTGAGACAGAAACGACTTAACCTCCTCAATGACTTTGAGGTTGGTTTCGAATATCAGTATGTCATCAACATACAAGCACAGTATGACTCCTTCGCCCCCACCATGGCGATAGTATACACACTTGTCAGCTTCATAAACAACGAAGCCAAAATATGTCAGAGTTGTGTTAAACTTATTGATACGTCTCCAACGTATCTACTTTTCCAAACACTTTTGCCTTTGTTTTGGACTCTAACTTGCATGATTTGAATCAACCTAACCCGGACTGACGCTGTTTTCAGGAGAATTGCCATGATGTTGTTTTATGTGTAGAAAGCAAAAGTTCTCGAAATGTCCTGAAAATCCACGGAGGAACTTTTTGGAAAATATAAAAAATACTGGCGAAAGAATCAAGACCAAGGGCCCACACCCTATCCACGAGGGTGGGGGCGCCCTCCCCCTGGGCGCCCCCTGTCTCGTGGGCCCCCTGAGGCTCCACCGACCTCAACTCCAACTCCATATATTTCGTCTTGCGGAGAAAAAAAATCAAAGAGAAAGTTTCATCGCATTTTACGATATGGAGCCGCCGCCAAGCCCTAATATCTCTCGGGAGGGCTGATCTGGAGTCCGTTCGGGGCTCCGGAGAGGGGGGTTCGTCGCCGTCGTCATCATCAACCATCCTCCTTCACCAATTTCATGATGCTCACCGCCGTGCGTGAGCAATTCCATCGTAGGATTGCTGGACGGTGATGGGTTGGATGAGATTTACCATGTAATCAAGTTAGTTTTGTTAGGGTTTGATCCCTAGTATCCTCTATGTTCTAAGATTGATGTTGCCATGACTTTGCTATATGCTTAATGCTTGTCACTAGGGCCCGAGTGCCATGATTTCAGATATGAACCTATTATGTTTTTGTGAATATATGTGTGTTCTTGATCCTATATTGCAAGTCTATAGTCACCTATTATGTGTTATGATCTGACAACCCCGAAGTGACAATAATCGGGATACTTCTCGGTGATGACCATAGTTTGAGGAGTTCGTGTATTCACTATGTGCTAATGCTTTGTTCCGATTCTCTATTAAAAGGAGGCCTTAATATCCCTTAGTTTCCGCTAGGACCCCGCTGCCACGGGAGGGTAGGACAAAAGGTGTCATGCAAGTTCTTTTCCATAAGCACGTATGACTATTTACGGAATACATGCCTGCATTACATTGATGAACTGGAGCTAGTTCTGTGTCACCCTATGTTATAGCAATTACATGAGGAATCGCATCCGATATAATTATCCATCACTGATCCATTGCCTACGAGCTTTTCACATATTGTTCTTTGCTTATTTACTTTTTTGTTGCTATTGTTACAATCACTACAAAACCCAAAAACATTACTTTTGCTACCGTTACCTTTATTATCATATTACTTTGCTACTAAATACTTTGCTGCAGATACTAAGTTATCCAGGTGTGGTTGAATTGACAACTCAACTGCTAATACTCAAGAATATTCTTTGGCTCCCCTTGTGTCGAATCAATAAATTTGGGTTGAATACTTTACCCTCGAAAGCTGTTGCGATCCCCTACACTTGTGGGTTATCACTTATCATGCCATTGCTTAGGTGCTTGCTTTAGGCCATATAAAGATTTCAGCAACCTACACACCTTTCTTTCCTGACCATCTATCACAAAGCCATCTGGCTGTTGCATGTAGATTTCCTCATTTAGCTCTCCATTCAGAAAAGCCGTCTTAACATCCATCTGGTGGACGAGAAGACCGTGTGAGGCTGCCAACGAGAGTAATACTCGAATGGTGGTCAGTCTAGCCACATGTGAATAAGTATCAAAGAAATCTTCCTCTTCTTTCTGGTCATAGCCCTTGGCCGCAAGCCTAGCCTTGTACTTTTCAATCGTACCATCGGGCCTAAGCTTCTTCTTGAACACCCACTTACATCCCAATGGTTTGCAACCATAGGGACGCTCAGTGATCTCCCATGTCCCATTAGCCATGATGGAATCCATCTCGCTACGGACCGCATCCTTCCAGTAGTCAGCTTCTGGAGAGGCATGCGCTTCTGAAATAGAAGTGGGAGTATCATCCACGAGGTACTCGAAGAAATCATCACCAAAGGTCTTTGCAGTCCTTTGTCTCTTGTCCCTACCAAGGGTTTCCTCATCATCCTCCTCAGGATTTTCATCATGTGTTCGTTCATAATATTCCATAGGAATGGCAGGCTCAGGAGTCTCCTCAGATTCCCATCTAGAAGTGCTTTGCATATCTCTCGTAGGAAAAATATCCTCAAAGAATGTAGCATCCTTAGACTCCATAATTGTACCGACCTTCTGGTCAGGTACCTCAGAATTCAATACTAGAAATCTATAGCCAACGCTATTCTTAGCGTAGCCCAAATTAACGCAGTCCACGGTCTTGGGTCCAAGCTTACGCTTTTTGGGGATCGGCACGTTGACTTTCGCCAAATAGCCCCAAGTACGCAAGTACGAGAGTGTTGTCCTTCTCTTTGCCCATTTCTCATAGGGAGTGATCTCATTATCCTTTGTCGGAACTTTATTCAAGACATGGCATGCCGTGAATATAGCCTTCCCCCACCATGCCTTGGATAAACCCGATGTATCTAACATGGCGTTAACCAGTTAGAGTACGGTTTTTCCGCTTGGCAACCCCGTTTGACTGGGGAGAATAGGGAGGCGTCCTCTCATGAATAATGTTGTGTTCTGCACAAAAGGAATCAAACTCACTCGAGAAGTACTCTCCACCACGATCTGACCGGACTCGTTTATATTTCTTTTCAAGTTGATTCTCAACTTCTACCTTATAGATTTTAAAGTAGTGTAGAGCCTCATCTTTAGTATTTAACAGATATACATAGCAATATCTAGTGGAATCATCTATCAATGTCATGAAGTATTTCTTTCCACCTTTAGTCAACACGCCATTCATCTCACAAAGATCAGAATGTATGAGTTCTAATGGTGCCAAGTGTCTCTCCTCCGGAGCCTTGTGAGGCTGGCGAGGTTGCTTAGCTTGCACACATGAAAGGCACTTAGAACCTTTGGCTAAAGTGAAACTCGGGATTAAATCCAACTTAGCTAGCCGCGTCATAACACCGAAACTTATGTGACAAAGACGTGAATGCCAAACTTCAGATTCATTAACACTCGAATGAATATGGTTCACGACTTTATTATAGAAATCTGCGAGGGAAAGGAGGAACATCCCTCCACTTTCATAACCTTTTCCAACAAATAGTCCATATTTAGTAACAACTAATTTATTAGACTCGAATACCAACTTAAACCCTTCTCTACATAGAAGGGAGCCACTAACGAGGTTCTTCTTGATGGCGGGGACATGCTGCACGTTCTTCAGCTGCACGATCCTTCCCGAAGTAAACTTCAGATCGACCGTGCCAACACCATGAACAGAAGCACTCGCGCCATTCCCCATCAATATGGACCCGTGGCATGTGACCTGGTAAGAAGAGAACAATAAAATATCAGCACACACATGAACACCTGCACCTGTATCCACCCACCAATCGGTAGACTGAAACACTGAAAAAACAGTAAATATATTACCGTACCCAGATGCACCATTCTCATTGTTGCCCACAATCATGTTGACGGACTTGGAGTCCTGTCCTGACTTCTTAAACTTTTTTGGGCACTTGTTGGCCCAATGTTCAACCGAACCACAAGTAAAGCAGCCCTCATCCTTCTTGTTCTTCTTGAAGGTCTTCTTACCCTTCTTCTTGAAGTCGGTATTCTGTTGGACACCGTTCTTTCCCTTGAACTTGTGGGAGTTGAAGTTCCTCTGGTTCACCATGTTGGCAACAGAAGTCCCTTCAGCCCCTTTTTCGTGCGAGTCCTTTGCCCTGGAATTCTGCTCAACACTCAGATGGCCAATGACATCCTCCACAGAGAATTCACGCCTCTGATGTTTCAGAGTGGTGGCAAAGTTCCTCTAGGAATTCGGGAGCTTAGCGATTATGCAGCCCGCGACAAACTTGCCCGGTAACTCGCACTTCAGAAGCTCAAGCTCCTTATCAATGCATATTATCTCATGAGCCTGCTCCAGTACAAGACGGTTCTCAACCATCTTGTAATCGTGGAACTGCTATATAATATATATCTCGCTCCCTGCATCAGCGGCCCCGAACTTAGATTCGAGCGCCTCCCACAAGTCCTTGGCGACATGCACATGTAAATATGCGTCGACCAATTTATCTCCAATCACGCTAAGAGCTGCTCCGAGAAACACGGTGGTTGCCTCCCTGAACGCCTTCTTCTGTTCAGGAGCAATCGTTCCCGTGGACACACCGGTGACCCAGAACACGTTCATAGCCGTGAGCCATAAAGTGGTCTTTGTCTACCAACGCTTAAAATACGTACCGGTAAACTTATCCGGTTTCAGTGCTGCGGCAAAGCCACTTGTCGAAAAATTCGTACACATAATAGGTTTTTGGATTTCTAAGTAAATAGGCAATTTTTTGATTAATTTAATCCACGAGTATATAACTAGCATAGCATTGACATAAATAAACGCATACTGATATTCAGTCAAGCAAGCACATACTACGCTAATTGCACAAATATCTACGTATAACGCTAGCATGGCTAAAACAGAAAACGGTAGGAGCAGGATAAACGAGTTATACCCTACAGTAGGCCATACAGAGGCCGCGGCGGCAGCAGCGTCCTCGGCGGGCTTCTTGTCAGCTTCAAGTTTCTCGGCAGCGAGACGGTCGGGGTCGGACTGCGACATGGTGATGATGAAGATGCGCGGACGTAGAGGAAGTAGACGAACAGCGAGCAGTCGCGTAGTCGCTTCCCAAAAACCTAATCGCCTCTCTCTCGTACAGGAACCTGAGAGACGGGGTTTCGGAGACCTTCTCTCCCGTCGACGGACGGGGTGGAGTCACTGGCGGCAGCAGCAACAAAGGAACGACGATAGGCGGTTCGCGTGGAACAGATGTGATCTGATCGTGGCGCTAGGGTTAGGAGACACCGTACACTTATATAGGTGCAGTCGCGTCCCACGTCCGAGTCCGTGACAGCACACGTGGTGTGGCGTGGCGGGCGGAGGAGGAGGAGCGGGCGAGGGCCTATTCTCTTCTCAAGCTCCAATAGCATGTAGAAGAGCAACCCTTATAAGGAGGTCCGACTCCTCTTCCACTTCCGGGGTGGGACTAAACTTCCCACCTCCACCTAGTGCCAATAACCAACATGGGCCCTTAGAGAAATTGCTATATGGGCTTAAGGCCCATCTAAAATTTCAGCAATATGTGCGCCTAATGCAATGTGGGCAACCAAACGCCGGGTCAAAAAAATGGTTGCCTCATGCAACTAGGTACATGCATGCAGGCAACCAAACTATGTGCATCTGGGTTTTTTTGCCTGCATCCCTCGAACCGACCTTGGCAATGTAACCAAACACGCCCTTCCATGAAGCAGGAGCCACAAGCGTCCACTGTACACATGGATGGATGCATTCTCAGTGCTCAGAGTCACAGAGGAGAGATGGTTCACCACGTGCCATCCCATCCCATCCCATCTCTGCTACGCTGCCCTTCCGTGGATCTTCTCTCCTCCGTGTCCCTTTAATCTCCTCCGTCTACTGTAATATTCTGGAGTAATTACTGTACTTGACAACTACCTAAAATAAAAAATGAAATACTCACCACGGTTGTTCACGCTCCAGTCCAGTGGAAGAAGCATCCAATGATCCACCATGGCCATGGACTCTGTGTCTGTCTGTGCCACTGCTCACTCCCCACCTTCACTTCACTGTCTCAGTCTCAGTACCGAGCTCCGGCCGCGAGCAAGTAAAATACTCCTCCCTCCCTCCAATCCCTCCTCTGGAGTCAACTCACAGACACTAGCTAGATGGATCGGCACGGGCACGGGCAGCAGCACCGGCTGGTGACGGTGACGATGCCGCGGGAGGGGGATGCGGCTTCCTCCTACGCGGGAGGGGGGACGGTGGACGTGGTGGCGCGGGAGGCGGCGGCGCAGGCGCTGGGGGCGGTGGTGCAGCTGCACTTCGACAAGACGGTGGAGAAGAAGCGCAGCGCCGACGCGCAGAAGCAGGAGCTCTGGCGCCTCTTCCTCGCCTTCTTCCTCTTCCTCGCGCTCGTCCTCTCCTCCGTCGCCGGCGGGGGCCGCCTCCAGTGCCGCCACCTCTGGGCCCCCGCGGGGCTCCTCTCCCTCGCCCACCTCGCCTTCTACGCCGCCGTCGCGCACCACCTCCGATGCCTCAACGGCTTCAGGTCCTTTGTTCATTCCTTCCTTCTTTCTTGTGCTACAATCGATTTCGATTCGATCTGGTTGGTTGAGTAACAATGAACTGCATATGTAGGTACCAGCGGCGGTGCCACAAGCTGACGCTGGCGCTGGCGGCGGACCGGCTGCGGATGCTCAAGTCGGCGGGGGAGGTGGTGGCGGCCGCCGACGTGGAGGTGCCCTACCAGGAGCCACACGAGACCTACCTCGCCAAGTTCAAGCGCAGCTGGGCCATCCACTTCGCCTTCCTCATCGCCACCTTCGCCTTCTCCGTCGCCGCCGCCGTCGCAGTCCTCTGCTTCTAGCCCCACCCCTACCCCTAGCCTAGCTACCACCATTACCTCCTCCTCCTCCTCTCTGCTTCTTCTTCTTCTTCTTCTTCTTCAGGATTAGTAACATCGCATCGATTGTGCTGTGTTCCACCATTAGCAAGCAGCACCAAAGAATGTCCTACAGCAGCACAAGAGTGAGATCTGCTTGCTTGCCTGCCTGCCAACATTCATTAATGTCAAAGATCTTCGTTGGTGTCATGCTCATGATGGCGACCAACTCTGCTTTGCTTTCACTCTGGCCTAATCATCAATCAATTCATCATAACGCAACTGTCCATCTCAATCACATCGCATCACACATGCACTAGCAGTCTAGCAGTATAATGTGCAACTATCTGAGATCTTATCTACTCAAAATGTAGTACACTACAGTAGGATAAGAATCACATCTAAGAGTACTAACAAGGAAGCCTTCATCTCGCTGCTTAATTGTTGCATTCAGACAAGTTCCTTTTATTCCCCCTGTCGAAACCAAGATACGAGATGAAATGAAATAACCATCATTGTTGTTACAGCTTGCAATGGTACGCAAATATGATTGTGCTTCTACATGTTACAACATAATCTCCTTCCATGCTGTTGGGAGCTTGGCTCTGTTGGCTCAAATCTCTAGTGAAAGAAAATGAATACTGAAGAAAGGAACAAACAACAGATGCGGGGAAGAGAGCTCTAGTTCCAGTTCAGGAGCCCCAACTCCCTGCCAGAGATGGAACGGAACGGTTTTCTTGCCAAATTCACGCGCTCGAGGGAGGTGCTGATAGCGTTCACAGGCTTCAGAACACCACGCGTGGAGGAAGAGGGTTATCACGCGGCCTTGAGGACGGCGCAGAGCGAGTTGTATGCATTGACGCACAGCTTGAACTTCTCCTCGGCTACAGCCTGTGCACAACACAAATGCAGGGAATGGACATGTCCTCTGTTAGCATATGTGTTTTCGCAAGTTGATAGGTGACCAACACTGAACTAGTGTTGCATCTGTTGTCGGTTCAACTTTGAAACCACCTCAGAGTCGGTCGGTTACCTGTGAAGAGCCCGGGTGCTTGTCAGGGTGCCACCTCAGAGCAGACGCGCGGAAGCTGCACAGAGTAAATCAGGTAAACACCAGCGGAGTGAGTGGTAAGCAACATTTTGCAACGGTGGCAGAGACAAACAACAATTTGAGGAGGCAGGACGAAACGGAATCTCACGCTGTTTTGACATCATCTAGGGTTAGTGGACCACGAGGTGGCAATCCAAGGGTGACCCTGTGCGCATGTGAGCCAACGCCGGCTGTCTCACCCGTGTCGTCGTCGTCGCTTTCGTCTTCGCTCTCGCTTTCAACTCTTTGTCTTCGTGATTCACCAGCCCGTCTGAATCCAAACGATGAAGCCCTGAAGTGAAAACCCTCCCATGAAGCATGGGACCAGGTAAAACTCTGGTGATGCTCGCCAAAGATGGTCTCAAAAATATTTTCAGGATTCACATAACGGGTTTCGTAGAAAAAGTTGTAGAACTTCGCCTTGTCCTTTTTGTCTACAAAAAAGAACATCCTCGTCAAAATTTCATAGTATTACGATGTGATAGCTACTTCAATGAAGTGATCTGGATGGCCAGCATCACAGATCCATGCTATATATAATCCATGAAAGTTCAACAAAACACTGTCATTAAGCCAGCACAAACACTGCCATCAGAAAGGATCAGAATTCATATAGTTGAGTTGTAGGCTGTACAAGTTTTGTTTGCCCTCGGAACTCCTCCATGTAAATAAATCATATCCTCAGATGGAACTATGTAAGATATGCAGAAAAGGCAATAGCAGACCATGAAACGCTAGATAACCACATGGATATTCCCAAGGCAGCAGAGCAAAACATGGACCTACTGTGCTAAGATAGAACCATACCCTTTCTTTGATGGTGTACTCCTTGTCGAGGTTTTGTTGAACTGTGATCCTGTTTTTTTCTGAACGTTTTGAATCGTGGAATATCATGCGAATTAGCAAAGCTGCCCATACTTCCATCCTAGAGGAATACAAGTGCACTGTAGGCTTCAGGTACACAAGCAATAATAAATGGATGGTGTGTGTTTTCTGCCAACTCTTATGCTTGCAGAAATAAACTTTTGCCTTAGTTATCCCAGTCGAGGAAGGATAAGAATGTTCAAATGACGACTTGAATAGAAATTTCACCTCTATATGAGGTGTTGACTTTCCATACAGAAGGTAATTTTGCAGGGCCTTCTTTCCTTCTGCTCGTTTTTGACGAACAACGTATCGCTCATATTTCTGTTGAAGAGCTAGTACCCATTAGAACTATCTCAAAAATCACAATTGTCGAATGCTACCTAAGTACCTAACCAAGGTAAGGCAGCTACTAAATAAAGCATCAAGTACAAACCTATAACTGTTTTCTTTCTGCGTGATGAATTGACTCATTGAGTTTGCTTTGGCTACTAAACACATGGCAATGAAAAAATTGCATAACACTGCTAGAGGTGCTCAATTACATTCTGACAGATCAAATTCTGGTATCTAGCTATAAATAAAACCTTATATGCTACCAAGTTTCTAGAAAACCATTACCAAGAGCTCTATGCAATTGTATGAGAATGCAAGCACCCTGAGGAAAATATCAAATAAAATGCACTTTACTATCATAGTGCAATTAACTTGCAGTCCCTGCTATTACTATACTGACCGTAGTTACTGACTATCTTCCAAGCTACAACAGGCATGAAGTTAAACCGCTGATTTGAGCTACTATGCTTCAAGTATGTATGACATTAATGGTGGTGGTCATGTTCCCAACCAGTCCAGATTACAGCTGAGAGAGAGAGATGTGTCAAGGCATATACCTTGGATAGCTTCCGTTCTCCATGTTCATGCTGCAGAATGAATTGTAGTGTCAGCATGCAAGCTACACATATATGGAAAAAAAAAACTGAACAGGAGCGATGTTGTTATTTGTAAAGCATATGCATAACCCTACTGATACCAAGAACAAATTAATTGCCAAATGTGCATGTATCGGGGGGTCCTTTACAGGCTAGAACTAGTTGAAATGGGAACTGAAATCACAGCACAGCAGGTTAATTGGTTAAGGACACCCCAGATGCGTAGCAGTTAACAACACATGGAGCTTCGTCGTTCATGCTTATCCTACTGGAAACCATGCATCGGCCGACACCAATCATCAAGAAGTTTGTGGTCCATGATCCAAACTTTGGCACTCAAGTGCCCGTCCACCTAGAATTCGTGCCCGGATGCTTAGTCCCAGAACTCAAAACTATTTGTTGCAGAAGAAGAAATCAGCAGCTGCCAGCACCATCTATCTGCTGAAATGTGCATCTAATCTACTACAGCTTGCAATTGGACAGTATGTATGGACAAGAAAGAAAAATAACAGTATTTTCCATCCCTGATTAACCACAGGTAGCTAGCTACCTACTGAGGCAAAATCCAAATCCAAGTAGCTGGAAATGGGGAAAGAGGGGGGAGATTGACCTTGCAACCGAACTTGCCCTTCCACTTGGCGGGGGAGGGGGGCGTGGAGTGGAACGACGCGGCGGCGCAGAGGTGGCTCCGCAGGCCGGGGAGGCCCTTGCCCCAGGAGGCGGCGGCCTGCATCGGAGGACGAATCTCTGTCGCGGAAGGGGGGAAATGGCGATCGGGGAGAGGAACGACGAGGATTTAGCTGGGCAGGGGCGGCTCCCTCCTCCTCCTCCTTGGATTCGCCTCCGCCGCTGGAATTTTAGGCAAGAAAGGCCGCACCTTTCTTCCCTCCCCTCCGCCTCTCTCGCCGGCGGCCGCTCTTTCTTTTCTTTTTTCTCCTACCCACGCACCTCTTTTTTCTTTTTTTTCTCGTCCTAATCACAGAGAGCACGCTCCTGAGAGAGAGAGAGAGAGAATGTTGGACGGGCCAGATGGTAGGCCCATTAGGGAGTGGGTGCTGTAGATTAGGCCCCTCATTTCTTCTTTTATTTATTTATTAATTAATTCGTTGTCTTTACTCAAGAAAAAAAAATCATTGACGAGCCGAATCGTGTGATGCGGCCAGAGATCGACCCCATCTCCAAAACAAGTGAGAAACCTATCCATGTTGTCGTCGTCGTCGTCGTCGAATAGCAACCTCCGTCCGGCCATTTATCCGAAGCCATGCCGTCTCTGCACGCGGAGCTGGTTCGCTGGAACACGTTCGGTTTTGGGCATATCTCGACATGGAGCCTCCCATCCTCTCCATCCAATATCATTAAAAGGAAAGTTATATATGTTGCCTATTGGACACATGTAACAACATACACCAACGGATACTACGGCTCGATCCGCCTAGTTATGAGCATGACGTGATGAAATCTTCTTCCAAAATTATAACCGGCGAATGTTCGCCAGGAGGGCGACCCTAGCGAATGCCCTATACACCGTCCCACGCATTCCAACACATGGGGCAACACCACGTCGGATGGCTGGAGGCGTTCGCTGTCTGGCTTTTCCTGGCCAACTCTTTTTTTTCCTTTCTCCAAAAATGTGTAACACATTCGTTGTCTGGATTTTCCTGGCGAACTCTTGTTTTATTTTCTTTCAAAGATACATAACACCGGCACAGGGGAGGATTCGGATTCCCGACCTCTCGCGTCGAGCGTGGTACTCTAACCACTGGGCTCGAGAGCGGGCTTGCGAAAATTTCTCTTAAAATGTATATTTATATACAACATGGCATTTTTTAAGTTTTTTAATTCATCCCAAAAATAATATTTTTTAAAACTTTCTCACGGGGCAGTTTTATTTTAAGAGGATGACATTTTTTATTATAAGAGGGTGACATTTTTATTATTGAGAGGATGACAGTTGACAGTTTTGTTTTACCGATATTGTAGTTTTTACTAATAAGAGCATGTCCTTTTTATTATTATGATGATGGCATTTTTTTATCATTAAGACTATGGCATTTTTAATAGTGAG
Source organism: Triticum dicoccoides (assembly GCF_002162155.2). Lineage (NCBI taxonomy): Eukaryota > Viridiplantae > Streptophyta > Magnoliopsida > Poales > Poaceae > Triticum > Triticum dicoccoides. Next base: position 812,415,974 of record NC_041383.1, on the reverse strand, counting down.
AGGATGGCATCTTTTATTTTTAATGGCATAGCAGTTTTTATTAATAAGAGCGTGACAGTTTTTGTTTATATTAGGATGGGATTTTTAATAGTGAGAGGATGGCATCTTCTATTTTTAATTGGCATAGCATTTTTTATAAATAAGAGCATTTTTTTTGTTTATAATAGGATGAAATTTTTAATAGTCATAGGATGACATTTTTTATTTTAATTGCATAGCAGTTTTTATTAGTAAGGGCATGAAATTTTTTGTATATAATAGCATCACATTTTTAATAGTGAGAGGATGTCATTTTTTATTTTTAATGTCATGTCATACATTAATAAGAGCATGTCATTTTTTATTTATAATAGCATGGCATTTTTATTATTCTGAGGATGCCATTTTTTATTATTTTAGAAGATGACACTTTTTCTTATTGAGAGATGACATTTTTTTGCTGACCATTTTTTTACAGACAAGATTTTTTGGGTGATGTCTAGGAACATGGCAAGTTTTGTGGCATTTATATTATTTTTTCTGCTTTTTATGGCTTTTCCCAAAAGAAAAACCATTTCGCCATGGCCCCCCGCTGG
>NC_041383.1:812375649-812415112 GCF_002162155.2 Triticum dicoccoides | reverse complement strand
TGCGTCAATGGGAGGCCCCTCCCAGCGACTGATCGCCAGATAAGGTGTCCATTTTCTTTGATGTTGCTTTGTTATGAACACTAAGAAAACATAGTCAGCTAACTATTTAGTCATAAGTGTTGAGCAATATTTACATGAATTAAGCTTTATTTATTTTTCTAAGACCAAATGGAAATATATAAGCAAGCAACGACTTACCTGTGGACAATATAACTATACAATTCGTTTGCGCTGTAAGAGCAACTCTAGCAGACCCCGCATCCGGCCCCGACCCGCAAAATAACCGCCAAAATGCAGGTACGGGCCGGAAAGCCTGCCTGACCAGACGCCGCATCCCGCCCCGGCCCGCATAAAATCTTGGGGGGCGCGGCAAATTCCCCACCCCAACCCAGAAAAATGCGGGTTTCCCCCTCGCGGCTGTTGTGCCCTTCATCGGAGAGAAGCAGTTGGCGGGAGGGACATTTCAGCCCGCGCGCTTTCCCCCTTCTTCCGCCGCCGCCCATCCTTTGCTTCCGTCCCGCCCGCCGCCGGCGATTCCGGCCATATCTGCGGTGGAATCGCGCCCCGAGGCCGCCCCACACCCTCCCGCGCCGAGCCGCTGCACCGCCCCTCCGGATCCGGCGAGAAGAGCCGCCCCCCGTCGCCGCCGCCGTCGGGGATCGACCACGGTCGAGCGCTGTTGGGGAACGTAGTAATTTCCCCAATTTTCCTACGCACACGCAAGATCATGGTGATGGCATAGCAACGAGAGGGGAGAGTGTTGTCCACGTACCCTCATAGACCGTAAGCGGAAGCGTTAGCACAACGCTGTTGATGTAGTCGTACGTCTTCACGATCCGACCGATCCAAGCACCGAACGTACGGCACCTCCGAGTTCAGCACACGTTCAGCTCGATGACGATCTCCGGGCTCCGATCCAGCAAAGCTCCGGAGATGAGTTCCGTCAGCACGATGGCGTGGTGACGATGATGATGTTCTACCAGCGCAGGGCTTTGCCTAAACTCCGCGACGATATGACCGAGGTGGAATATGGTGGAGGGGCACCGCACACGGCTAAGAAACGATCCGTAGATCAACTTGTGTGTCATGGGGTGTCCTCCTGCCCCCTTATATAAAGGAGCAAGAGGGGAGGAGGCCGGCCCTAGGAGGGTGCGTGCCAAGTGTGGAGTCCTACTAGGACTCCCTAGTCCTAGTAGGATTCCACCTCCCTTGTTGGAGTAGAAGAAGGGGAAAGAGGGGGAGAGGAAGAAGGAAAGGGGGGCTGCGCCCTTGTCCAATTCGGACCAGAGGGGGGGGGGGGCGCAGGCCTCCTTCCTTTTGGCCTCTCTCTTCTATTCCCGTATGGCCCAATAAGGCCCATATACTCCCCGGCGAATTCCCGTAACTCTCTGGTACTCCGAAAAATACCCGAATCACTCGGAACCTTTCCGAACTCTGAATATAGTCGTCCAATATATCGATCTTTACGTCTCGACCATTTCGAGACTCCTCGTCATGTCCCCGATCTCATCCGGGACTCCGAACTCCTTCGGTACATCAAAACTCATAAACTCATAATATAACTGTCATCGAAACCTTAAGCGTGCGGACCCTACGGGTTCGAGAACTATGTAGACATGACCTAGAACTATTCTCGGTCAATAACCAATAGCGGAACCTGGATGCCCATATTGGTTCCTACATATTCTACGAAGATCTTTATCGGTCAAACCGCATAACAACATACGTTGTTCCCTTTGTCATCGGTATGTTACTTGCCCGAGATTCGATCGTCGGTATCCAATACCTAGTTCAATCTCGTTACCGGCAAGTCTCTTTACTCGTTACGTAATGCATCATTCCGTAACTAACTCATTAGTCACATTGCTTGCAAGGCTTATAGTGATGTGCATTACCAAGAGGGCCCAGAGATACCTCTCCGACAATCGGAGTGACAAAACCTAATCTCGAAATACGCCAACCCAACATGTACCTTTGGAGACACATGTAGTACTCCTTTATAATCACCCAGTTACGTTGTGACGTTTGGTAGCACCCAAAGTGTTCCTCCGGTAAACGGGAGTTGCATAATCTCATAGTTACAGGAACATGTATAAGTCATGAAGAAAGCAATAGCAATATACTAAACGATCAAGAGCTAGGCTAACGGAATGGGTCATGTCAATCACATAATTCTCCTAATGATGTGATCCCATTAATTAAATGAAAGCACATGTCTATGGTTAGGAAACATAACCATCTTTGATTAATGAGCTAGTCAAGTAGAGGCATACTAGTGACGTTATGTTTGTCTATGTATTCACACATGTATCATGTTTCCGATTAATACAATTCTAGCATGAATAATAAACATTTATCATGAAATAAGGAAATAAATAATAATTTTATTATTGCCTCTAGGGCATATTTCCTTCAGTCTCCCACTTGCACTAGAGTCAATAATCTAGTTCACATCGCCATGTGATTTAACACCAATATTCATATTTGTATATGATTAACACCCATAGTTCACATCGTCATGTGACCAACACCCAAAAGGTTTACTAGAGTCAATAATCTAGTTCACATCGCTATGTGATTAACACCCAAAGAGTACTGAGGTGTGATCATGTTTTTCTCATGAGAGAAGCTTAGTCAACGGGTCTGTCGCATTCAGAGCAGTATGTCTTTTGCAAATATTCTATGTCTACAATGCTCTGCACGGAGCTACTCTAGCTAATTGCTCCCACTTTCAATATGTATCCAGATTGAGACTTTAGAGTCATCTGGATCGGTGTAAAAGCTTGCATTGTTGTAACTTTTTATGACGGGCTCTTTTATCACCTCCATAATCGAGAAACATCTCCTTAGTCCTCACTAAGGATATTCTTGACCGCTGTCCAGTGATCTACTCTTAGATCAAAATTGTATTCCTTTATCAAACTCAGAGCAAGGTATACAATAGGTCTGGTTCACAGCATAGCATACTTTATAGAACCTATGACTGAGGCATAGGGAATGACTTTTCATTCTCTTTCTATTCTTTGCTGTGGTCGGGATTTGAGTCTTACTCAATTTCATACCTTTGCAACACAGTCAAGAACTCTTTCTTTGACTGTTCCATTTTGAACTACTTCAAAATCTTGTCAAGGTATGTACTCATTGAAAATCTTATCAAGCGTCTTGATCTATCTTAATAGATCTTGATGCTCAATATGTAAGTAGCTTTATTGAAGTCTTTCTTTTAAAGAACTTCTTTCAAACACACCTTTATGCTTTGCAGAATAATTCTACATTATTTCCGATCAACAATATGTCATTCACATATACTTATCAGAAAGGCTGTAGTGCTCCCACTCACTTTCTTGTAAATACAGGCCTTTCCAAAAGTCTGTATAAAACCATATGCTTTGATCCACTCATCAAAGCGTATATTCCAACTCCGAGATGCTTGCACCAGTCCATTGATGGATTGCTGGAGCTTGCACACTTTGTTAGCATCTTCAGGATTGACAAAACCTTCTGATTGTATCATATACAACTCTTCTTTAATAAATCCATTAAGGAATGCAGTTTTGACATCCATTTGCCAGATTTCATAAAATGTGGCAATTGCTAACATGATTCGGACAGACTTAAGCATCGATACGAGTGAGAAAATCTCATCGTATTCAACCCCTTGAACTTGTTGAAAACCTTTTGCAACAAGTCGAGCTTAGTGGATAGTAACACTACTATCAGTGTCCGTCTTCCTCTTGAAGATCCATTTATTTAACATGGCTCGCTGATCATCGAGCAAGTCAATCAAAGTCCATACTTTGTTCTCATACATGGATCATATCTCAGATTTTATGGCCTCAAGCCATTTCACGGAATCTGGGCTCATCATCGCTTCCTCATAGTTCGTAGGTTCATCATGGTCTAGTAACATGACTTCCAGAACAGGATTACCGTACCACTCTAGTGCGGACCGTACTCTGGAGGACCTACGAGGTTCTGTAGTAACTTGGTCTGAAGTTTCATGATCATCATCATTAGCTTCCTCACTAATTGGTGTAGGAATCACTGGAACTGATTTCAGTGATGAACTATTTTCCAATTTGGGAGAAGGTACAGTTACCTCATCAAGTTCTACTTTCCTCCCACTCACTTCTTTCGAGAGAAACTCCTTCTCTAGAAAGGATCCATTTTTAGCAACGAATATCTTGCCTTCGGATCTGTGATAGAAGGTGTACCCAACAATTTCCTTTGGGTATTCTATGAAGACGCACTTCTCCGATTTGGGTTTGAACTTATCAGGATGAAACTTTTCACATAAGCATCGCAGCCCCAAACTTTAAGAAACGACATCTTGGGTTTCTTGCTAAACCACAGTTCATATGGTGTCGTCTCAACGGATTTAGATGGTGCCCTTTTAACGTGAATGCAGCTGTCTCTAATGCATAACCCCAAAACAATAGTGGTAAATCAGTAAGAGACATCATAGATAGCGCCATATCCAATAAAGTGCGGTTACGACGTTCGGACACACCATAACGTTGTGGTGTTCCAGGTGGCGTGAGCTGTGAAACTATTCCACATAGTTTTAATTGAAGACCAAACTCGTAACTCAAATATTCGTCTATGCGATCAGATCGCAGAAACTTGCGATGATTTTTCCACTTCACTCTGAAATTCTTTGAACCTTTCAACTATTTCAGACTTATGTTTCATCAAGGAGATATACCCATATCTGCTCAAATCATCTTGTGAAGGTCAGAAAATAACGATACTTGCCACGAGCATCAACACTCACTGGATCGTATACATCGTTATGTATTATTTCCAATAAGTCAGTAGCTTTTTCCATTGTTCCGGAGAACGGAGTTTTAGTCATCTTGCCCAAAAGGCACAGTTCGCAAGCATCAAATGATTCATAACCAAGTGATTCCAAAAATCCATCTTTATGGAGTTTCTTCATGCGCTTTACACCGATATGACCCAAACGGCAGTGCCACAAATAAGTTGCACTATCATTATTAACTTTTCATCTTTTGGCATCAATATTATGAATATGTGTATCACTACGATCGAGATCCAACAAACTATGTTCATTGGGTGTATGACCATTGAAGGTATTATTCATGTAAACAGAACAACAATTATTCTCTAATTTTAAATGAATAACCGTATCGCAATAAACATGATCAAATCATATTCATGCTCAACGCAAACGCCAAATAACATTTATTTAGGTTTAACACTAATCCCGAAAGTATAGGGAGTGTGCCATGATGATCATATCAATCTTGGAACTACTTCCAACACTCATTGTCGGTTCCCCTTCAACTAGTCTCTGTTTATTCTGTAACTCCTGTTTCGAGTTACTAATTTTAGCAACCGAACAAGTATCAAATACTCAGGGGCTACTATAAACACTAGTAAGGCACACATCAATAATTTGTATATCAAATATACCCTTGTTCACTTTGCCATCCTTCTTATCCACCAAATATTCAGGGCATTTCCGCTTCCAGTGACCATTTCCTTTGCAGTGTAAACACTCAGTTTCAGGCTTTGGTCCAACTTTGGTCTTCTTGATGGGAGTGACAACTTGTTTGCCATTCTACTTGAAGTTTCTCTTTCTTTCCCTTTGCCCTTTTCTTGAAACTAGTGGTCTTGTCAATCATCAACACTTGATGCTCTTTCTTGATTTCTACCTTCGTCGATTTCAGCATCACGAAGAGCTCGGGAATCATTTTCGTCATCCTTTGCATACTATAGTTCATCACGAAGTTCTACTAACTTGGTGATGGTGACTAGAGAATTCTGTCAATCACTATCTTATCTGGAAGATTAACTCCCACTTGATTCAAGCGATTGTAGTACCCAGACAATCTGAGCACTTGCTCACTAGTTGAGCGATTCTCCTCCATCCTTTAGCTATAGAACTTGTTGGAGACTTCATATCTCTCAACTCGGGTATTTGCTTGAAATATTAACTTCAATTCCTGGAACATCTCATATGGTCCATGACGTTCAAAACGTCTTTGAAGTCCCGACTCTAAGCCGTTAAGCATGGTGCACTAAACTATCAAGTAGTCATCATATTGAGCTAGCCAAACGTTCATAACGTCTGCATCTGCTCCTGCAATAGGTCTGTCACCTAGCGGTGCATTAAGGACATAATTCTTCTGTGCAGCAATGAGGATAAACCTCAGATCACGGATCCAATCCGCATCACTGCTACTAACATCTTTCAACACAGTTTTCTCTAAGAACATATCAAAATAAATATATGAAAGCAACAACGCGAGCTATTGATCTACAACATAATTTGCAAAATACTACCAGGACTAAGTTCATGATAAATTTAAGTTCAATTAATCATATTACTTAAGAACTCCCACTTAGACAGACATCTCTCTAGTCATCTAAGTGATCACGTGATCCAAATCAACTAAACCATGTCCGATCATCACGTGAGATGGAGTAATTTTCAATGGTGAACATCACTATGTTGATCATATCTACTATATGATTCACGCTCGACCTTTCGGTCTTCGTGTTCCGAGGCCATATCTGTATATGCTAGGCTCGTCAAGTTTAACCTGAGTATTCCGCGTGTGCAACTGTTTTGCACCCGTTGTATTTGAACGTAGAGCCTATCACACCCGATCATCACGTGGTGTCTCAGCATGAAGAACTTTCGCAACGGTGCATACTCAGGGAGAACACTTCTTGATAATTAGTGAGAGATCATCTTAAAATGCTACCGTCAAACAAAACAGAATAAGATGTATAACAGATAAACATCATATGCAATCAAAATATGTGACATGATATGGCCATGATCATCTTGCGCCTTTGATCTCCATCTCCAAAGTACTGTCATATCTCTATCGTCACCGGCATGACACCATGATCTTCATCATCTTGATCTATATCAATGTGTCGTCACATGGTCGTCTCGCCAACTATTGCTCTTGCAACTATTGCTATCGCACAGCGATAAAGTAAAGCAATTATTTGGCGCTTGCATCTTATGCAATAAAGAGACAACCATAAGGCTATTGCTAGTTGCCGATAAATTCAACAAAACATGATCATCTCATACAACAACTTATATCTCATCACGTCTTGACCATATCACATGACAACATGCCCTGCAAAAACAAGTTAGACGTCCTCTACTTTGTTGTTGCAAGTTTTACGTGGTTGCTACAGGCTGAGCAAGAACCGTTCTTACCTACGCATCAAAACCACAACCATAGTTTGTCAAGTTGGTGTTGTTTTAAACTTCGCAAGGACCGGGCGTAGCCACACTCGGTTCAACTAAAGTTGGAGAAACTGACACCCGCTAGTCACCTGTGTGCAAAGCACGGCGGTAAAACCAGTATCGCGTAAGCGTACGCGTAATGTCGGTCCGGGCCGCTTCATCCAACAATACCGCCGAACCAAAGTATGACATGCTGGTAAGCAGTATGACTTGTATCGCCCATAACTCACTTGTGTTCTACTCGTGCATATAACATCAACGCATAAAACCTAGGCTCTGATGCCACTGTTGGGGAACGTAGTAATTTCCCCAATTTTTTCTATGCACACGCAAGATCATGGTGATGGCATAGCAACGAGAGGGGAGAGTGTTGTCTACGTACCCTTGTAGACCGTAAGCGTTAGCACAACGCGGTTGATGTTGTCATACGTCTTCACGATCCGACCGATCCAAGCACCGAACGTACGGCACCTCCGAGTTCAGCACACGTTCAGCTCGATGACGATCTCCGGGCTCCGATCCAGCAAAGCTCCGGAGATGAGTTCCGTCAGCACGACGGTGTGGTGACGATGATGATGTTCTACCGGCGCAGGGCTTCGCCTAAACTCCGCGACGATATGACCGAGGTGGAATATGGTGGAGGGGGCACCGCACACGGCTAAGGAACGATTAGTAGATCAACTTGTGTGTCATGGGGTGTCCCCCTGCCCCGTATATAAAGGAGCAAGGGGGGAGGAGGCCGGCCCTAGGAGGGTGCGCGCCAAGTGTGAAGTCCTACTAGGACTCCCTAGTCCTAGTAGGATTCCACCTCCCTTGTCGGAGTAGGAGAAGGGGAAAGAGGGGGAGAGGAAGAAAGAAAGGGGGAATGCGCCCCTTGTCCAATTCGGACCAGAAGGGGGGCGCAGGCCTCCTTCCTTTTGGCCTCTCTCTTCTATTCCCGTATGGCCCAATAAGGCTCATATACTCCCCGGCGAATTCCCGTAACTCTCCGGTACTTCGAAAAATACCCGAATCACTCGGAACCTTTCCGAACTCCGAATATAGTCGTCCAATATATCGATCTTTACGTCTCGACCATTTCGAGACTCCTCGTCATGTCCCCGATCTCATCCGGGACTCCGAACTCCTTCGGTACATCAAAACTCATAAACTCATAATATAACTGTCATTGAAACCTTAAGCGTGCGGATCCTACGGTTTCGAGAACTATGTAGACATGACCTAGAACTATTCTCGGTCAATAACCAATAGCAGAACCTGGATGCCCATATTGGCTCCTACATATTCTATGAAGATCTTTATCGGTCAAACCGCATAACAACATACGTTGTTCCCTTTGTCATCGGTATGTTACTTGCCCGAGATTCGATCGTCGGTATCCAATACCTAGTTCAATCTCGTTACCGGCAAGTCTCTTTAGTCGTTACGTAATGCATCATTCCGTAACTAACTCATTAGTCACATTGCTTGCAAGGCTTATAGTGATGTGCATTACCGAGAGGGCCCAGAGATACCTCTCCGACAATCGTAGTGACAAAACCTAATCTCGAAATACGCCAACCCAACATGTACCTTTGGAGACACCTGTAGTACTCCTTTATAATCACCCAGTTACGTTGTGACGTTTGGTAGCACCCAAAGTGTTCCTCCGGTAAACGGGAGTTGCATAATCTCATAGTTACAGGAACATGTATAAGTCATGAAGAAAGCAATAGCAATATACTAAATGATCAAGAGCTAGGCTAACGGAATGGGTCATGTCAATCACATCATTCTCCTAATGATGTGATCCCATTAATCAAATGACAACACATGTCTATGGTTAGGAAACATAACCATCTTTGATTAATGAGCTAGTCAAGTAGAGGCATACTAGTGACGTTATGTTTGTCTATGTATTCAGACATGTATCATGTTTCCGGTTAATACAATTCTAGCATGAATAATAAACATTTATCATGAAATAAGGAAATAAATAATAACTTTATTATTGCCTCTAGGGCATATTTCCTTCAAGCGCACCCCCTCGTTGCCGCCCGGGATCACCCGCCACCGGTTAGTCCCTTTTTTGTGATTTTTGCGAGCTGCGTAGTAGATTGACGCGTCGGTGTGCGTGTAGATGGAGTTGACCCCGTGCGAGAAGTTCTTGCTATCCGATTCGTCCGATTCGGATGACTCGGACGTTGAGAGCATGTTTGCGAACTTCCTGCAGCAAACATTTGTCATGGCGCTTGCCGTGAAGGAGCATGAAGACGAGCACCGGAAGAGGAGGCGAGGATCGACTGTCGGGCGTTTGTGCATTACTCGGAATCACCATCTTGGGAACGAGATGTTGATGCAAGACTATTTCGCTGAGAATCCTACATATCCTCCGCACCTCTTCCAAAGAAGGTACCGAATGCGCCGATCCCTCTTTGTGAAAATTGTTGAAGCTTGCAAGACAAATTGCCAGTATTTTACTCAAAGAAGGAATGCCGCAGCCTTAAAGGGATTTAGTGCATATCAAAAAATCTCCGCAGCTATGCGGGTGATTGCATATGGCGTTCCGGCTGACTATGCCGTTGAGTATCTTCGCATTGGTGAAGATAGCACAATTTGGTATGTGCGTAGATTTGCGAAAGAGATCATCCGTGTCTTCGGTCCTGAGTATCTTCGGGCGCTCAATGAAGATGACACAAAGAAATTGATGGCATCTAATGAGAGGAGAGGTTGGCCTGGCTTGCTAGGTAGCATTGATTGCATGCATTGGAATTGGAAAAATTGCCCCAAGGCTTGGCAAGGAATGTATTGTGGCAAGTCTCGTGATGCAACAATTGTGTTAGAGGCCGTAGCATCCGAGGATTTATGGATTTGGCATTACTTTTTTGGTATGACAGGCACTCTCAATGAAATCAATGTGTTGCAACGGTCACATTTGTTTGCGAGGCTTGCTAGTGGTGATGCTCCTGCTTGCAACTACACTATCAATGGGCATGAATACACAAAGGGGTACTATCTTGCAGATGGTATATATCCTTCTTGGTGCACATTTGTCAAGAGCATCAAAGAACCCAAAACAAAAAACAATGTGAATTTGCAAGGATGCAAGAGGCAGCCCGAAAAGACACTGAAAGAGCATTCAGTGTTTTGCAATCTAGGTTTGTCATTGGCCGTGGTCCTGCTCGTTTTTTGGATAAGAAAACCTTGAAGAACATAATAACATGCTGTGTTATCCTGCACAATATGATTCTTAAAGATGAGAGAGGATTGAACTTAGAATTCTTTTATGACAATGTGGGTAGCCGTGTCAAACCAGCTAGAGACCCAAACCGCATTAGAGCTTTTCTTCGGACATACAAGGAGATTGAAAATGCAGACACCCACTTTCAACTTCAGGAAGATCTCATTGAGCACCATTGGCAAAGGGCTGGACAGTGACTTATTTTTGTATTCATGACAAATTTTGTATTGCACTATTTAAGTTTGCTACAGTTATTTGAATAATTATTTGTAATGCGGATGCTTATTGTATTATGTTTGATTGGAATAATTCAGTTTGTTTCCGATTGTTGAATTATGTTGTATTTGATATTTGCGGGCTGATGATATGCGGGATGCAGCAGCGCAAAGAGCAGACCCCCCAAAGCCGACCCGTAAAAAAATATATTCCGTGAATATACTTTTTTACGGATCCGTTTCGGGGGTCTACATCTGTGCCAGCCCGAGCCAGCCCGCAAAAGCTGTTTTGCACGAACTGCAAACGCGTTTTGCGGGCCGGCGGGATGCGGGGTTTGCTAGAGTTGCTCTAATTAGAAGAAACAGAAAATAGGTAATAGATAAAACCGAAAAGCTGCTGGAATTTAGTCTATTTGGGGGCAGCCCAATAACTATTTCAGAAATTCCTAATAAATCCTAGAGGCCCACTTAGCCCATTTGTGCAAGGCAAGGGATACTACTAATGTTTAGTCCCACATTGCTAGTTGAGTGGGAGTTGGACCTCCTTATAAGGGAGGCTCTTTCCCCACTTGTATGAGCATGAGAACAAGAGGGACATCCACGCGCGCTCCTCCTCCGCCGCCCGCCTCGTCACGCCTCGTCATGACGCGCCGCGCCGGCGGTTGCGGGAATGAGCCGAGTCGATGTCTAATTTTTGTCACGCACTACGGGTATACGAAAGGTCACTTGGGAGCTGAAAAGTTTTGCGGTAGTGGATAATTAATACGAACGGCGCACCCTTCGCGTGCTGCCTATTCACTTCGCCTCCCTCCGTTGCTTCACCTCCCGTCGCAGCCTGTTCGCATCCCTCTCCTGTGCCTATATAAGAGAGGTCGCTCCTCTCCAGAGAGACACATCAAAAGGACCTCTTCCTCTCGCCACACAGTTCCAATCTCTGCGCTGCTGCTGTCTTCCTCATCCCGTCTTGCGGCGTGCACCGCACGTCGGGACAGTAGGCCTCCGAGACCACACCTTTTGAGTCCTGTACGGGAGAAGGGTGATAAGGTTTTTGGGGAGCGCTCAGCGCGACTACTGGCAGCTTCATCACGGACGATCCGGTCGCCGACGACTACTTCCCCGATGATGACTTCTTCCCCGACGTCCACGACCTCCTCGATGACATGGTAGGCGAGGACACCGATCCCAAGTCCAGCGCTTCTGCTGCTGCTGTGCCGTACGTGTCCTTCTCCTTTCTGTTAGAAGTCCTGCTACAGTTCTTGGTTCTAGTATTTACCCTAGATATGTTAGACTCATATGTGCCACCTGCTATACTATCTGCTCTAGATATGTTTAGTTACAGTTCATATATGAACATGTTGTTTACCTTCTCTTTGTCAAATCGCATGGCTTATTTTATCACTGCTATACTAGCCATGTTTTATCTACTATTTCTGTTAATAAAATCATCCGGTAAATTGCTCATATTTCCAACAATCCAAAAACCTTATTATAGGCAATTTACCTCGAATGGTTTTGCTGCTTCCATGAGACCTCCTATGTTTGAGGGTATCCACTATAAGAGGTGGCGCGTGAGAGCAGTCTTATGGTTTCAAACCATGATTTGCTATGACGCCACTCTTGGCAAACCTGAAGGAGAGCAAGATGCCCAACATGCACAAGCTTTTCAGAAAATGGATACCTTGTTTAAGGCTGCTCTCTTGAGTGTTCTTGGTGAGAACATAGTTGATGCTTATGCGTCAATTGACAATGGAAAAGATATGTGGGACGCACTCGAGGCCAAGTTTGGGGTCTCGGATGCCGGCACTGAGCTGTACATCATGGAGCAATTCTATGATTACAGGATGACTGAAGAGCGCTCCGTGGTTGAGCAGGCTCATGAGATACAGTCATTTGCTAGAGAACTTGAGCACTTCAACTGTATCCTACCGGACAAGTTTGTTGCCGGGGGTATCATCACTAAGCTTCCTCCTTCGTGGAGGAACTTTGCTACCTTACTGAAGCATAAGAGACAGGAGTTTTCCGTCCCGGATCTCATTGGTACTCTTGATGTGGAAGAAAAGGCGAGAGCAAAGGACACACGTGCTCGAGGTATTGAGGGAGGATCTAGTGCCAATCTGGTACAGAAGAAAAACTTCCAGTCCCACAAGTTCAAGAACAAGGGCAAGCTTGATGGTAAAGCAAAGTTTGATGGGAAGAACAAGGTTGTACAACACACGAACTTCAAGAAGAAGAGTGACAAGAAGAAAGGTGCTTGTCATGTGTGTGGAGATCCTGATCATTGGGCTCCTAGTTGCCCCAATAGCTATGACAAGCGTCATCCTGAGAAAGGCGGCAAGACCGCTAATGTTTTCATCGGAGACATTGACATGAAGGATGCTGGGTATGGTATATTTCCCACTATTCTTTCAGTATGTCATTTTCCTGATTGGTTGATTGACACAGGTGCTAATGTGCATGTATGCTGTGATATTTCCATGTTTTCGTCTTATCAGACCGCAGGGACTTCAACCGTGCTGATGGGCAACGGTTCAAGTGCTTCTGTTCGTGGTGTTGGCACGGTCGATCTAAAGTTTATTCGGGGAAGATCGTGCGGCTGAAGAACATGCATTATGTCCCCTCCGTCAATAAAAATCTTGTTAGCGGATCTCTTCTGTGTAGAGATGGCTACAAGCTTGTCTTTGAGTCAAATAAATTTGTAATATCCAAGTATGGAACCTTTGTTGGTAAAGGCTATGAGTCAAGAGGCCTGTTTCGTTTATCCTTATCAGACGTTTGCAATAAAGTTGTTAATCATATTTGCAACAATAGTGAATCAAATGTGTGGCATTCACGTCTTTGTCATGTTAACTTTGGTTGCATGTCGCGACTAGCGAAGTTGAACTTAATCCCTAGTTTCACCATTGTTAAGGGATCTAAGTGTCAAGTGTGTGTGTGCAAGCTAAGCAACTTCGTAAGTCTCACGTGACTGCGGAGACGAGAAATCTTGCTCCACTAGAACTTATACATTCAGATCTATGTGAAATGAATGGTGTTTTGACAAAAGGTGGAAAGAAATATTTCATGACGTTAATTGACGACTCCACTAGATACTGTCGTGTGTATCTTCTGAAATCTAAGAATGAGGCTTTGAACTTTTTCAAGATCTATAAAGCTGAAGTGGAAAACCAACTTGATCGGAAAATCAAGAGGCTTAGGTCCGACCGTGGGGGAGAGTATTTTTCCAATGAATTTGATGCTTTTTGTGCGGAACATGGTATAATCCATGAGAGGACGCCTCCCTACTCACCTCAGTCAAATGGGGTGGCCGAAAGAAAGAACCATACTCTAACTGATTTGGTTAACGCCATGTTAGACACATCGGGTCTCTCCAAGGCATGGTGGGGGGAGGCGATATTGACAGCATGTCATGTCCTAAATCGAGTTCCCACAAAGAACAAAGAGATAACTCCATTCGAGGAATGGGAGAAGAAAAGGTTAAAACTCTCTTATCTGCGAACATGGGGTTGTTTGGCGAAAGTCAATGTTCCAATTCCAAAGAAGCGGAAACTTGGACCAAAGACTGTGGATTGTGTTTTCCTGGGATATGCTTTTCATAGCATTGGCTATAGATTCTTGGTTGTAAAATCTGAGGTACCTGACATGCATGTCGGTACGATCATGGAGTCGAATGATGCGACTTTCTTTGAAGATATCTTTCCCATGAAGGATAGTGCTACCTCATATAATCAGGAGATGCCTAGTTCATCGAATCAGGAACCAGTTACAATTACTGAACCTGCCATTTCGATGGAACACTTTGAAAGTCCTGTGGAGGAGAACAATGAAGTTCCTATTAGGAGCAAGAGACAGAGGACTGCAAAGTCCTTTGGTGATGATTTTCTTGTGTATCTCATAGATGACACTCCCAGTTCTATTTCAGAGGCCTATGCATCTGAAGATGCTGACTACTGGAAGGAAGCAGTTCGTAGCGAGATGGATTCCATCTTGGCGAATGAAACTTGGGAGATAACTGATCGTCCTTATGGGTGCAAACCTATAGGATGCAAATGGGTATTCAAGAAGAAGCTTAGGCCTGATGGTACTATCGAAAAGTACAAGGCTCGGGTCGTGGCTAAGGGTTATACCTAAAAGGAAGGTGAAGATTTCTTTGATACTTACTCACCTATGGCTCGACTGACCACTATTCGAGTTCTACTTTCACTAGCTGCCTCACATGGTCTTCTTGTTCATCAAATGGATGTTAAGACTGCTTTCCTAAATGGAGAGTTGGATGAGGAAATCTATATGAAACAACCAGATGGGTTTGTAATAGATGGTCAGGAAGGGAAAGTGTGCAAGTTGCTGAAGTCTTTGTATGGACTCAAGAAAGCACCCAAACAGTGGCATGAGAAGTTCGAAAGAACTTTAACAGCTACAGGCTTTGTTGTGAATGAAGCTGACAAATTTGTGTACTATCGCCATGGTGGGGGCGAGGGAGTTATGCTTTGCTTGTATGTTGATGACATACTGATTTTCAGAACAAATCTGAATGTTATTAAGGAGGTCAAGGATTTCCTATCTCGTTGTTTTGAGATGAAGGATTTAGGAGTGGCTGATGTCATTATGAACATCAAGTTGTCGAGAGACGATAATGGTGGGATTACATTGCTTCAATCCCACTATGTGGAAAAGATCTTGAGTCGCTTTGGCTACAGTGACTGCAAGCCATCTCCAACACCATATGATGCTAGTGTGTTGCTTCGAAAGAATCGGAGAATTGCTAGAGACCAATTGAAATATTCTCAGATCATTGGCTCGCTTATGTACTTAGCCAGTGCTACAAGACCTGACATCTCTTTTGCTGTTAGCAAGCTGAGCCGGTTTGTCTCAAAACCAGGAGATGTGCATTGGAAAGCTCTAGAGAGAGTTTTGCGTTATTTGAAAGGCACTACAAATTATAGAATTCACTACACCGGGCACCCAAAGGTGCTTGAAGGGTATAGTGACTCAAACTGGATCTCAGATGCTGATGAGATAAAGGCCACGAGCGGATATGTATTCACTCATGGAGGTGGCGCTGTTTCTTGAAAGTCTTGCAAGCAGACCATCTTAACGAGGTCAACAATGGAAGCAGAACTCACAGCACTAGATACAGCTACGGTCGAAGCAGATTGGCTTCGTCGGCTCTTGAATGACTTGCCGGTAGTTGAGAAACCTGTACCGGGTATCCTTATGAACTGTGACAATCAAACTGTGATCACGAAAGTGAGCAGCTCAAAGGATAACATGAAGTCATCAAGACACGTTCAGAGAAGGTTAAAGTCTGTCAGGAAAATGAGAAACTCCGGAGTTATTGCATTGGATTATATCCAAATGTCTAAAAATCTGGCAGATCCTTTTACTAAGGGTCTATCACGTAATGTGATAGATAATGCGTCGAGGGAGATGGGTATGAGACCCACAATATGAGTTGTTCACAGTGGTAACCTATTCTTTGTGATCGGAGATCCCGTGAATTAGATGTCGAAGACAAACTGTTGGTCAACTGGAGGAGTGTATCCTTACTGTTAAAAATACCACTCCATGAAGATGCAATACTCTCCTAATCTGCATGGCAGGTTGATGTATATCTTAATGTGTTCTAAGTGGCTCTTTGAAGCAAAGATGTTGTCCTGCAGAACATCTTTTGAAGAACACACCTATATGAGTCTGATTGTCAAACGTCGCAATCTATAAAAGTAGGGTTCTCTCTAATAAACTCATGAAAGGTCACGGAGTATGACGCATAAGCTCCACCCGCGGGGAAGACCCACGATAGCCACGTATCGGTCAAGGCTTTATGTGAAGCTAGATTCGCAGAAAACTTGCAGCTCAAGACCCAGTCCACTGTTCAAGTTGCTTACTAGTGTAGCATAGAGTTCTAGGTGGAAGTTCAACTTAACAGTCTCCACTGCAGTACCGGTATATAAAACAGTGTCTTGGAACCAAAGACAAATTTCTGTGTGCCTCTGAGATCTGATGGGGGATTGCTGGAATTTAGTCTATTTGGGGGCAGCCCAATAACTATTTCAGAAATTCCTAATAAATCTAGAGGCCCACTTAGCCCATTTGTGCAAGGCAATGGATACTACTAATGTTTAGTCCCACATTGCTAGTTGAGTGGGAGTTGGACCTCCTTATAAGGGAGGCTCTTTCCCCACTTGTATGAGCATGAGAACAAGAGGGACATCCACGCGCGCTCCTCCTCCGCCGCCCGCCTCGCCACGCCTCGCCTCGCCTCGCCTCGACGCGACGCGGGTTGCGGGAACGAGCCGATGTCTAATTTTTGTCACGCACTACGGGTATACGACAGGTCACTTGGGAGCTAAAAAGTTTTGCGGTAGTGGATAATTAATACGAACGGCGCACCCTTCGCGTGCTGCCTGTTCACTTCGCCTCCCTCCGTTGCTTCACCTCCCGTCGCAGCCTGTTCTTATCCCTCTCATGTGCCTATATAAGAGAGGTCGCTCCTCTCCAGAGAGACACATCAGAAGGTCCTCTTCCTCTCGCCACACAGTTCCAATCTCTGCGTTGCTGCTGTCTTCCTCATCCCGGCTTGCGGCGTGCACCGTACGTCGGGACAGTAGGCCTCCGAGACCGCACCTTTTGAGTCCTGTACGGGAGAAGGGTGATAAGGTTTTTGGGGAGCGCTTAGCGCGACTACTGGCTGCTTCATCACGGACGATCCGGTCGCCGACGACTACTTCCCCGACGTCCACGATCTCCTCGACGACATGGCAGGCGAGGACACCGATCCCAAGTCCAGCGCTTCTGCTGCTGCTGTGCCGTATGTGTTCTTCTCCTTTCTGTTAGAAGTCCTGCTACAGTTCTTGGTTCTAGTATTTGCCCTAGATATGTTAGACTCATATGTGCCACCTGCTATACTATCTGCTCTAAATATGTTTAGTTACAGTTCATACTAGATCATGATTAGCGCGCGTTGCTACGCCCGTCTATTTTTCCAATAGAGTGATAGTAATTTTACAAATAGATAGACATGGAAGAACTAAATTCCTATTTTCAGTAAAGAAAATATGAACATACACCAATATTTATTATTTTATATATGTATCATCTTGTATATTTTCCAGGTCATATTGACCATCCTCTTACTTCTATGTTTACAAAGTTTTTTCTAGTATCTCATAAATTGGATCATAAATTTACAACATAAGCTTTTCATGACAATGAATGTGCCGAGAGGTGACCTTGCAAGGAAAGTGGAAACAAATGGCATTCCATGCATGGACCTGATCACTATACTAATCTAGACAAAGCTTCTCGGCAGAACACATGGAAATGATAGTAGTGTGACATCCTTGCAAAGCCCTATTTTCTCTTAGTTACATGTGTAAGTGACATCGGCAATACAATTAAAGGATGGACTATCTTTTGCAAGTTGCAACTAAAGCAGATAGATTAATGAACGGCATGTGGAAAGCTGCATTGCTCTCACTGGATGGGTGAGCTCCTTCAACCCTTGGTGCATTTGATACTCCCAATGCTTGCGCCGTGTATATTTGTACAGGAAAAAAGAATAGTGAAAGTACTACATATACGGAACCAAAATGCAATGGTGACCTTTCTGTTCAGATCAATACAAATGAAACTTTTGTATAAATAATAGTCCAAAGCACAACAAATACTATTTGGTGAGCCATGTGGCCCCACTTGGTCATGTACATTACAAACTTATAACTATATAAAAACTATGCAAAGATGAGCGCACATTATTCTTACCTAGGAATAAGCTACAGAATCAATGTTAGCTTTAGTTGGTTCAGTGCATGTATAGAAATCACCGGCACTTATGGTCGCAAATTTGATGAACAAGAAAATGAACCATATGTGAGGACTAAACTGGACTAAATTAAATATGCACCATAAAGGGAAATATTATGATAAATTTGTACACAACCAGATAAGATGAAACGATGGCATATGCTCATGACAATCCACTGTAGATGTTCTGAATAAGACATGCATATATAGTAGGAGGATCCATTTGGCAAAAAACCATAAACTGTAAGAGCTATTTATTCTAAAATAAATGCAGGGAAGAGATAATTCTAGAAATGAAAGGACCGTACAATTAGAACAACTACTGATCTAAATACCTTAAGAATCAAGGGAATGTTTATAGCAAATACTAATGTAGAAAGAAATAAATGGCACCTAAAATTCTTTATTCCAAATCCGCAATGCTAATAATTTGGCATATCATTATTGTACTGCAAGATGAAGCGACAAAGTAGAGTGATCGTGGTCATTCCACCATTGTCTATCAATGTCAAACTCTGAATGCACAAAGTCCTTTATAAATCAATTAGCAAACTCTTTTTTCGATTTTATAAGCTACTTTTCAAGTGTATAAAAAAGTCCTCTATTGCAAGGAAGCATGTCACACAATTCAGGCGAGCATGCCTGCCGATCATACGAAGCATTACTCTTCTAGCATTTTGTTAGCGTGACCGAGTAGTCCGAACAAAAGATGGCAAAATTCACAGAAATCTTTGTCACAAAGGATACACACTTTACCTATATATTGTAACCCATAAGCGTAACATGTTCTGTAATTTAAAATGTATGGCAACCATGTTCTCTTGTATAGATAAACCAAACAACAAACTGGGTTCCTACATACAGACTACCATAATAACAACAAAGGAACAACACATGAGAAGTCGCACGATAGGGCTCTTATTCCTCAGAGAACATAATAGATATTTATTCAAAGCTGAGATGATCCATAGGAAAGAACGTCCGCAAGGAGAACACATAATTAAAAGAGAATTCAACATTCTGTAACAAAAAGAATATAGAGCTGAAGATACATTTGCATGAACAATTGTTTTACCTAGCATCCCTATCCTATTTTGCTGGGTTCAATGATAGCCTGTTGGACATCACTGCTGAAAGCTGTGCGATTTCCTGCCGAAATGTGTATTTCCTGTTGCTTGAGAGAGCCCAACCACATAAAGACATAAGCAATGAAATAACCTTTCTTGCAAAAATGGATAACCTGCATCCCTGCTAAAGCAGAGCGACTTAAATCATGATCATAGTAAGATGATATTTTTCTAGAATGAGAAATCGATCTGTGAGCACCTCCTTCAGAAGGCAGCATTTGGCAAAATATTGTCTCAAAGTCCATACACTTAGCTCTCAAGAGACTACTCATAGCAGCAACACCATTGGCACCGATCAAACCTTTTTTTGTGACCCATGACGTTAAATTTCGCTCCATGGAGGATCATATCAAAGGGTAACATAATCTGCAGACTCGTATAGACACCTATCGGTCCAGCGCTGGCCCTCTCGGATGTTGTTCCGTCGCATTGAGAAAATGCTATAGGGCACATTCTTTTTATTGAATTGAACCACATTGAGGCCTGCAAAACAATGATTAGCTAAAAGAGAGATGCATATAGGTACGACGCAGAGATGACGATAATAAACCAAGCCTATATACGGTGATGTCAGCTATGCTTTTTGAGGAAAGCATGAAGGCAACATATGAAGAACATCATCTTCTATCTTACAAAGATCCTCTATATGCATAAATTGAACAGTAGATGCGCATTTTTTCAGGATTTCTTGGATGATCTTGTCTGCATCACCAAGCATGGCACTGCAAGCAGGGTCCCAAACAACCAACGCACACGTGTGGGCCTGGCCACGCTCCTTGCATACATTAAAAGAGTTTGCCTATGATTTTAGCAAAGCTCTTCATGAAAAAAAGCTCTTTCCAGAAAGACATCATTCCTTTGTACGCGTAATGCAAACATGTGTAAAGATCTTGCTTTCTTCCCAGTGAGAACGAACATGAGAAAACAATCATCTATAAGAATAGTTCTACTAAATTAATAATAAATTACTTGCTGGAAGGCCTTAAAACAAACAAAGTCTGCTGGCTATCAAGATGAATGGACTAGTATACTGACCAGCACCCGTTATGTGCAGTAAGCATCAGGATCGCTGTGTACTCCTTCCTCTCTCTCGGGCACCATGAGGCCAGGAAGAGCCGCCTGCGCACTGTGACCACAGAGAACGGTAGAACAAGCTGAGCAACAGTACATTGAAAGAGACACCAAAGAGATACCAAAACACCTGTACGTGGTGTTTTGGCCTTCTCCTTAAGCAGTGGCCGGAACATAAGCCACGACGCATATCGATCTTGAGCATGGCGGTGACCACGGGAGTGGGTGCGCCTTCTTCTTCTCCTTGTCCTTGCCAACCTTCTCGTCCTTGCCGCCGCTGCACCCCTTTTCTTCTCGGACTGCAAGGCGCGACCGCGACTCCGCTCGATCCGGCCGCTCCTCACCTCCGGTCAATCAAATCCAGTGCCTCGCATCGGGTGCGCCTCAAACATTGGGACTGGATGGACGCACACATGGTCGCTCCTCTAGATCCCTCGTGGTCCCTTAGCGAATAGCAGCACGGGCTCAAACTTCGATGACGTTTCGGCTCGCCGCCGCCATCGCCGCTGGCCTTGGTTAGGGTTAGCGAGCACACGAATCGCCCATGACAAATCGGTTGATGCTTTTTGGACCGATTTTTTTCAACGACAGGTTTGCTAAGTGGGTTGTGGCCCAATTAACCACGTTAGTCGGAAAAAGTTACGGGAGTAGCTGCCCTCAAGAAACTGCGGGGACAGGAGCATCCAGAAAAAATCTAGTATGCATCCAACGGCCAGGGACAGTCACAACGTGAAATTGGACGGTTCCGAAGGCCGATAGCGTGAGGGAGCTTCTAGGATGCCCAGTTATAATATATTAAAATATGAACATGCTATTTACCTTCTCTTTGTCAAATTGCATGGCTTATTTTATCACTGCTATACTAGCCATGTTTTATCTACTATTTCTGTTAATAAAATCATTCGGTAAACTGCTCATATTTCCAACAAAAGCTATGATGGTACAATATTTTCCTGGCAACTGAAAAATGGATTAAAAAAACTGCCATTCGAGGATATGGTAGCAACTTCAGTGAATTTTCCTTCTCAGTCGTCGCTCGCAAGCATATTTCCACTACAGGAAAATCCCGTTTTCCCGTGTGTTAGCCTATAAGCCGTGAGCTATTTATCGAGTACTCGGCTTATATTAACTCTAAACCGAGTGGGGGAGAAATAACACTCGGCAAACAAAACGCACTCGGCTTATACTGTCCTGTAAGCCGAGTACCCCAAAGAGCCCTCGGCTTACATAATATACACGGTATTTATACAAAAAAACACTCGGCTTATACCACACACTCGGCAAATATATTTGCCACGTGTCTACGACGGAGGTCGTTGACGGCGCCGTCACGGAGCATCCTATAAGCCGTGTGCCATATCAAAGGTCTCAGCTTACATGGCATGTAAGCCGTGTGCCCTCTGTAAGCACTCGGCTTACAGGACACTATAAGCTGTGTGCCTTCTGTAAGCACTCGGCTTACAGGACCCTATCAAGGTGATGCTTTCATTGCATAGTTTATTGTAATATTCTGAAATTATACAAATAAGTGCATCTTTTAACAAACAATGTTGTCAAATAGATTTTTCATCTTTTTGTGCAAAAAATCATTTTTATGCATCAAGAAAGGGTATTTTTTGTGAAGCAAGTACGAAAAACAGGGTGCAAAATGGCACCGCTCTAATTTTCACAGTAAGTAGACCATATTTATGCCCAATTCCCAAGTTTCATGGATTTTCTAGATTTCTAGCTACTTCCGCACATTGAAATGACTTTTATGTCAATTTCCTAAAAGTAATTCAAATTTGAACTGCAAGTCTGTGATAGCTCTGTTCTAAAAAGTAGCAAAAATAGTTTTAGGTACACAACTAGTCATTATATCGAAGAAACACTTGGATTTTTGAGAGATTCACCCCCTTTCCCTGAATAGCCATGCCAACCATTTTGATCCCGTATTGGCAAAAATGAAAGAAAATGAATACAAGTTCAAAAAATGCAATCCTTTTGCATGGAGTCCTTTTATGTGTACTAGGTGGGATGAAAAATACCAAAGTTTCAATATGATAAGTTCAAAAAAATCTTTCACAAAATGGACTATCGTGTATGAACATTCATGGCTTTCAAGTCAAATGCCAAAGGTGATGGCCATATTCATTGCACAGTTCATTGTGATGTGCCCAAGTTAGACACATATGTTCATATTGCCATTACAAACAATATTGCCAAATATATTTTCCAACTTCTTTGTATAAAACATATTTTTCCTTTTTTTAGTGTCAAAAGGGTATTTTTTTGTGAAGCAAGTGCAAAATGGCACCACTTTAATTTTCACAGCAATTAGACCATATTTTATGCACAATCCCCAAGTTTCATGGATTTTCTAGATTTCTAGCTACTTTCTCACATTTAAATGACTTTATGTCGATTTCCGGAGAGTAATTCAAATTCAAACTACAAATGTGTGATAGTTCTGTCCTAAAAATTAGCAAAAAAATATTTAGGTACACAACTAGTCATTATATGGAAGAACCACTTAGGTGCATATTACCATTACAAACAATGCTGCCAAATA
Source organism: Triticum dicoccoides (assembly GCF_002162155.2). Taxonomy (NCBI): domain Eukaryota; kingdom Viridiplantae; phylum Streptophyta; class Magnoliopsida; order Poales; family Poaceae; genus Triticum; species Triticum dicoccoides. Next base: position 812,391,891 of record NC_041383.1, on the reverse strand, counting down.
GATTTACAACTTTTTTGTGCAAAAAAAATCATTTTTCATTTAAAAAGGTCAGTTTTTTGTGAAGCAAGTACAAAAAATGGGGTGCAAAATGGCACCACCCTAATTTTCACAATAAGTAGACCTTATTTATGCATGATTCCCAAGTTTCATGGATTTTCTATATTTCTAGCTACTTCCGCACATTTAAATGGCATTATGTCGATTTCCTGAAAGTAATTCAATTTTTGAAGTGCAAGTGTGTAATAGTCCCGTCCTAGAAATATGAAAAAACATTTAGGTACACAAGTAGTCACCATATGTAAGAAACACTTGGAGTTTTGAAGATTCAAACCCCTCACTATGAATAGTCATGTCGACCATTTTGACACTGTTTTGAAAAAAATGAAAGAAAAATAATAAAGTTCAAAAAATGCAATACTTTCTCATGGAGTCCTTTTATGTGTACTGTATGTGTAGAAAAATACCAAACTTGCAATATGACAATTCTAGAAAAATGTCCTGCGCAAAACGGGCTATCAAGTATGAACATTCATGAGTTTCAAGACAAATGACTAAGAATGTGGTCATATTCGTTGCATAGTTTGTGATAATGTTACAATACTAGGAAAACAGGTGCATCTCTCCACTACAAGCAAAGTTACCAAATAGATTTTCAACTTTTTATACAAAAAAAAAACATTTTCATTTCCTAAGTTTCGATCGACGTTTGTGGTCTCTGGAGTGGCTACAGAGAGCTATTGATTGTTTAATTCTAGAAAATTTGAGTGAACTCTGCAAATTTCAAACCCAGCACCCCCACTTCCTCACTTGTTAAAAAGATAAAAGGATAAAAAAGAAATGAAAGGAAAAACCAACATCCAACCGAACACTTGTTAAGAAGAAAAGAAGTTAAATAAATAGTGATTTCAGTGTAACTCGAACACATTAGCTGCACTTCATCGAATTACCTTCTAACCACTATATTTTTTTAATTAGAGTTAACTATTTGGCTACACTATTTATTGTATGCGTTGAAAGAAACACACATTGCAAACAAACACAAAATCCTGGACGTTCATTGGTTGAGGCGTTGAGTCATGGATCGATGACATGGCAGTTTCCAACCGTCCATTCCTTGCAATCCGACGGTAGGGAATCCAATCCCCATCTCATTTCTTCCTTCCTTCCGCTCGCTAGATCCGTCACATCTCACATGCCTTGCCTTGCATCACATCGTTGCAGCCCAGCAGGGAGGAGCACGGAGCAACGGCAGCTGCATCGCGCCGCCGCGTTGAGGAGCAAGCATGGGGCGATGGGAGCCACACCGCTTCGTCCGTCTGTGCAGCCTTGAGCAACCCGGGCAGAGCAGCCGCCGCCGCGGGGTACTGCGTCGAGCCGCTGCCGCCACCGGAGTGTATGCGCCATGGAGGCGTGGCGTGCGCCAGCGGCGGCCACGAGGCGTGCACCAGCAGCGGCCATGGGGCGTTCGCCAGCAGCGGTGCCGCTCCACCCTGCTGGCTCGCTACGACCACGGGGAGCCTGGCAGATCTGAACCAGCTGTGCCCGACGGCGGCGGCATCTCCTGCAAGAGCGTGTGCGGCCCGTTTGGGCAGCCTAAGGATTGCTCCATGGTGGTGGGGAAGCGCAGGTGCATCGGCGGGGTGTCCACGGCTTCAGCTGCTTGCGGCTATGGTGACAGCTTGTGACGCCGGAGCTTAGGATACCGACGTCGACGACAGAGCGCTGCACGGCGGCGGTCACCAGGAACGTTTTTTTTTTCTGTACACATGGTTTGCCCAGTATCCCAGGGAGACGGCACCCGGCTTACGAGTCATGTATGCCACAGCCCAGCCAAATGTAAGCCCAGAGGAGGGCCCTCGGTTTATATATAAACTGTGTGTCTCTTTAGCCCTCGGCTTACATAAACGGACACGTGGCGCTGGCGCTCGGCTTACATAAAACTACTCGGTTTATGTATAAACTGAGTGTTTTTCCCGTGGCTCTCAGCTTACCCCTGATAAGCCGGTCCTTAGTAAGCCGTGAAAAACACCCGGCTTATATATAAACCGAGTGCAAATGGGCATAAGCCTAGTGTATTGTGCACTCGGCTTATAAATTTTTTCCTGTAGTGTTCAGACCATCAAAGTGAGGTGGTATCCAACCAGGAAGAAATCACATTATTGTCGGCAATGTGTGAAGGCAGGTTTTTAGTAATCTCCATCAATATGATCTAACATGAACTGTTTTGAACCCTAACTTCAGCTTCCCTCAACTTTTGTTGCTTGGTAATATCAGCCGCCCCAAGATCTTGCAAAGGATTCAACACCACCCCTTGTACCCTGTTAGAGAAGGAGTTCTGCTTCGTCGCAACAACTCTTCCAGGAGGTGAAATAGCACCGGCTGTAAAAAAAAGGCTAAAGAAAAGGCAGCTCTAGATGAGGCGGCGAGGAGAAGAAGTGACAGGAACAAACACAAAGAGGAGGTGCAGACTATGGACAAAGCTACTGACATGGCGAGGAGGAAGAATCTGGAGACCCCAGGTATGGCTCCTACAGATTTAAATACTGCTCCCAATATACCTACTGTTTTAAATACAGTACCTAGTTTTATTTCGCACATTACGCAATGCATTGGTGTTAGCTTAGGCAATACTCCTGAGGAAATAGATAGCACTATTTCTATGATCAAGAGCTTAGAAAAAACTAGGAGTGATTTATTTCTTGCAAATATGAGGAAGAAGACTAATGTGGAAGGTAGTGATGAGGAGTCAAAACTGGGAAGTTTTGACCCTGATAACATTAGGAACCTTGTATCTGACTCAGAATGTGAATCTGAGGACGATGAAGAGCTTAGAGATGAATTAATTCTTTTATCATCGTTATATAAATCTAAACTAAAGCAGACTTGCGCTGGAGGAGTCAGCGTCAAGCCAAAGGTCAAGTGTGGTACAAAAAAAAAGTAATTTGTTTTATGGCTGGTGTTTTCTGGAATGCTAGGGGGTTGGGTGAACCTGAAAAAAGAAGGTTTCTTAAAGAAATCATTTCTGAGCATGCTTTAGAGTTCATTTGTATTCAGGAGACTAAGAAAACTGATTTTTTTGATCCATGGTTAGCTAGTATCGGTGGTAGATTTACTTTCATCTGGCTTTGGCAACCCTCTATAGGAGCCTCGGGTGGGCTCCTCATGGGTGTCAGAGAGGACCTGTTTGAGGTCGACACGTGCACTGCTACTAGGTTTTTTACCAGAATGATCATTATGGATAAGAGATCGGGTTTCAAGTGGACTTTGATCAATGTGTACGGGGCTGCTCATACCAAAGACAAGAAGGACTTTCTGATCGATTTTGTTCATATGTTAGGGCATGATAAATTACCCCTTGTTGTTGGTGGTGATTTCAATATCATTAGGAGGATCAATGAGAGAAGTAGAGCTAAAAAACTCACTGTTTGGTCTTTTTTACTTTAATTCCATCATTGAGCATTGGGGGCTAAAAGAGTTAGAGCTCTCAGGGAGGAGCTTTACTTGGTCTAGTAACTGGGACGATCCCTTGTATGTAAAACTAGATAGGATTCTTGTTAGCCCATCTTGGGAACAACATTTTCCTTTAGTTACGGTCAGGACACTCGTTAGAGGTGTCTCTGATCATGCTGCTCTTTTGGTACATACTGGAGTTGTAAATGCTGTAGCTACCAGGCCTTTTAAATTTGAGCTATGCTGGCTTCTTAGAGATGAGTTGCCGGCCGTTGTTTCTAGAATTTGGGAATCTATCGCTCCTAAAAAAATAGCCTGGATTGGTGGCAGGCTGTTATGAGAAAATTAAGAAGCGGGCTCAAGGGTTGGAACCTTAATGTTGAGGGTAGTTACAGGAAAAAGAAGAGTTTTATTATTAATGCTTTAGATATACTTGATAAGAAGTGTGAGCTTGCTGGTGTATCAGCAGCTGACTATGTACATAGAAATAGTCTGCAATATGATTTGAATAAAATTCTTAGAGAGGAAGAAATAAAATGGTATCAACGCTCGAAGGAGAGGGATATCAAAGAAGGGGATAACAACACTAAGTATTTTATGATTAAGGCTAGTGGGCGGAAGCGTAAGAGTAAAATCTTTCGACTTATCCAGGATGAAGGGATCATCCAGGGAGATGATAACTTGCTCAAATATGCAACTAATTTTTATAAAGATTTATTTGGCCATGTAGATTTACCTCCTATATCTCTGTGTATCCCTCTTGATGATGTGTTGTCAGAAGAGGATAAGGTTGAGCTCAGTTGCAAATTGACTATGGATGAAGTTAAAAATGCGTTATTTTCTATGAAGCGCAACAGTGCGGCTGGCCCGGACGGCTTTCCTGCCGAGTTCTTTCAATTTTTCTGGAACCTCATTTGTAACGATCTCCTTAGGCTTTTTCATGACTTTTATGAGGGCAAGATTAACATTTCAAGGCTTAACTATGGGGTAGTCACTTTGCTTGCTAAGGGGCAGGGGGCTGATAGGATTCAAATGTACCGCCCCATCTGTATGCTGAACGTACCTTTTAAATTTTTTACAAAAGTTCTTAACAATAGAGCTATGAAAATTGCAGATAAAACTATTTCCAAAGCTCAATCTGCGTTTATAAAGGGGCGCTACATCCTGGACAATGTACTTATGCTTCATGAAGCTATCCACTCTTTACATAGAAATAAATGTTCTGCTGTGCTTTTTAAGGTTGATTTCAAAAAAGCTTACGATAAAATTAATTGGAGTTTCATGCTTGATGTCCTAAAGATGAAAGGCTTCCCTGAACGTTTTGTCCAATGGACAAAAGATGTCGTTAGTAATGGAAAGGTTGCCATCACTATTAATGATGTTATCGGCCCGTATTTTGTTACTAGGAAGGGTTTGAGGCAAGGGGACCCGTTTTCCCCCTTGCTTTTCAATTTGGCAGCTGATGTTCTTGCTACCCTGGTGCAAAGGGCGCAAGAACAAGGATTTATCAAGGGAGTGTTGCCTAGGGTGTATGCAGGAGGTCTAAATATTTTGCAATATGCGGACGATACTATTTTCTGTTTTGAAGATGACCTTGAGGGGGCTAGGAACCTCAAAATTATTCTATGTGTTTTTGAGCATTTGACCGGTCTGAAGATTAATTTTTTAAAGAGTGAAATATTCTGTTTCGGTAAAGCTTTGGAGAAACAAGCTGATTATGCCGGCATTTTTACTTGCACTATCGGGGGCTTCCCTTTTAGGTATTTAGGTCTTCCCCTTCATTATAAAAAACTTTGTAATGCGGATTGGAAACCAGCGGAAGAAAAAGTAGAGAAAGGAGCTGCAGCGTGGCAGGGGGGTCTTTTATCTATGGGCGGTAGGCTTATACGCACTGAAACTTGCTTGAGTAACATTATTAGCCATTTACTTAACTTTTTCCGTCTACCAAAAGGAGTAGGGAAAAGAATCGATTTCTTTCGAGCGCGGGTGCTTTGGCAAGAAAGAGAGGGGGTTAGGAAGTATCATCTAGTTAACTGGCTTGACGTTTGTCAACCTAGAGACCAAGGGGGGTTGGGTGTTACTAATCTAGATATCAAGAATATTAGTCTTTTGTGTAAGTGGCTCTGGAGACTTGAGAATGAAGATGGGGATTGGCAGGAGATGATTAGAGCAAAGTATTTGAAGAGGAAAACTCTGTCTCAATGTGAGTCATCTCCTGCCAACTCTCATTTCTGGAATGGTATCATGAGTGTTAAAGATATCTTTTACAACTGTTGTCAGAGAATTGTTGGGGATGGGCATAAAACTAGATTTTGGGAAGATGCTTGGATCCACAACAAGCCTCTCTGTCAACTTTTTCCTCGCTTGTGCAAGCTTACTTTTCATCAAAACATTACGGTTGCTAAAGCATTTGAACAGGATTTTAACTGCATTAGATTTAGGAGATGTTTATATGGGGAGACACTGGATATGTGGAATAAGCTTCTGGATATGTGCAGTCAGGTTGTTCTGAGTGAGGAACCTGACAAAGTCAAATGGCTTTTGACTAGCTCTGGTCAGTTCTCTGTTAAATCTCTTTATCAATATATTATTGCTAAGAGAGTAGTGTTCCCTTTTAAGTTTCTTTGGAAACTGAAGGTACCTTTGAAAATTAAAGCTTTTATATGGTTAGTTATCAAAAGAAGGATCCTGACCAAGGACAACTTGTGTAAAAAAGGCTGGAAAGGCACCAACAAATGTGAATTTTGTGATGCCAATGAATATATTGATCATCTGTTTTTCACTTGTTCTCTTGCTCGGTTTCTTTGGAATGTAGTTGGGAGTGCTTTGGGAAATCCCCAAACACCCCTGTCATTCTTTGACCTTTGCCAGAATTGGCTTCCTAAGTATACTGAGAAAGATAGAATGGTTATAGCTATTGGTACGACTGCTTTGTTATGGTCGATCTGGAAAGCAAGAAATAAATCCTGCTTTCAAAGTTCTTTACCTAGGGATCCTACTGATATTATCTTCTCTTTATGTTATGTGTTGGATTCGTGGGGTGTGCTACAGAAAAGAGGGGTGCAAAAAACTCTTAAGGAAGTGACCAAGAGGTTGGCCCAGATAGCGAGGGACGTCTTCAAGCGTGCTTACGGGTGGGGCCCAGCTTTACGGAGGATCTGTTGATCAAGTGTTGATAGATGCAGCATTTGCGATTATCTCTCTGTTTCTTTTGATATAGCACCCTGTAGGTGCAGATTTTGGTATCTCAGGTGTAGGAGTTTATTTCCCTGATGCAAAATATTAGGCAACATTTGTAGTGATGATGCTTTGGAGCGTTCTTCTGTTGTAGCATCCAGTAGGTGCGGTTGAAGTGCCTCTAGATGTATGAGTAGTGTTTCCTGATGCAGATGTTAGGCATCGAAAAATGTTAAGTTTGTATGGAACTTGCTTTGTATGTTGTGACTCCATTTTCGTAATGAAAATGGGGGCCATGGGGCCCCTCTGATCGAAAAAAAAACATGAACTGTTTTATATGGCTGGGGCAAATAATAATACGGAGAAAGCACGTCGTCTCTAAGGTTGTAATCGGTGGTCCGGTTAAGCGCCGCTTTGTGTTAGCGGATGTGTAGAAGAGTTCCTTGCCCCATTCTAGTCCTCTCAGTTCTAGCTTTCGAAACGCAAATTTTTTTACACTAAAGAATTAATAGTGCATTACAGTACAGAGAATACGAAGACAGGGAGTGCATGGGGCTGCGATCCGACGAATCTCAAGGTAAAGCAAACAAACTTGCATATATGATCGAGGGTCAGAAGCTTATGCCCCAAAAAAAGAAAGAAGCAAAACAAGCTAAAATTTGTTAGCTAGGCATTTGACCACCCGTTGGTCCGGTGCCACGAATGGTTTACAGGAATTAAGTTTTATTTCTAAAACCAAATGGAGACATATAATGTCAAGGCCACAAGCAGCCCAACGCCCAAGCCCAGAAGCGAACCGGCCTCGCCACCAGCTCGGCCCACCAGGCAGAGGCGACCCAACCCCAACACCAGCGGTCCGGAGTGGGTGTGACGGTGCCAACTACTTAACGCGTCCTCACCCACCCGAGAAGGAGCATCCAGTGGATCACGGCACGAACCCGGCGGCGGCTCCTTTCCCCTTTCCTCTTCCTCCCAATTCATGTATCCAGAGATTGTAACCCTAATTAGCTACTTGAATTCGTGAGCAAGAGCTAGATCGAGCAATATATCAGTAGGTTGCTTACATCTGGTATCAGAGCCAGAGATCCACACCCTGGCGCATCTAATCGAGACGAGGCTGCAGAAATCGATCAAAAATCGTCTCAGCGCCATGGATCCTTCCTTCAAGGATTACTTAGACAAGCTCACCAACTCCCTCGACGCGATCCACTCCGACATCCGCTCCCACACTACCAAGATGGATGATCTGGGCCAGTGGCGCCCCGATCTGGAGCGGCGCGTGGACCAGCTCTCGGCGGCGGTAGCTGAACTCCAGGCGCGGCCAGCAGCTGCGACGGAGGAGCAGCCGGTAGAGGCACCAGCACCACCACCTCCCGCACCGCCAGCGTCGCTGCGTGACCACGTCGGCACCAGCAAGCACGCGGAGGGCGACGCCCTCGGGTCAATCGACCGCGGCATCGACGTTCTGCCACGGGGACTGGCACCGATGTTCGCATCGGTGGCCACCCCGGCCAACGGTCAGTCTCAAAATCCCGCTCAGTCCACCGTCGCATCTCCTTATGCTCATGCTAGTCAGATCCTCGCTGGGATCGGTCAGGCTCATCCATCGATCGGGTTTCCCCAATTCACGGGCGAAAATCCGCGTCTATGGAAGACACTTTGTGAACAGTACTTCCAGATGTTTGAGATTCACGAAATTTTTTGGGTCCCGATGGCATCTCTGAACTTTTCTGGTTCTGCATCGGTGTGGTTACAGTCAGTACAGAGGAAATTGACTGAGTTTGATTGGGAATCCTTCTCGAATCTGTTGTGTACCAGATTCGGTCGTGATCGTCACCAACTCCTGATCCGTCAGTTCTACTCACTGTCACAGAAATCTACCGTAGCTGATTACATTGAGCAATTTGAACTGATCATTAGCCATTTATCTGCATACTCTGAATCCATTCATCCTTACTACTATCTTACCCGTTTTGTCGAGGGACTGTGACCCGATATCCGCGCGGTGGTTCTGGTGCAGCGGCCCCCTGACCTCGACACCGCGTGTGCTCTCGCGCTACTTCAGGAGGAAGTGGCGGATGGCGCTGCACGGGAGCGTGCGCGTCCCAGCGCCGTGCGTACCCCTGCCCCGGATTGGATTCACCGCAACGGCGCGAGCGTGCCAATGGCACTCCCACCTCCACCACCACAAGGACAGCCGCCCACGACGCCGGCGGCCACAGACAGGCGCGCCGTCGAAGCCAGCCACGCGGACGGCACCAAACTCAAGGCGTTGCGGGAGTATCGCCGCGCGAAGGGCCTGTGCTTTAAATGTGGGGAGCGCTGGGGGCAGGACCACAGCTGCCCCACCAGCGTTCAGCTTCACGTTCTCGAGAAGCTGCTCGAGCTGTTCGGCCTCGACTCCGACGGCGATGCCCCGAGCCCCCCGCTCGGCTATGCGTTGGCTGAAACAGCAATGGCGATCTCGCGCCATGCCCTTACTGGTGGCACGTCACCGAAGGCGATTCGCCTTCACGCGTGGTTGCAAGGCCACGAAGTGTTGCTGTTGGTGGATTCTGGAAGTTCAACATCCTTCATTGACGCGCGCCTCGCATCAGTTTTGACGGGCGTCATACCTCTCCTTCGACCATGCCGCGTCAAGGTTGCAGATGGAGGCGAGCTCTGTTGTTTTTCGCACATACCACACTGCAGCTGGGTGTCTCAGGCGCATGAATTCAATACGGACATGAAGGTGCTGCCATTGGGCGCATATGATGCCATCCACGGCATGGACTGGCTTGAAGAGCACAGTCCGATGAGCGTGGACTGGCGCGCCAAACACTTACTGATTACAACCCCAACTGGACCAGCGCAGTTGCAAGGCCATCAAGAGCGTGTTGAATCCTGCCCTGAGATCAATGCCCTGCAGCTGCAATCTTTGCACAAGCAGGGTTCGCTGACGCAAATTGTGCAACTATACCAGATTACGAAAGAAGATGAAGTATACACGCCCACGCCTGACAACATACAAAGAGTTGTGGACCAGTTTGAAGATGTGTTCGGCGAGCCAACTGGACTACCCCCACGTCGAGATTGTGATCACAGAATACCACTTATGGCAGGGGCGCAACCAGTGAATTTGAGGCCGTATAGGCATAAACCTGAGCATAAGGATGAGATTGAAAAATAAGTGCAAGAGATGTTGCGATCCGGTGTAATCCAACGCAGCCACAACCCCTTCTCTTCACCTGTGATCTTAGTCAAGAAGAAAGACGGCACGTGGCGACTTTGCATAGATTACAGGCAGCTCAATGCAATGACCATAGTGGCCAAGTACCCAGTACCTGTAATTGAAGAGCTGTTAGACGAGCTGCACGGGGCTAAGTGGTTCTCCAAGCTGGACTTAAGGGCAGGTTACCACCAAATCAGACTAGCTGAAGGAGAGGAGTTCAAGACTGCCTTTCAAACTCACTTCGGGCACTTCGAATTCAAGGTCATGTCATACGGCCTTGCGGGTGGACCTGCTACCTTTAACGGTGCTATCACCGGCACACTTCACCCGCTGATGCGTGAGTGTGTTTTATCCTTCTTCGACGACATACTGGTATTCAGCAAAACACTGCAAGAGCATGCAGAACATCTCCGGCAGGTGTTTGAGCTACTTCGCCGCGACCAATGGAAGGTGAAGAGGAGCAAATGCAGTTTTGGACAGCAAAGAATAACATACCTGGGGCATGTCATCAGCGCTGACGGTGTGGCAACGGACCCTACTAAGATCAAGGCAGTAACAGATTGGCCCACGCCTACAAATGTGAAGGAGGTCAGGCAATTTTTGGGATTAGCAGGGTACTACAGACACTTCGTTCGGCAATTTGGAATCCTAGCCCGACCCCTCTTCAATCTCCTCAAGAAGGGAACACCGTTCGTCTGGACAGATAACACAGAGCAAAGTTTCCAGGTTCTCAAACAGAGTTTGGTCACAGCACCGGTGCTTGCCCTGCCAAACTTTCAGAAGCAGTTCATGGTAGAAACAGATGCATGTGGTACAGGTATTGGAGCAATTTTGCAGCAAGAAGGACACCCCATCGCCTTCATGAGCAAAGCCCTCTGCCCCAAGTACCAGAGCCTATCCACATACGAGAAAGAATACTTGGCAGTGATCGCTGCAGTCGATCAATGGCGACCATACTTGCAATCTGCAGAATTCATCATCAAGACAGATCACCGCAGCTTGGTTTATTTGCAGGAGCAGAGGCTCACGACCCCTTGGCAACAACGAGCTTTCACCAAGTTGTTGGGCTTGCAATACAAGATCGTCTGTAAGAAGGGCGTGGAAAATGGAGCCGCAGATGCACTATCTCGCCTACACCACTCAGAACACGCCATGGTGATCTCCAGCTGCCAGCCAGCATGGCTCGATGATATCGTGTCAAGTTACAACTCCAACCCCCAAGCACAGCGTCTGTTGGAACAGTTGGCAATCAGACCAGACCCAAAAGGGCGTTTCAGCTTGTCGCAAGGGCTTCTACGTTTTAGAGACTGTATTTGGCTCGGAGGGAGCACCGCGCTGCAGCAGCAGATCATCTCGGCGTTCCATGACAGCCCAGTGGGAGGACATTCAGGATTTCCAGCCACATACAAGCGAATCAGGCGCTTGTTTGCTTGGCCCAAAATGAAGGCTCACATTCTTCAGTATGTGCAATGCTGCGAAATCTGTCAACAAGCTAAAGCAGAGCGAGTGGCTTCACCAGGAATGCTCCACCCGCTTCCTATTCCCATCAAATCATGGGATATGATCACGATGGATTTCATCGATGGTCTCCCGCAATTAGGTCAGTACAATTGCATCTGGGTTTTGGTCGACAAGATGACCAAGTTTGCTCATTTCTTGCCACTTGCCCATCCTTATACTGCTTCTCGCGTTGCTCTCCTCTACATGCAACGCATTTACCCCATCCATGGTTTCCCTCAATCTATTGTCTCTGATCGTGATCCTGTTTTCACAAGCCACTTTTGGCAAGAACTCTTTCGCCACGCTGGTACCGACCTCCGCATGAGCACGACCAACCATCCACAAACCGATGGGTAGTCGGAGCGCGTAAACCAGTGCCTTGAAACTTTCCTCCGCTGTTTCACTCACTCTTGTCCCAGGCGATGGAGCCATTGGATTCCTCTTGCACAATTCTGGTACAATGCTGCGCTACATTCGGCCATTGGCATGACACCATTCATGGCGATGTTCGGTCACGAACCCCATCACTGGGGCATCACGGTGGCCTCTTCTTGTTCTGTTCCTGCCCTGCAAACTTGGCTCGACGAACGCGCCACTATTCAAGATCTGCTACAACAACACCTTCAACGAGCTCGCTTGCGTATGAAACAGCAGGCAGACAAGAAACACTCAGAACGCGTGTTTGAGATCGGCGACAAAGTTTACCTGAAGCTACAGCCGTACGTGCAAACATCAGTGGCCAAGCGAGCTAATCACAAGCTCTCTTTTCGGTACTACGGGCCATACCCCATCATCGACAAGATCAACCCGGTGGCTTACAAACTAGAGCTGCCGACGAACGCAACAGTTCACCCAGTTTTCCATGTGTCTCTGCTGAGGAAGGCCCTACTGCCAGGTACGCCAGTTCAACAACAGCTTCCCACTGCTACTGATATACCTGCAGTTCCAGTTCAGATTTTGGCTTCGCGTTGGCGTTGCAAGCATGGCAGCATGATTGAACAGGTCCTCGTACGGTGGTCCGATACTGCATCAATCAGCGACACCTGGGAAGACAAGGAAGAACTGCAAGCTCGGTTCCCGGCTGCAGAGGCTTGGGGACAAGCCTCATCGCAAGAAGAAGGGGGTGTCAAGGCCACAAGCAGCCCAGCGCCCAAGCCCAGAAGCGAACCGGCCTCGCCACCAGCTCGGCCCACCAGGCAGAGGCGACCCAACCCCAACACCAGCGGCCCGGAGTGGGTGTGACGGTGCCAACTACTTAACGCGTCCTCACCCACCCGAGAAGGAGCATCCAGTGGATCACGGCACGAACCCGGCGGCGGCTCCTTTCCCCTTTCCTCTTCCTCCCAATTCGTGTATCCAGAGATTGCAACCCTAATTAGCTACTTGAATTCGTGAGCAAGAGCTAGATCGAGCAATATATCAGTAGGTTGCTTACATATAAGCAATCAACGACTTACTTGTGGACAACGTGTATAAGTCTACAACTTGTTTGCACTGTAACTGAAAGAAAGAGAAAATAGTTAATACATACATACAACTAAAAAGCAATGGTGGTATTTTCCTGGCAACTGAAAAATAGGTTTAAAAAAACTGCAATTCCAAAAAATGCTAGCAACTTCAGTGAATTTTTCTTCTCCTGGGTCGTCGCAAGCATATTTGAAACCACAAAGAGCTAGCATCCAACTAGGAATAATCAGATCGTTGGCCACCACCGCGCCTTTCTTCGCCGTCCTCCTCCTCTCCAGCGTGGTTGCCGGCGACGAGAACAACAACGACAACGTCAAAAGGGCCTGCGCTGACACACCATATCCCGATCTGTGCTTCTCCAACCTCTCGCCCATCAAAGAGAGCAAAGATGCAGATGCACCAGCCTCCTCACCGCCGCGTCCAGTACCGCGAGCGATCAAAGTTTGCTCGATGAAAACATGCCTGAGGCTGAAAGCCAATGCTTCGACGAGTTCCACATGGTCGCGGCCACCTTCTCCAAATCATGCGAAACTAGTGGTGGTGGGCTCGAATGTAGGCAGGCAAAGCTGGATGATTTGGAGAACAACAGGCACCTCCAGCGGAACTGCGAAAAGTGTCGTCAAGGGGAACAAAAGAAGACGACGGTCGACAGCATCTCGTCGGGCAACCAAGCGGAGAAGTGCATGGCTGTCCTGGAGGTGCTCCTCGACCATGCCAGCAAGTAGCAAAATTTGGTTGTTAATTAAGCTGTTTAATTTCCTTGATTGATTCTGTATGTACGAGTACGGCTCGGCTGACCGCAATTTTTTTTTTGTCCATTGGCTTAATTAATTCTATTCTATACATTTGTTGTGCAAACGTGTGATCACTCCGGTGCTTGTAGTCATCGCTATGGTCCATGAAATGGTTGTAATTTTTATTACCTCTGTTGTTCTTTGTACTGCTATGATTGAATATGCATAGATTGGAAGCTTCTTGCAGGAAAAAAAACGTGTTGACAAAAGTAAACGAGGATACGAACAACCAAGCATGAACAATAAACTAACTTGATAATTAGAGATTTCCCTAATAAGAAATTGAAACGAATCGAGTTGAGATATATATTCTTATTATTAGAACAACTACCGGCGGCTTCAAAAGAATACAACAAATTAGACCACTAGTCTTGCTCGAATGGGTTGCCGGTTCAAGATCAAGGAACTCAATTTGAAGGCGACGGAAGGTTAAAGAGGCGCGCATCGACGTGGCCTTTGCACTCTTTCTTGCACTCGTCGATTGATGCATAGCACAGATCCAGCACTAGGCACCAGTAGCAACAATTGCCCGGTTTGCAGTCTTTATGATGGACGCAGAGCCCGCCCGGTATATTGATCTTGTCGCCGTCCATGCCCTCGATGAGGCGGCCTGTTGAGCGAGCCACAAAACAGAAATTTAGGAAGCAATGGCTTCATGGCGTATGTGCTAGCTAGTGCATGCGACTTACATTGAGCGTAAAGGGGAAAACACGCGAGAAACAGCAGAGGGAGCAGCAAGGCTGCTGCACGCGTGCGACTCTTGTGCTTGTCCATGGACTTGAGATCGATGATCTGATGGATGCTTGGTTGATGTGTGTTCTAAATGGGATAACATATGCGTTCTATCAGCTCTACCATATGGACCGCGGTCGTCCTATATGGTGAGATGGAGACCGCGGTCGAGAAGGACCAAGGAAGAAGAATGTTTGTTCCTGCCTATCTGCCTGTATCAATTGCAATTATTTTCTTATTTCATGTGTGATATTCTCAATAAATAGACAATATGAATGTTGGCAAGCAATTAAATGGATAGATATTGCATGCGAGAAGGGAAATCCAACGCAATCGGCCAGTTGTTCTCTTCACTATGCCCTTAACTTAAGTACCTAAATAAATAGATTTGATACCCTAAAAAAAATAAAAAAATAGATTTGATACGACATGGAAGGACGGAATTGGTCAAAGATACATACTCAAGCCTACCACCAATTATATGCATGCCAGCCAAAGCATTTTTCTTTTGGGTGTGGCTAGGTCTCAGTCGACTGAGACTTAACCAAGTCTATGTCAAGTGACATAACATGTAAGAAAGAAAAAAGAAAAACTAAAAAAGAATTTTGCACGGATTTTCATGTATGAGCCCATGAATATAGCACCGACTGAGACTTGGTTAAGTCTCGGTCGACTGAGCTTTAGCAATCCCGTTTTCTATTTGCGAGAAAAAAACCAACGATGACTTTAGCATCTGTCAAAAATAGAAAATACCAACGACCTCGCTTAGCACTTGCCAGGACGCGGAATTATGGGACATAGTTCTAGGCACACCTGCTAAGGCATTTTCATTTAAAAATATATATTAAAAATAATTATTTTTTGAGTTCACGAACATTTTTAAATTTGCATTTTTAAAATAAAAAAACATCTTTCAACTTTACGCACATTTTATTAGATTTACAAACATTTTTTAAGATTCATGAACAATTTTCATATTCAAGAAAACAACTTCCAAATTCACAAACATTTTTCATTTTGTTAACATTTCTTAATTAGTACTCCCTTCATCTCATAATGTAAGAGTGTTTTTTACCCTAGTTTAGTGTCAAAACACTCTTATATTATGGGACGGAGGGAGTAAAATACTTTTCAAATTCATGAACACTGTCTTGTTGATTTTATTTGAATTGATGAACATTTTTTAAATTCATGATATATTTCCAATTCTTGAACATTTTCAAATTTGTCATTCTTATGTAAATTTGACGAATATTTTTCATATTACGAATATTTTTTAAATTCATGAACATATTTTCAAATTTGTTAAGATTTCCAAAATTTACGAACATTTTTATCCCAAAGACAAGAAATTGTTCGAAAATGAAAAAAAATCCTTTTACATGCCCATGTACACGCTGCCTTTTTTTTTACAATACATACTCACTGATTTTTTAAAAGGACCATGTACATACCTAGTAGGTCTATAATGAAGAAAATCGTGCGCAAGAAAGAAAAAAACAAAGAAGAAAAAAAGATCTGTCCATTTTTTTGAGACAAAAAAAGATTGTACGTAATAAATTTTCTTTCTTCGACTATCAGTAATGAGCCTCTTCTGGGCCAAGCGATGTGGCCGAGTGAGCAGGAGGGACGTAACCCAGAGAGCATGATTGATACTAGCGCTTGTTCCTTGCTACGAGCGACACCTACCTAACACACCCTTTTTGACTCTCTTTTTCTTCAGAAATTGCACCCTTTACTAAAAGTGAGTGCTCATGGGGATACTGATAAATGGGGCGAAAAAAAATCCAGTGGCACCTGGGAGAAAGAGAAGAAGCTGATGTGGCAAGGGCATGCTCCCTTTTTCGGCTATGTTCAAAGGCCTAGGCAGTATAAACAACCACACCTCAAAAGGCCCAGGCCCAATTGGTG
>NC_041383.1:812299453-812375268 GCF_002162155.2 Triticum dicoccoides | reverse complement strand
GGTTGTTGTGCTGGTCTGGAGGGGGAGACCTCCTGTTCAATGCACGTAGGCGTCAAACAGCCGAGGCGACGCACAAGGGCAAGTGCATTAAGCCGGCCCTGTAAGTGTTACTATAGCGGTGGCGCTTTGTATAGAGCATGGTTACTGTAGAGAACAATGCACTGTGGCAGTCGGTTCACCGTAGCGGCTGATTTTTTGCTTGTTTTTTAAAGTTTTCTTCCTTGTTTTTTCTTTAGAACTTCTATTTTATAATTTTTTGGAATATAAGCATTTTTATAATATACAGTGAACATCAATTCACATACACACTGAACATTGTTTTATTATACAGTGAATGTTTTTTAATATTAATTGAACATTTTTGTAATATAATTTGAACATTTTATTAATACATGATCATATGAATTTATAATGCATGACGAATTACTTCTCATATGAAATGAACAGTTTCTTAATATACGTTGACATTTGTATAATACACGGTGAACCTTTTATAATATAAAGTGAACTTCTTTTAAATATGCACCGAAGTTTTTTTTTTAAACACATATCAACATTTTTCTGTACTATATCATTTTTTGTGGACATTTTTTTGTAATACGCGGCGCACATTTCTTATACGATGATCATTAATGAATTTATCCTTGTGTATTAAAAACCAAATAAAAAATATTCATCGATCATTAATGAATTGTTCATCATGTATTAAAATATTGTTCACCATGTGTTAATGATACAAAAAATGAAGGGAAATATAAATAAAAACCCGAAATAAAAAAACAAACAAAAACCCAAAAAGCATGAAAGAAACAGGAAAAAACTGAAAAGAAAAACAAAACAGAAAAAAACGAACGAAAAATGGAAGCAGCGAACACGCAACACGTGCTGCCGCTAAGTGGGCAGGCCAACCCGCGGGCACTGTTGATGTAACCACTTCTGTTCTCTGAGAATATCATACGGAAACCAACATTCGGTGAAAACCGGTGAAAATCACGAGAAATCTGTTTTCAAGTTTCAAAAAAATCTAAAAAAATAGGGGATGTTAAGAGGATGATGTTTTATTGCCGCACAAATTTTCAAGTTGAAACACATTACGAGATGTGAGCTATGAAAAAGACGAAATCAGCTTTGAATAGTGCCAAACAGTAATGTCACTATTCAGGGCTCAATTTGTCTTTTTCATAGCTCACATCTTGCAATGTGTTTTAAATTGAAATTTTGCGTGGCAATAAAACATCACCCTCTTAACATCCCATATTTTTTTAAGAATTTTTTGAAATTTTAAAATATGGTTTCCACGAAGTTTTCATTGAATATTGGTTTCCGTATGATATTCTCCCCTTCTGTTTGCCACTTGCGGGCGGCAAAGGTGGCGGGAGCAACAACAAAGGAGTACTCCTTCGGAAGCCCCTGTAACGTTCACATGGGGTGGGCTGACAACGCGTCACTTGGCGCCCTCTCAACCGCCGCCACGTGTCGCACTCTAGACACTCCTTTTGATTTTTGGTTTTTTCGCACGCGTTTTCGGCTACCTAGATGGTATTTTTTTACCGGTCTTTCTTACCTTTTAGGAAAAAAATTGCATGAAAATACATATTTTTTTTGACAGATTTTGTTCTGCGGCCGTACCTCTCGAACACGAAAAAAAACATGTTTCTTTTACTTATGCGAGAAGCATGGATTTGCTTCCGCGGGAGACATGACCATTCCTCTCATTTTTTTTCTTCCGCGAGAGGCACGACCGTGCCTTTCGGAAACGCAGAAAAGTTTTTGTTTTTGTTCCTACCACGAGAGGCACGGATTTGATTCCGCGAGAGGCACGATCGTGCTCTCGGAAACGGAGAAAACATGTTTCCTTTTTTACCTTCCGCGAGAGGCACGGATCCACTTCTCGTGAAGGCACACATTGCTTCCGCGAGAGGCATGGTCATGCCTCTCGAAAACCAAAAAAAACGCTAAAATCTGCAACGGTGCATACATTTAGAAATATATCAATCATTAAGATCAAATAGAACACTCTTAATAATGAAAAATCAAAATCTCATCGTATCACATTTGGAAATATGCAACTCATTGTTATCAGGGCAATTATCGAACAACTGTGCCAACCTAATAACATCCATATTGGGACATCAATTAAAACAGTAATAAGAAGAAAAAAATCAATAGTATGAGGCAACATGTAATATGTGATTATAATAAATTACACAAAAATTTAGATCCATGTGGTGAACTAGAATGTCTCTGACAAGTTGGATATCCTGGCACACTAGTATCTGAAACACCATATTAAAGTAATCAACATCCATGTATTCATCCATCTGTAACATGTTTCTTATTTCCCCAAATTTAAACTAAACAACTGATTCGATTGTTTTCCTTTCATGAGAGGCACGAGTTTACTTCTCGTGAAGATATGGATTTGCTTCCGCAAGAGGTACAGTCGTGCCTCTTTCAGAAAAGAAAAAAAAACTATGCTCCCGCTTCGGGGTTTTTCAAGAAAAAAAAGTACACCAAAACCTACAACATGGGATCTAGTTTTAAGATCTTGACGCGATGAATCCAATGGTGAAAATAGTTTGAGATTTGGACGCACGGTTTAAGAGATAAAATGTTTTGAATAAACAGATCTACGAAAAAAAGCTTCAGGTTGCGACAAATGGCGCACATGCAGTCCGCCACTTACCGCAACCAAGGGAGGTGGGAGTGGCCTATGCAAAGAATGCACTGTTTTCGAAAGGTGGCTTCTATACGGCGTGTAGGTCCCTGTAGATCGACATAGGACACACACTCTAGACGCGCGGGTGTCATATGGGCCGGCCCATTTTCTTTTTTTTCTTCTTTTCTTTTTCTTCCCTTTTTCTTTTCTGTTTGTTTTTTCTTTTCTCCTTTTCTTCTTTACTTTTTTACCTTTCTTTGCGAATTTTATTTTCAAATCTGCGAACATTTTTTTCTTAGAATTGAATATTATTCATTGAAATTAATTTTTGTTCTTTGGATTGAAAAAATCAAATTCAAAAAATTTCTTTCATTTTTTTTGCATCAAATACGAAATTTGTTCATCGGCTTTCAAAAATTATTAATCAAATCGAAAATTTGTTCATCCATTTTGACAAAAAAATATATCTAGAATACAAATTTTGTTCATCAAGTTCAAAAATGTTCATCAGATTAAAAAGTTGTTCATCAAATATGAAATAATGTTCATCATTATTGAGAACTGATCATAAAAATTATTGATCAAAATAACAAATGTTCATCAAGATTTGCAAAAAAAGAAATCATTGTTTTGAATATTGTTTGAATTTGTGAATTTTATTTTCTGGTAACTCTGAACATGTTTATGAATCATTGACAACTTTTCTGCATCAGCAAACTTTTTTGAATGGTCAAACATTTTTGAATCGATTAATTTTTTGGGAAATGCAATTAATCTTCTAGAACTCATGAACATTTTTGAATCAGCGAACATTGTTTTAGTCAATGAACTTCTTTTGTAATTCATTATTTTTTTCACATTTTTTAAAAAATTATGAATTTATTTTGAATGCGGGATTTGTTTTTATCAAACTCATGATTTTTTTTAATCCACAAACATTTTATGATTTTCTGGAGCATTTTTCATGAGTAGGCAGTTTTTAAAATTTTGAACGTTTATGAATTCCCGAATTATTTTAAATAATAGAAAAACTAAGAACAGGAAAAAAACAGAAAACAGAAAAGTAACGAAATAAAAGAACGGAATCGGAGCTCCCGGCGAAATTATTAATCAAATCGAAAATTTGTTCATCCATTTTGACAAAAAAATATATCTAGAATACAAATTTTGTTCATCAAGTTCAAAAATGTTCATCAGATTAAAAAGTTGTTCATCAAATATGAAATAATGTTCATCATTATTGAGAACTGATCATAAAAAATTATTGATCAAAATAACAAATGTTCAGCAAGATTTGCAAAAAAAGAAATCATTGTTTTGAATATTGTTTGAATTTGTGAATTTTATTTTCTGGTAACTCTGAACATGTTTATGAATCATTGACAACTTTTCTGCATCAGCAAACTTTTTTGGATGGTCAAACAGTTTTTGAATCGATTAATTTTTTGGGAAATGCAATTAATCTTCTAGAACTCATGAACATTTTTGAATCAGCGAACATTGTTTTAGTCAATGAACTTTTGTTGTAATTCATTATTTTTTTTCACATTTTTTTTAAAATATGAACTTATTTTGAATGCGATTTGTTTTTATCAAAATCATGATTTTTTTAATCCACAAACATTTTATTATTTTCTGGAGCATTTTTCATGAGTTGGCAGTTTTTAAAATTTTGAACGTTTATGAATTCCTGAATTATTTTAAATAAGAGAAAAACTAAGAACAGGAAAAAAAAGAAAACAGAAAAGTAACGAAATAAAAGAACGAAATCGGAGCTCCCGGCGGCAAATAGGAGATCGCTCAGGTAGGTCTCCCTCTCGCAAAATGTGGACTGGCCCATTAATTCCATTCGGTAACTGCTGTAGCCAGACATAGTACGATTTGTCAGACAAAAAAAAACTCCCGGCGGCAAAACCCATTGACAATCTAACATAAATCTGAAAGTAACGAGGCTGGAGAAGGTTTTTGACCCCGAAACAGAAAGCACCAGCACTAATGAGAGATTCATTTTCTTGACCGGAAAGCCAAATCTCCGGTTTCTCTAGCTTTGGCATAAATCTTGCTGTAAACACGAGATCCATCGTCCTATCTTGGGTCATGTAATTAAACACTTTCAGGCATCGGAACCCAATTTCACGACTGATTGTCATCTTCCTATCTTCACAGTGAGAATTATCATCGTTATCGAGATCCAGAGTGAGCAGGGCGGGTAAGGCTCCAAGCATGCACAAGTCTTCGTGCTGGATTCTCTCCAATTTCAAACGTAACTTCTGCAGGTTCACGAGCGATCCCATCCAATCCGGAACCTTTGGGAGGCATAAGCCGCGGGTAACAAGTTTTTGCAGGTTAAGTGGAGGGGAGGTGCACCATGTTGACTAACATGCTCTCACCAGCAAACCACATAGTTACAGAATGAAGGTTCTGTGTGCATAGGTTATGAATAGAAGAAGCAATAACTTCCTTGTGCTCTTGGGGGACATGCCGACGACAAAATGTCAATTTCCTCAGATTCTTTAGCTGCCCAAGCTGCCGCAGAAAGTTATATGACTGCACCAAACCATCCACCGATCTAAATGTCTCCAATGCTTGCAAGAACACTATCGGGAACAAATAAATGAGCCAATTTCCTGAGGTTAACAATGCTTGCTGGTAAATCGGATAATAACATGTCACTCATGTCCAATATCTCTATGCACCATAGATGTCCGATTTCTTCTGGGATATCTTTTACATGTTTGTTGCTTATGTTGAGGTATCTTAGCTGAAACAATCTCCCTATATTAGCAAGATGGTGGGTTTCCAATTTTTTGCATCTTCGAAAGTCCATAGCACGCAAATGCCTAAACTCCATCATTGAAGGGATTTCCACTCTATCCCCAAACACATTAAGTGATCGAACATGAGACAATACCAGGCATGTCGGCACAACAGAAATTCCTTCCCCTTCAACTTGTAGGGACAGCCGATGAACTATGCTTTGTGTCTGGATAGTTAAACTAGGGACACCAAGAAAAGTAACAAAGTTCTCTTCAACGGACTTGGATATTATGAAATCAAGAATTGTGTCATGAACTCGACAAGCACACACCTTTCCATAGTCATCAAACTGTACAAGTTGGATCAAACTCCTATTGATGAGCTTATGATTTGAATACTTATTTATTTTATGATTTGGTTTTGCTTATTGAATGCTTATGTCAATATGAGTCCTATAAGATATTTTGAAATGTATATCTTGTGTTGCTAAAATAGGATATGTGCTTGCCCAGGTGGCCGGTCAAGTTTGCAGGTTACACCTCCGAGTGGCCTATGTTTTGCCGGAGTGTAGATTCATTTCCGTTCCGGCAAATTTCAGGCGCTTGATATGTCCTATTTTAGCAAAGGTCATGCCGGAATTTTCCGTGAATTTTTGCATGACTTGTGCAGAATATGTAGGAAATATCGAGTGCCCCGGATTTGTGTGTTGAGTATCCTGGTAGTTGTCTTCGATCGATTTTCAATTAATGTTTCAACTATGAACATAGGAAATGACTGACGACGAAAAGGTTTTCGGTATTTGCAAATACTACGAAGACGAGCGCGGCCTGTGCGACAGAATTTTCCTAGATGATGATAGACGCTTCAGCATCAAGCTGGACGAGAACTTCGAAGTGGATACAGTAAGTCACAATGACAAGTCTTTTTCCGTAATTAATTATGACATATGCTTCATTTGCTTCAACTTATAATTTAATTTTTTTACTATTCTACTAGCGTATCCCCTGTCATGGAAGAGTTTTTGTCTTGGATAAGATAGGTTTCAGTCCTATGAAAACTACTATGGTGGTAAAGAGAGTTTACTTGAAGACCGAGCATGGTTGTATTTTCCATGCAAAATTATACAACGCAGACACCTACACCTATTTTGAATGCAAAAACTTGGCAAACACTATGCAGGACTTATGCATTTGAGCCTGATATGGTTATCACCTTTGATATTCTTCCGGAAGATGATATTGACCATTATGTGAGTTTCTCAACCATATTTATGTCTTTGATATTGTTTATTCAAAAATAGTTGACAACTAATTTCTATTGACAGCTTGTTTCCAATCAAGCAAAAATGTCCGGCGCTTGGTAGACATGACCTACAACTGTCCCGGGGCTGAACTAAACTGCGAGGAGATAAGTCATTATGTTTCATGGCTTGAGGATCTTCATACTGTCAAGACAAATTATTTTTTTGGACTTGAAAATCTTAGTACTCAAAATGTGCGACCAATAGTGTTCGTACTTAACTACGGTCACATCTATTTAGGAAAGATGGTAAGATTTTTACTATTTGTCCTCAGTGCATCTTTTGCATACATTATTTTTTAAGCTAAACTTCTTTGCTAAGTATGTTACTATACGATGTTCTTCAACAGGGACTCCCGATGAATATTGTGCCTCATTGGATGGAGACTAAAAGTCGCATGAGAATTGTTAGCTTACGGCTAAGATATCCTACAATGCACTTTAGTGCATACATGATTTCTAATAGCGAGGAATGCTTAATAGTGAAAGACTGGAGCAAAATTGTGAACGATCACAGAGAAGTACTAGGGGGCAGCAATCAGAAGCGCAGCCCACGATTAGGAGACAGGTTCATCTACATGCTCCAACTTGATGAAGCACGAGTGCTACACATGTTTTATGTTATTTTACCTGAGATAGAGCATCAGGAGTGATTAATTAGCTAGCTAGAAATGAGTTTGAAGATGATGATGTGCTACACTATGACTGTGATGATTACATAGCTAGTGTTGGTGGTAATGACTATGATGAATATTATTAGCTAGTGTTGGTGGTGATTAGATAGCTACCGCAGCTAGTGTTGGTGGTGATTAGCTAGCTAGAATGAGTTTGAAGATGATGATATGCTACACTATGACTATGATGATTAAATAACTACTGTTGGTGGTAATGACTATGATGATGAATACATAGCTTGTGCTGGCGGATTAGATTCAAGTGGAGGCAACATGTGGTGCACATCGAAAGTACTACTAGTCCAAACTAGATCAAATTTGGATTAGTAGTATACTTTTGACATGCACCACATATTGCCTCCACTTGAACCTAATCCACATTTATTTGACACACTGTTATGGACATAATGATATAAACCTCATAATTGGTATAGTACCAAAATTTGTATAACGGCGTATAAATATACTAAAAAAAGAATACTAGTAGCGATGGACAGGAAACACGCTGCTACTAGCTAGATTACCAGCAGCGCGTTATAGAACAAACGCTGCGGCTATGAGTCTTAGCAGTAGCACACGTCGTGCGCGCTACTGCTAAGTAATAGCTGTAGCACCTTATTAGTAGTGCGGTTACCCGCGCTACTAGTGGGCACTAAACCCGCGCTACTACTAGGGTTTTCCCTAGTAGTGCAGACTAGTTAAGGACGAGGTGATGATGTGTGTTGGAAATAATTTCAAGGTTGATAAGATCACCATCGCACACTCCCTTTACCTTCGGGATTAGTGTCAAACCTGAAATAAATGCTATTTGGTGTTTGCATTGAGCATGAATATGATTGGATCATGTTTATTGCAATACGGTTATTTATTTAAGTCAAAGGATAATTGTTGTTCTATTTACATGAATAAAACCTTCTATGGTCATACACTCAATATAAATGGTTTATTGAATCTCGATCATAGTGATACACATATTCATAATATTGAAGCCAAAAGATGCAAATTTAATAATGATAGTGCAACTTATTTGTTGCACTGCCGTTTAGGTCATATTGGTGTAAAGCGCATGAAGAAACTCCATGCTGATGGACTTTTGGAATCACTTGATTATGAATCATTTGATGCTTGCGAACCATGCCTCATGGGCAAGATGAGTAAGACTCTGTTCTCTGAAATAATGGAGCGAGCAACTGACTTGTTGGAAATAATACATACTGATGTATGCGGTCCGATGAGTATTGAGGCTCGCGGCGGGTATCATTACTTTCTGACCTTCACAGATGATTTGAGCAGATATGGGTATATCTACTTAATGAAACATAAGTCTGAAACATTTGAAAAGTTCAAAGAATTTCAGAGTGAAGTGGAAAATCATCGTGACAAGAAAATAAAGTTTCTACGATCTGATCGTGGAGACGAATATTTGAGTTACGAGTTTGGTCTTCAATTAAACCAATGTGGAATAGTTTCACAAACTCATGCCACCTAGAACACCACATCATAATGGTGTGTCTGAACGTCATAACCGTACTTTATTGGATATAGTGCAATCTATGATGTCTCTTACCGATTTACCACTGTTGTTTTGGGGTTATGCATTAGAGACAGACGCTTTCACATTAAAGAGGGCACCGTCTAATCCGTTGAGATGACACCGTATAAACTATGGTTTGGCTAGAAACCTAAGCTGTCGTTTCTTAAAGTTTGGGGTTGCGATGCTTATGTGAAAAAGTTTCAACTTGATAAGCTCGAACCCAAATCGGAGAAGTGTGTCTTCATATGATACCCAAAAGAAACTGTTGGGTACACCTTCTATCACAGATCTCAAGGCAGGATCTTTGTTGCTAAGAGTGGATCCTTTCTAGAGAAGGAGTTTCTCTTGAAAGAAGTGAGTGGGAGGAAAGTAGAACTTGATAAGGTAATTGCACCTGCTCCCTTATTGGAAAGTAGTTCATCACAGAAATCAGTTCTAGTGATTCCTACACCAATTAGTGAGGAAGCTAACGATGATGATCATAAATACTTCTGATCAAGTTACTACCGGACCTCGTAGGTCAACCAGAGTAAGATCCGCACTAGCATGGTACGGTAATTCTGTTCTAGAGGTCATGTTACTTGACCATGACGAACCTACGAACTATGAGGAAGCGATGATGAGCCCAGATTCCGCGAAATGGCTTGAGGCCATGAAATCTGAGATAGAATCCATGTATGAGAACAAAGTGTGGACTTTGGTGGACTTGCCCAATGATTTGCAAGCCATTGAGAATAAATGGATCTTCAAGAGGAAGACAGACACTGATAGTAGTGTTACTATCTACAAAGCTCTAATTGTCGAAAAAGGTTTTTGAAAAGTTCAAGGTGTTGACTACGATGAGATTTTCTCACTCGTAGCGATGCTTAAGTCTGTCCGAATCATGTTAGCAATTGCCGCATTTTATTAAATATGACAAATGGATAACAAAATTGCATTCCTTAATGGATTTATTAAAGAAGAGTTGTATATGATGCAACCAGAAGGTTTTGTCAATCCTAAAGGTGCTAACAAAATGTGCAAGCTCCAGTGATCCATCTATGGACTGGTGCAAGCATCTGGTAGTTGGAATATACGCTTTGATAAGTTGATCAAAGCATATAGTTTTATACAGACTTGTGGTGAAGCCTGTATTTACAAGAAAGTGAGTGGGAGCACTACAACCTTTCTGATAAGTATATGTGAATGACATATTGTCGATCGGAAATGATGTAGAATTTTCTGAAATGCATAAAGGAGTGTTTGAAAGGAGTTTTTCGAAGAAAGACCTTGGTAAAGCTGCTTACATATTGAGCATCAAGTTCTACAGAGATAGATAAATACGCTTGATAAGTTTTTTTAATGAGTACATACCTTGACAAGATTTTGAAGTAGTTCAAAATGGAATAGTCAAAGAAGGAGTTCTTGCCTGTGTTCCAAGGTGTGAAGTTGAGTAAAGACTCAAACCCCGACCATGGCGGAAAATAGAAAGAGAATAAAATTCATTCCCTATGCCTCAGTCATAGGTTCTATGAAGTATTTATGTTGTGCCAGACCTATTGTGAACCTCACCATGAGTTTGGCAAGAGGGTACAATAGTGATCCATGAGTGGGTCACTGGACAGCGGTCAAAATTATCCTTAGTGGAATAAGGAGATATTTCTAGGTTATGGAGGTGATAAAGAGTTTGTCGTAAAGAGTTACGCCGATGCAAGCTTTGACAATGATCCGGATGACTCTAAGTCTCAATCTGGATACATATTGAAAGTGGGAGCAATTAGCAAGAGTAGCTCTGTGTAGAGCATTATAGACATAGAAATTTGCAAAATACATACGAATCTGTATGTGACATTCCCGTAGACTAAAACTTCTCTCACAAGCAAAACATGATCACACATTAGTACTCCTTGGGTGTTAATCACATGGCAATGTGAACTAGATTATTGACTAGTAAACCCTTTGAGTGTTGGTCACATGGCGATGTGAACTATGGGTGTTAATCACATGGTGATGTGAACTATTGGTGTTAAATCACATGGCGATGTGAACTAGATTATTGACTCTAGTGCAAGTGGGAGACTGAAGAAAATATGCCTTAGAGGCAATAATAAAGTTGTTATTTATATTTCCTTATATCATGATAAATGTTTATTATTCATGCTAGAATTGTATTAACCGGAAACTTAGTACATGTGTGAATACATAGACAAACAGAGTGTCCCTAGTATGCCTCTACTTGACTAGCTCGTTAATCAAAGATGGTTATGTTTACCATAGACATGTGTTGTCATTTGATGAACGGGATCACATCGTTAGAGAATGATGTGATGGACAAGACCCATCCGTTAGCTTAGCATTATGATAGTTGAGTTTTATTGCTATTGCTTTCTTCATGACTTATACATGTTCCTATGACTATGAGATTATGCAACTCCCGAATACCGGAGGAACACTTAGTGTGCTATCAAACGTCACAACGTAACTGGGTAATTATAAAGATGCTCTACAGGTGTCTCCGATGGTGTTTGTTGGGTTGGCATAGATCGAGATTAGGATTTGTCACTCCGTGTATCAGAGAGGTATCTCGGGGCGCTCTCGGTAATGCACATCACTATAAGCCTTGCAAGCAATGTGACTAATGAGTTAGTTGCGGGATGATGCATTAAGGAACGAGTAAAGAGACTTGCAGGTAACGAGATTGAACTAGGTATGGTGATACCGATGATTGAATCTCGGGCAAGTAACATACCGATGACAAAGGGAACAACGCATGTTGTTATGAAGTTTGACCGATAAAGATCTTCGTAGAATATGTGGGAGCCAATATGAACATCCAGGTTCACCTATTGGTTATTGACCGGAGACGTGTCTCGGTCATGTCTACATAGTTCTCGAACCCGTAGGGTCCGCACACTTAAAGTTCGGTGACGATCGGTATTATGAGTTTATGTGTTTTGATGTATCGAAGGTAGTTCGGAGTCCCGATGTGATCACGGACATGACGGGGAGTCTCAAAATGGTCGAGACATAAAGATTTGATATATTGGATGACTATATTCGGACACCAGATGAGTTCCGGGGGTCATTGGATAAGTATCGGAGTGCCTGTGAGTTATCGGAACCCCCGGGGGAACTAATGGGCCAACATGGGCCTTGTGAGAGAGAGAGGAGGGGCCATAGGGATGCCGCCCCCCTTGGAAGTCCGAATTGGACAAGGAGGGGGGGGGGCGGCGCCCCCTCTTTCCTCCCTCTCTCCCTCTCCTTCCTTCCCCCTTCCTCCTCCTAGTTGGACTAGGAAAGGGGGAGTCCTACTCCAACTAGGAGGAGGACTCCTCCCCCTCCTTGGCGCGCCCCAAGGGCCGGCCGGCCTCCCCTTGCTCCTTTGTATACAGGGGCAAGGGGGCACCCTAGAACACACAAGTTGATCATTGATCTCTTAGCCGTGTGCGGTGCCCCCCTCCACCATAATCCACCTCAGTCATATCATCGTAGTGCTTAGGCGAAGCCCTGCGCTGGTAGCTTCATCATCATTGTCGTCACGCCATCATGCTGACGAAGCTCTCCCTCGACACTCTGCTGGATCGTGAGTTCGTGGGACGTCACCGAGCCAAATGTGTGCAGATCACGGAGGTGCCGTACTTTTGGTACTAGGATCGGTCGATCATGAAGACGTACGACTACATCAACCGTGTTGTCATAACGCTTCCGCTTTCGGTCTATGAGGGTACGTGGAAAACACTCTCCCCTCTCGTTGCTATGAATCACCATGATCTTGCGTGTGCGTAGGATTTTTTTTTGAAATTACTACGTTCCCCAACATTAAAAGCCGTAACTTTTGATTCAGACATCAAAATTCAGTTCTGTTTTCACCGTTAGGTTTCTCACGACGAGTTCTTCAAAACTAGATCCCATATGGGTAGGTTTCAACAAAAAAAATTGGATGCTACGGAGACAACTTTAGTGCTATAAGAAAGCAACTCCTTTTTATTCCCTAGCATGACTAGCTGTGAGCGAGGAGTCTATCTAAGTTTTTTTACCATGACTACTAATTGACTAGATTCACCTCTAAGTGTACTATAGGGAAGCAAACTCCTTTTTTTCTAGTAGGACTACCTATTAGGTTGGTTTGCGTCAAGCCGAGAAACACACACGAAATCATGACTAGGTTCCCCGCAATGAGCCCTTCAAAACTAGATCAGTGGGTGAAACGAGAGTGGCTTCCGTTTCACCCAAAGTTGCTCATAAAGAAAGTTAGCCAAACCCTACTCATATAGGATCTAGTTTTGAAGGGCTCTTCTCGGGGAACCTAGTCATGAAAACACATCTTAGTTTTGATGATTGGTTCAAAAGTTATAGCTTTTTGAATTTTTTTAAAACGCAAATTAAATGCATGCGACATGGGACCTTGCTGGGAAATCACAGGATGAATGGGCACATTGAGACACTGTGGACCAGGTGCTTTTCCTGTGCGTTAATTACGTTCTGTGGGATGTATATTAGAGAGAGGCGGGAGACAAGAGCATGTAATTTCTTGTCGTTTAGCGCGTGTGCCAACTACAACGAAATCGTGCAGCTGCACGATCTAGCATTTAGGAACTATTTGACCCCTCTATTCTAGTAAGAATCCAAAACCGTTCTAGCAAAAAAAATCCAAGCAACTGTGCAAGCAAAACCAAGCAACTGCATTACAAAACATATAAATGCAAAAACCTGCTCAAAACGAATATGAGCAACTACCCCAAAAAATTACGAGAACTTAACAATGATAATTAGTTGCCTAACAATGATGCTCAATTGCATGTCATCACTAATTAGTTGGCTATGGTACTAGGCGAAGTTGTCTGTCACCGTAGCTCGGGTTGTCTATGCTATGAAACATAGTGTTATCATACTTGATAGTTACTATATGATATGTTACTCTACTCTCTTATGTTTCTGCAAGACACTACACGAGGCTAGTCTTGGTTAGGCTAGGTCTTCCCTTCTATTCTGGCATTTCTGCAGTATAGTCCGCAGACAAACCCTTCCCTTGGTATTGATGCATACTTATCATAGATCGGATGTAAGTCTTGCGAGTACTTTGGATTAGTACTCATGGTTGCTTTGCTACATTTTTCACCTCTACCCAGTTGCTGCGATCAGATGACGAAACCCCAGAGCCAGCTGATCCCGCCAAATGCTACTAGTACCCCGATGGAGCCTACTATTACGAGGAGTAGTTAGGAGGCCCCAGGAAGAAGGCCTACGCCTTTTCAATCTAGATATTGTTGTTTTGCTAGCCTTCTTAAGGCCAACTTGTCTATTTATGTCTGTACTCAGATATTATTGCTTTCACTGACTTATGTATTCGGGTCCTCATGGCCCTCGCTTGTAATTTAAATCTTTATGTTTGAATTTGTGTCTAGAGTTGTGTTGTGATATCTTCCCGTGAGTTTTTGACCTTGATCATGCATGTTTGCGTGTATGATTAGTGCATGG
This sequence comes from Triticum dicoccoides, assembly GCF_002162155.2. NCBI lineage: Eukaryota > Viridiplantae > Streptophyta > Magnoliopsida > Poales > Poaceae > Triticum > Triticum dicoccoides. The sequence continues at coordinate 812,360,888 of NC_041383.1, read as the reverse complement.
TCGAGGCGGGGACTGTTGGGGAACGTAGTAATTTCAAAAAAAATTCTACGCACACGCAAGATCATGGTGATGGCATAGCAACGAGAGGGGAGAGTGTTCGTCCACGTACCCTCGTAGACCGTAAGCGGAAGCGTTAGCACAACGCGGTTGATGTAGTCGTACGTCTTCACGATCCGACCGATCCAAGCACCGAACTTACGGAGCCTCCGAGTTCAGCACACGTTCAGCTCGATGACGATCTCCGGTCTTCGATCCAGCCGAGCTCCGGAGATGAGTTCCGTCAGCACGACGGCGTGTTGACGATGATGATGTTCTACCGGCGCAGGGCTTCGCCTAAACTCCACGACGATATGACCGAGGTGGAATATGGTGGAAGGGGGCACCGCACACGGCTAAGGAACGATCCGTAGATCAACTTGTGTGTCTTTGGGGGCCCCCCGCCCCCCGTATATAAAGGAGCCAGGGGGGAGGAGGCGGCCGGCCTAGAGGGCGCGCCAAGGGGGGGAGTCCTACTCCCACCGGGAGTAGGACTCCCCTTTTCCAAGTAGGAGTAGGAGAAGGGGGGAAAGAGGAGGAAGAGGGGAAGGAAAGGGGGGGCGCCGCCCCCCTTCCCTTGTCCTATTTGGACTAGGAGGGGGAGGGGCGCGCGGCCCCCTCCTGGCTCCTTCCCTCTTCTCCCTCTTGGCCCATATAGGCCCATTAACCCCTGGGGGGGGGGGGTTCCGGTAACCTCCCGGTAATGCCGATTTCACCTGGAACCATTCCGATATCCAAATATAGGCTTCCAATATATCAATATTTATGTCTCGACCATTCCGAGACTCCTCGTCATGTCCGTGATCACATCCGGGACTCTGAACAAACTTCGGTACATCAAAACTTATAAACTCATAATAAAACTGTCATCGAAATGTTAAGCGTGCGGACCCTACGGGTTCGAGAACTATGTAGACATGACCTAGAACCATTCTCGGTCAATAACCAATAGCGGGACCTGGATGCCCATATTGGTTCCTACATATTCTACGAAGATCTTTAGCGGTCAAACCGCATAACAACATACTTTGTTCCCTTTGTCATCGGTATGTTACTTGCCCGAGATTTGATCGTCGGTATCCAATACCTAGTTCAATCTTGTTACCGGCAAGTCCCTTTACTCGTTCCGTAATACATCATCTCATAACTAACTCATTAGTTACATGCTTGCAAGGCTTAGGTGATGAGTATTACCGAGAGGGCCCAGAGATACCTCTCCGACAATCGGAGTGACAAAACCTAATCTCGAATTATGCCAACCCAACATGTACCTTCGGAAACACCTATAGAGCACCTTTATAATCACCCAGTTACGTTGTGACGTTTGGTAGCACACAAAGTGTTCTTCCGGTATACGGGAGTTGCACAATCTCATAGTTGTAGGAACTTTGTATAAGTCATGAAGAAAGCAATAGCAGTATACTAAACGATCAAGTGCTAGGCTAACGGAATGGGTCATGTCAATCACATCATTCTCCTAATGATGTGATCCCACTAATCAAATGACAACACATGTCTATGGTTTGGAAACATAACCATCTTTGATTAATGAGCTAGTCAAGTAGAGGCATACTAGTGACTATTGTTTTGTCTATGTATTCACACATGTATCATGTTTCCGGTTAATACAATTCTAGCATGAATAATAAACATTTATCATGATATGAGGAAATAAATAATAACTTTATTATTGCCTCTAGGGCATATTTCCTTCAGTCTCCCACTTGCACTAGAGTCAATAATCTAGATTACATAGTAATGATTCTAACACCCATGGAGTCTTGGTGCTGATCATGTTTTGCTCATGAGAGAGGCTTAGTCAATGGGTCTGCAACATTCAGATCCGTATGTATCTTGCAAATCTCTATGTCTCCCACTTGGACTTGATCCCGAATGGAATTGAAGCGTCTCTTGATGTGTTTGGTCCTCTTGTGAAATCTGGATTCCTTTGCCAAAGCAATTGCACCAGTATTGTCACAGAAGATCTTTATTGGTCCCGATGCACTAGGTATGACACCTAGATCGGAAATGAACTCCTTCATTCGCTGCTTCAGAAGCAGCTATGTACTCCGCTTCACATGTAGATCCCGCCACGACGCTTTGTTTAGATCTGCACCAACTTACAGCTCCACCGTTTAATAAAAGCACGTATCCGGTTTGCGATTTAGAATCGTCCAGATCAGTGTCAAAGCTTGCATCGACGTAACCATTTACGACTAGCTCTTTGTCACCTCCATATACGAGAAACATATCCTTAGTCCTTTTCAGGTATTTCAGGATGTTCTTGACCGCTGTCCAGTGATCCACTCCTGGATTACTTTGGTACCTTCCTGCCAAGCTTATTGGCTAAGCATACGTCAGGTCTGGTACACAGCATTGCATACATGATAGAGCCTATGGCTGAAGCATAGGGAACATTTTTCATTTTCTCTCTATCTTCTGCTGTGGTCGGGCATTGAGTTTGACTCAACTTCACACCTTGTAGCACAGGCAAGAATCCTTTCTTTGCCTGATCCATTTTGAACTTTTTCAAAATTTTGTCAAGGTATGTGCTTTGTGAAAGTCCTATTAAGCGTTTTGATCTATCTCTATAGATCTTGATGCCCAATATGTAAGCAGCTTCACCGAGGTCTTTCATTGAAAAACTTTTATTCAAGTATCCCTTTATGCTATCCAGAAATTCTATATCATTTCCAATTAATAATATGTCATCTACATATAAAACTAGAAATGCTACAGAGCTCCCACTCACTTTCTTGTAAATACAGGCTTCTCCAAAAGTCTATATAAAACCATATGCTTTGATCACACTATCAAAGCGTTTATTCCAACTCTGAGATGCTTGCACCAGTCCATAAATGGAACGCTGGAGCTTGCATACTTTGTTAGCACCTTTTGGATCAACAAAACCTTCCGGTTGCATCATATACAACTCTTCTTCTAGAAATCCATTCAAGAATGCAGTCTTGACATCCATTTGCCAAATTTCATAATCATGAAATGCAACAATAGCTAACATGATTCGGACAGACTTAAGCATCGCTACGGGTGAGAAAGTCTCATCGTAGTCAACCCCTTGAACTTGTCGAAAACCTTTCGCAACAAGTCGAGCTTTATAGACAGTTACATTACCATCAGCGTCAGTCTTCTTCTTAAAAATCCATTTATTCTCAATGGCTTGCCGATCATCGGGCAAGTCAACCAAAGTCCATACTTTGTTTTCATACATGGATCCCATCTCAGATTTCATGGCCTCTAGCCATTTTGCGGAATCTGGGCTCATCATTGCTTCCTCATAGTTCGTAGGTTCATCATGGTCAAGTAACATGACTTCCAGAATAGGATTACCGTACCACTCTAGTGCGGATCTTACTCTGGTAGACCTACGAGGTTCAGCAGAAACTTGATCTGAAGTTTCATGATCAATATCATTAGCTTCCTCACTAATTGGTGTAGTCGTCACAGGAACCGGTTCTCGTGATGAACTACTTTCCAACAAGGGAGTAGATATAGTTATCTCATCAAGTTCTACTTTTCTCCCATTCACTTCTTTCGAGAGAAACTCCTTCTCTAGAAAGGATCCATTCTTAGCAACGAATGTCTTGCCTTCGGATCTGTGATAGAAGGTGTATCCAATAGTCACTTTTGGATATCCTATGAAGACACATTTCTCCGATTTGGGTTCGAGCTTATCTGGTTGAAGTTTCTTCACATAAGCATCGCAGCCCCAAACTTTAAGAAACGACAACTTTGGTTTCTTGCCAAACCACAGTTCATAAGGCGTCGTCTCAACGGATTTTGATGGTGCCCTATTTAACGTGAATGCGGCCGTCTCTAAAGCATAACCCCAAAACGGTAGCGGTAAATCGGTAAGAGACATCATAGATCGCACCATATCAAGTAAAGTACGATTACGACGTTCGGACACACCATTTCGTTGTGGTGTTCCGGGTGGCGTGAGTTGCGAAACTATTCCGCATTGTTTCAAATGTAAACCAAACTCGTAACTCAAATATTCTCCTCCACGATCAGATCGTAGAAACTTTATTTTCTTGTTACGATGATTCTCCACTTCACTCTAAAATTCTTTGAACTTTTCAAATGTTTCAGACTTGTGCTTCATTAAGTAGATATACCCATATCTGCTCAAATCATCTGTGAAGGTGAGAAAATAACGATATCCGCCACGAGCCTCAATATTCATCGGACCACATACATCTGTATGTATGATTTCCAACAAATCTGTTGCTCTCTCCATAGTTCCAGAGAACGGTGTTTTAGTCATCTTTCCCATGAGACACGGTTCGCAAGTACCAAGTGATTCATAATCAAGTGATTCCAGAAGTCCATCAGTATGGAGTTTCTTTATGCGTTCTACACCGATATGACCTAAACGGCAGCCACAAATAAGTTGCACTATCATTATCAACTCTGCATCTTTTGGTTTCAACATTATGAATATGTGTATCACTACTATCGAGATTCAATAAAAATAGACGACTCTTCAAGGGTGCATGACCATAAAAGATATTACTCATATAAATAGAACAACCGTTATTCTCTGATTTAAATGAATAACCGTCTCGCATTAAACAAGATCCAGATATAATGTTCATGCTCAACGCTGGCACCAAATAACAATTATTCAGGTCTAAAACTAATCCCGAAGGTAGATGTAGAGGTAGCGTGCCGACCGCGATCACATCGACTTTGAAACCGTTTCCCACGCGCATCGTCACCTCGTCCTTGGCCAGTGCTTGCTTATTCCGTAGTCCCTGTTTCGAGTTGCAAATATTAGCAACAGAACCAGTATCAAATACCCAGGTGCTACTATGAGCTCTAGTTAGGTACACATCAATAACATGTATATCACATATACCTTTGTTCACTTTGCCATCCTTCTTATCCGCCAAATACTTGGGGCAGTTCCGCTTCCAGTGACCAGTCTGCTTGCAGTAGAAGCACTCAGTTTCAGGATTAGGTCGTGACTTGGGTTTCTTCTCTTGAGCAGCAACTTGCTTGCCGTTCTTTTTGAAGTTCCCCTTCTTCTTCCCTTTGCCCTTTTTCTTGAAACTAGTGGTCTTGTTGACCATCAACACTTGATGCTCCTTCTTGATTTCTACCTCCACGGCTTTTAGCATTGCGAAGAGCTCGGGAATAGTCTTGTTCATCCCTTGCATATTATAGTTCATCACAAAGCTCTTGTAGCTTGGTGGCAGTGATTGGAGAATTCTGTCAATGACACTATCATCTGGAAGATTAACTCCCAGTTGAATCAAGTGATTATTATACCCAGACATTCTGAGTATGTGTTCACTGACAGAACTATTCTCCTCCATCTTGCAGCTATAGAACTTATTGGAGACTTCATATCTCTCAATCCGGGCATTTGCTTGAAATATTAACTTCAACTCTTGGAACATCTCATATGCTCCATGACGTTCAAAACGTCGTTGAAGACCCGGTTCTAAGCCGTAAAGCATGGCACACTGAACTATAGAGTAGTCATCAGCTTTGCTCTGCCAGACGTTCTTAACGTCGTCAGTTGCATCAGCAGCAGGCCTGGCACCCAGCGGTGCTTCCAGGACGTAACTTTTCTGTGCAGCAATGAGGATAATCCTCAGGTTACGGACCCAGTCCGTGTAATTGCTACCATCATCTTTCAACTTTGCTTTCTCAAGGAACGCATTAAAATTCAACGGAACAACAGCACGAGCCATCTATAAACATAGACAAGCAAGATACTATCAGGTACTAAGTTCATGATAAATTTTAGTTCAATTAATCATATTACTTAAGAACTCCCACTTAGACAAACATCTCTCTAGTCATCTAAGTGATCACGTGATCCAAATAAACTAAACCATAACCGATCATCACGTGAGATGGAGTAGTTTTCAATGGTGAACATCACTATGTTGATCATATCTACTATATGATTCACGCTCGACCTTTCGGTCTCCGTGTTCCGAGGCCATATCTGCATATGCTAGGCTCGTCAAGTTTAACCTGAGTATTCTGCGTGTGCAAAACTGGCTTGCACCCGTTGTGGATGGACGTAGAGCTTATCACACCCGATCATCACGTGGTGTCTCGGCACGACGAACTTTGGCAACGGTGCATACTCAGGGAGAACACTTCTTGATAATTTTAGTGAGAGATCATCTTAAAATGCTACCGTCACTCAAAGCAAGATAAGATGCATAAAGGATAAACATCACATGCAATCAATATAAGTGATATGATATGGCCATCATCATCTTGTGCTTGTGATCTCCATCTCCGAAGCACCGTCGTGATCACCATCGTCACCGGCGCGACACCTTGATCTCCATCATAGCATTGTTGTCGTTTACGCCATCTATTGCTTCTACGACTATCGCTATCGCTTAGTGATAAAGTAAAGCAATTACAGGGCGTTTGCATTTCATACAATAAAGCGACAACCATATGGCTCCTGCCAGTTGCTGATAACTTCGGGTACAAAACATGATCATCTCATACAATAAAATATAGCATCACGTCTTGACCATATCACATCACAACATGCCCTGCAAAAACAAGTTAGACGTCCTCTACTTTGTTGTTACAAATTTTACGTGGCTGCTACGGGCTTAGCAAGAACCGTTCTTACCTACGCATCAAAAACCACAACGATAGTTTGTCAAGTTGGTGCTGTTTTAACCTTCGCAAGGACCGGGCGTAGCCACACTCGATTCAGCTAAAGTGGGAGAGACAGACACCCGCCAGCCACCTTTAAGCACGAGTGCTCGTAACGGTGAAACCAGTCTCGCGTAAGCGTACGCGTAATGTCGGTCCGGGCCGCTTCATCTCACAAAACCGCCGAACCAAAGTATGACATGCTGGTAAGCAGTATGACTTGTATCGCCCACAACTCACTTGTGTTCTACTCGTGCATATAACATCAACGCATAAATCCTAGGCTCTGATACCACTGTTGGGGAACGTAGTAATTTCAAAAAATTTCCTACGCACACGCAAGATCATGGTGATGGCATAGCAACGAGAGGGGAGAGTGTTCGTCCACGTACCCTCGTAGACCGTAAGCGGAAGCGTTAGCACAACGCGGTTAATGTAGTCGTACGTCTTCACGATCCGACCGATCCAAGCACCGAACGTACGGAGCCTCCGAGTTCAGCACACGTTCAGCTCGATGACGATCTCCGGTCTCCGATCCAGCCGAGCTCCGGAGATGAGTTCCGTCAGCACGACGGCGTGGTGACGATCTTGATGTACTACCGACGCAGGGCTTCGCCTAAGCACCGCTACGATATTATCGAGGTGGATTATGGTGGAGGGGGGCACAACACATGGCTAAGAGATCCAAGGGATCAATTGTTGTTGTGTCTAGAGGTGCCCCCTGCCCCCGTATATAAAGGAGCAAGGGGGGAGGGGGCGACCGGCCTAGTAGGGGCGCGCCAAGGGGAGTCCTACTCCCACCGGGAGTAGGACTCCCTCCTTCCTTGTTAGAGTAGGAGAAGGGGAAAGAGGGGGAGAGGAGGAAGGAAAAGGGGGCCGCACCCCTTGTCCAATTCGGACCAGAGGGGGCTGCGTGCCTCCTTCCTTTCGTCCTCTCTCCTCTATTCCCGTATGGCCCAATAAGGCCCATATACTCCCCGGCGAATTCCCGTAACTCTCTGGTACTCCGAAAAATACCCGAATCACTCGGAACCTTTCCGAACTCTGAATATAGTCGTCCAATATATCGATCTTTACGTCTCGACCATTTCAAGACTCCTCGTCATGTCCCCGATATCATCCGGGACTCCGAACTCCTTCGGTACATCAAAACTCATAAACTCATAATATAACTGTCATCGAAACCTTAAGCGTGCGGACCCTACGGGTTCGAGAACAATGTAGACATGACCTAGAACTATTCTCGGTCAATAACCAATAGCGGAACCTGGATGCTCATATTGGCTCCCACATATTCTACGAAGATCTTTATCGGTCAAACCGCATAACAACATACGTTGTTCCCTTTGTCATCGGTATGTTACTTGCCCGAGATTCGATCGTCGGTATCCCAATACCTAGTTCAATCTCGTTACCGGCAAGTCTCTTTACTCGTTATGTAATGCATCATCCCGCAACTAACTCATTAGTCACATTGCTTGCAAGGCTGATAGTGATGTGCATTACCGAGAGGGCCCAGAGATACCTCTCCGACAATCGGAGTGACAAAACCTAATCTCGAAATACGCCAACCCAACATGTACCTTTGGAGACACCTGTAGTACTCCTTTATAATCACCCAGTTACGTTGTGACGTTTGGTAGCACCCAAAGTGTTCCTCCGGTAAATGGGAGTTGCATAATCTCATAGTTACAGGAACATGTATAAGTCATGAAGAAAGCAATAGCAACATACTAAACGATCAAGTGCTAGGCTAACGGAATGGGTCATGTCAATCACATCATTCTTCTAATGATGTGATCCCGTTAATCAAATGACAACTCTTTTGTCCATGGCTAGGAAACATAACCATCTTTGATAAATGAGCTAGTCAAGTAGAGGCATACTATAGTGACACTATGTTTGTCTATGTATTCACACATGTATTATGTTTCCGGTTAATACAATTCTAGCATGAATAATAAACATTTATCATGATATAAGGAAATAAAATAATAACTTTATTATTGCCTCTAGGGCATATTTCCTTCATATCCTTCACCTTAGTCACTATGTTTAGCCAGAAGATGTTGGACACCGTAATACCAAGTGAGCCCAGAGTGTATCTCTCGATTGACAGAAGGGCAAATCCCACTATTGACATATTTAGGACCATGACATACTTTCTGGTGTTCTCGAAAGTTACCCTCAGTTACAATGTAATGTTTGAAAACCCCAAAGAAACCATCTCATATCTGGGTCTACAATATTCTAATAGTCTAAGGATGTGAGTAAACGTTAACACTATCTTTCCTACTTCTAAATAGTTGAGTTAGTGGTGAGTTCACTCCTTCACCTCCTCCTCTTACATGTAAGACACTACAATAGTAGCAAAAATAAAAAAATTCTGGTTGATGGTAGTAGAACCCAACATGTCTCCTACAAGTGCCCTAATCCTTAGTTGCCTTTCTTCCACGTAAAGAAAAAGGCTCTTTAGCTAGGGTTTCTCGTGCCTCCCGCCAGTGCTGCCGCCGGTCTACCTCGTCTCCTGCAGTCTTAGGGCCATGGAGGTGTGGTGGATCCCGGCCATTGCCGGTGGGAGGGCTTCGGTTTTTTCATACTCTTTTGAGTTTTGTTAGGGTTTGTGTCCTACCCAGAGAGGCGAGGCGGTGGCGGCTCTCTGGATATGGAATAAGATTCTCCTCGCCTTGCTTCCGTCCCGGTGGTGTTTCTAGCATCGTTGGAGGGCATGTGGAGGTTTGTCTCCGACGGATCTCATAGGATTCGGTCGGCGTTTGTCTTCGGTGGATCCACGAGGATCTTGTCTTTGTTCATCTGTGTTCGTGTGTCTACAGGTTGGATCTTTCCGATCTACCCTTCTCTACATCGACGACGGTTGTTGTTCTGGCGCGCTGGTCCCATGGGGCCTTGGCACGACGAATTCCTGACTATCTACTACAACAAAGTTTGCCCGGCTCAGATGAGGGAGGGGCGAAGACGGCGGCGTGCCTTCGTCTCGCTCGAGTGCTAGTAGTCGTCGCTAGGTGCTCTACAGACCTAGATGTATTTTTTTACTTCTAGTGTTCTTTGTGCTACCTTGACAATTGATGAATAGATTGGAAGTTATCCTTGCAAAAAAAGAGTGTCCTACTCCTTGCCGTCTAGAAAAAAGTGGGAATTGTTCGCACATATACAAAAATGTGACAACATATTTGAACGCATAACCAACTCATCCAGATGCATTGTACCATGAAAAATGTGACATGCATGGTACGTATATTTGTCATTCATATGTTTCCTAATATTTGGAGTAGCACTTTGGAGTTTTGGACTTTTTTTAATCAAGCATGAGAATCTGAAATTAAGCTCTATAGGTACTAATATGCATTGAATTGTTGTCTAGGTTGTCGTAATGACATTGGACAGAACTGATGATTTATTATAGAAAACCAACATATTTATTTGGGAAGCTATTTATTTCTATTATCCCATTGTAAAGTATGAACAATTTATGTTTTATTTTTTCCGTTGTTTCATAGCAAAGCACGGGTACTATGCTAGTTATGAGAAAAAAACGACAATATATTGGTGTTGGTGATGTGATCTCATAGTATCTCATACGTTCAGTCTATCCAACACCATTGTTACCCTAACTAGGACAATGCCCGTGCGTTGCTACGGGGAATACATATTATAATGAGTCAACACCAATCGTTACTTATTTTAATCTCTACTCCTAATGAACTAGTCCGTATGTCATTCGTTCGTCCGCCCGTCCGCTCCCCTCCCCTCGCACGACCCCATCGCTCGCCATCGATTTTTTTCATCCAACCAAAAAACTGTCTTAAGAAAACCAGGGCAATTCTTCCTTCCAGAAAAAAGCCAGTCAACACGACCCACGCCAGAAACGCCCTCCACCTCCATCCTTGTTTGGCGTTTCCCGACTGCCGCTGCCCTACACCGTGGCGGCTAGGTTAACGCCGCCAGCCTCCTTCCTCCACGCTGAATCCACTACGCGATGTCGTCGGCTCTTCAAACTTGTCCTCCGCCACTCCTGATCGACGACCTCGTCATCTCCTTCGAGCCCCTTCTCCATCAGGACGTGCCTGCGCTGGTCGATGTGGAATTTGGACGTGTCCTCACCATCGCCGGCGCTACACGATGCTCGCTACCACTTCCCTCCCGCAGGAACGTCTGCCCCGGAGGAATCTCTGGGCCGTCCTCCTCATCTCTCTCCCGAACATACAGGCGACACACAATTTCGAGAGAGAACCATCAAGATGAGCAGCCATCGCCAGACTCGTTCTGTGATTTTCTTGATTTTAGGATACAGCTGCCGGATGCATATGGTCTGTGAACTTACAGTTGTGGTGGATTACTTGTTAGAATGCCTTGCTGGGTCTGGGTGGACCGCGGATTACATGGTTGGTGTGCTCCGTCAGGTAGTGGCAGCAAGCAATGCGGCACCAAGCTGGGGATGAAGACATGAAGTACACAGACAAAGCAGAAATTATCAGAGTGATTTGTGCGTCGTGCCTGGAGCTAATACTGGTATACGGTATGATTCAGCCTTCTCTTCTCTAAGATTGCAGCATCTTGGTTTGGATAGCTACTTCTCCAAATTGCAGTGAAGATACACACATGTATTTTGAGCGTGAAGTCTATCTATTATAGGTTATCACGTAAACACGTTTTTTGATTTCTGCTTCAAACTGAACTATTATATCTGGAAAACATTTATGTAAGATATCTCAACAACTCAACTGGAAGGGATACAAAATGTCTTGAAGAAATGTTTGGGGAGTATAGTTGAGTAGAAAATTACTAAACACGCTAAGCAATGCCCTCTTGAATGCATTTTTGTTTTGTTTTCGAGTTCTGCCCTCTATTAAACTGGCCAAGAGGTATATCTTAGTACTATTGAGTTGCTGGCATGCAGTTTTTTTCACAGTAGCAATGCCATGCGAACGCCCTTTTTCTGCTACAGTACAACACAATGACATCTTGATTCTGACTGAACCTCGTCATTATTGTTTACATGACAGCATAGATGTTGCTCAGTTACCAATTTGTTACCTGTCAAGATTTTCACATGTTGTAGTTGGTGACAGGGGATATAAAACATGTGGATATTGTTATATTTTGTAGCTGGTGGGGCAGGGGATATGATGAACTGACCAACTGTTTTCATGCATATTCTATCACCCGGAGTTCTTATTATAGTTATATGATCATGTGACAGCATGGCATCGGACAACACGGCATTCACCTTAATGCTCCCCAAAGGTGATCATCGCCGAAGCACGCCAAGGGTGAGCCATAACCATACCGTTGACCCCACCGGCTCGGTGAGGACAAATTGTATAGTATCATGTTTTTTCAGTTAAAAACCTGAGAACAGAAAGACATATCTAACACAGTATGTAAAATTTGTAAAGCTCATATGAAAATAGCTGAGATCAGGTTAGGTAAGCACGTTCTTGCAAGCAATGTATTTTCTCACTTACGAGAATTATCAGTTGCATATATAATATACTGTAGTAGCCTATATTCATGCACTCTCATTTTTGCTGAACAATTCATGATCAACACTGGATTTTTTTTAAAGGAAGCCACTTCAACTTAGTTTGAGCTCTCATGTTGTCGAATGAATCAGCAAGTATGTTTCTGTGGCTTTTATAATTTGACACAATGTTTCTGATTTCCAACCTAACAAAAAAAATCTGTTTCGTCCAATCATGTTTTTTACCCCATTATGTAATCGGCTCAGGTGACGATAGTATCTTCATTGTTCTTCTCATGACCATTTCCTTTCTCAGACTGCTGGTCTACGGTCTTCTTCTTCCTCCTGATTTCAATGATGACTCGAACCCCTCTAGGAGTTGAGTGAGGTAATCCGTTTTGTTTTTATGCCAAGAGGTATGAATTAGAAGGACCGGTTGCTACAACATGGCCATTGTAACCAACGTTGGACCAATTTCAGGTCTTCATGGCAGCGAAGATGATGGAAGCTACCATTCCAATGTGGCAATGAAACGGTGCAGAATTAAAGGACATGTCGGCTGGCTGGTGAAGCTTGAAGCTCCATGCATCAAATTTTCTGTATGCTGAAGTTTTTTCCTGGCACGGGGGTAGCATGTTTTGAATTTACTTGTTGTTTAGCTATGTTTCAGTATATGAATGGTTATCCTTCGTAAATCATGCTTTTAGCACTTTATTTTTAGTTCTTGCACATCTCGTTGTTGCCCTGTTTTGGGCTATAAAATGTATCAATGCCACACCTTGGTCTCATTTTTCAGGAGGAACTGGGTTGTGGCCTTCTGCTCCAATAAGAAGCGGGTGAGAGTGAAAACTTGTCACTCTAAGCATGAAAACCATATTCTGTCAAGTTCAATACACATTCTTGATTAGAACAATTTGGTGTCAATAATTGTTTTCTCCGGTGGCAATGCTGGTTGTATCCATGCAATATTAATCAAGTACTTATATTTCAGCTAGATTTTTTATTAAGTTTTAGATGGTTTTCCCAGTACCTCAAACATTTCAAATGTTATCTCTTTAGGTTCTCGTATTTAGCTCATGGCTCCAACTTTCGTTTAAGGGAAACTCAAGGTTCCAACTTGATATGCCCTCTCTTTCATTTGGTTTATTGGAGCATATAATTGGTAAATTTGGTGACCTAAAAGCAGTTTTAGGTATATCGCATAGAAAGTGAGGAGAATAAATTTGTACTCAAGGTTCCAACTTGATATGCCCTCTCTTTCATTTGGTTTATTGGAGCATATAATTGGTAAATTTGGTGACCTAAAAGCAGTTTAGGTTTATCTCTTAAGTGCTTTGGGTGAACATTTCTGTTCATAGCTTTATTTTTACGTAGCAATGTATGAGCGTGACGACGATGTGCTAGAGCCCGGGATGAAGGGTGGGTCCAGTATAGAACCAGGAGGTACTATCACAAAGATAGGAAGGCAGTTGCCGCCCTTGTTTTTTGCTGCTGGTCTGCCATGCTGGTGTTGATCACTAGCTCACTAAGAACACGAGTTAGTGGATATTGTGATAAGAGTAAGGGTTCAAAGTGAGCGGGATGGGGATTGGGATTTGTCTGTTTAGTTATGGTTGTCTAAGCGAAATAATTCCCTACTTTAGAAAATGTGACAAATTGAATTTCATTACAGACGGCTTTGCGGTAAATTGCATGAGCGGGCGGTTCCTATTCTTTTTCATCAAGTCATGCAATTTTTTTGGTTAGGATAGAAGGGTAAATAAATTGGTTGGTTGCTTTAAGAGTTAATAACGGACACGGTGGTGTATCAGTTGCATGCCCAACAACGAACATCAAATTTTTGCTTCATGCTAATGCAAGACATTCAGCTTTATATTACAACGTGACAATGGCCCAGGAGACATCAGGTCTGCCTTGTTGGCTTGGGAGGTGTCATGGGCGGCGCACGCCTTGTGCCCCTTGATGGTGGTGGAGGATCGACAGGGGACAAGGCATAGAGCGGGATGATTGGCAGGGGACTCCTCCTTGGCGGTTCGTGAGGAAGTACGGTGTGAAGGCAAGAGGGCGCCATGGCAAAGGTAAGGTGGGCGTCATCCAGTTTTAAAGAAGAGGGATCCAATGAGAAATGTCCCACTACGACGGGAAACAGAGCGGGAAGGGGAGGGCTCGGCAAAAAAAAAGGGTTGGCGTGGGGTGGTGTTTTTCTTGGACTGCGTGTTGGACATAGTATGGTGAATAATCTGGGCAACCAAATTTCTACACCATAAATGGAATGGTTTTGGGGGAGTCTGGACTGTGTAGACGGTTTGATTTTGGGAAGAGCGTTGAGCACCCATTTGATGTCCGAACATGCCCAGACAAGAGGGAGAAATGAGGTTCAATCTTAGAGACAATCTTAATTATTTATTTGAATCATTTATATGCTTTGTAGCCCGTAGCAACGCACCGTACGGACAGGAGAAGCCAGATCCAGCCGAGTCCGACCAAATCCAGCCCTCCCCACCCGCCTCCTCCCCATAACCACCGCCACAGCCCTACCTAATGTCCGGATCGAATTAACGAAGGAACGTCCAGATCGAGCGTCGTGGATGGGAGTTTGTGGTGGTGCGTAACTTGCATATGGCCCAATAGTGTACCTGACTGGCTGACTCCCATAAGGACCAATAACGCGAGAACAAGATCGATGGCTGAGGAACACCCAATATGTGGTTTTATTTTCGATGGATTTTTTTAGCGAACGATCTATACATAGTAGGGTGAAAAATTCGCTGGAAATCAAGGTAGGGCGAGCGCCCTACCGAGAGCTCCGCCTGTGACATCACACACACGCGCGCACATAAACATACCACATGAGGGCAAAAGGGTCTTTTTAGGTGTCATTTAGGCTTGAAATGGACAAAAGTGTTATAAAAGACATAAAATTTAGACTTGTTGTTAGATAGGGAAGAAATTATTTGTCGATGTCAAATAGTGCATAAAATTTAGACACGGTGTTGAATAAGGAATTCTCTCGTGAAAAAAAGGGTAGCTAAGGACATCTTCAACGCAAGACGGCTGTACAGGTGCTAAGGAAAATAAAAACAAATCGTAAAAGTAAAAAATGATCAAAGCGCCTGTTTGTTTAAATGATGGACGCTAGATAATTGGCGCTAATAAAATCAGCCCGGGCAGTAGCGTTTTATCCAGCAAAGCAAAACAAGCAAGCGCCCGATTCTATATTTTGCGTCGATGCTACACCTGACGCCGGGATTCACCAGGAATTAACAGCCTAACCGTCAATCGACCACATATCTATCCTGGCATGCCCTAATGGATAACCGTGTCGTGAGGCCGCGTAATGTCTAGTTAAAACAAATGGCTAAAGAATCAAGAATACCACATTAAGATTGATTAATTTGTTTTTTTTCTTGTATCATTTTGGAGAAGTATTTCCCTTTGGCCAACATTTAGTAGTAGTACTTGACTTCAAATAACTGACCAAATACAATCAGATATATGCAGTCTGGATGAACACCAAATCTGTTTGACTAATCATTTGACATATAAGAAGATAAAATTAATCCAAACCTAGTGCTTAATATATATTAATTGTAGAACATCAATGGCACCAGCGAGCTACACATCGACTGCGGTGAGGTCGACCAATAAGCAAAATGACTGTCAACTCTAGCTAGGATAATTTTTTTGATGTGATCTACTTCAGGGTATTATAAAGAATTACATTTATATAAATATAAATTAGTACTAACATTGTTTACATTTGCAACTAAGACATCTCTAGCATACGACATAGAGGTAGGAAATGTATAACCGTGCTGCATAAAAAGCAAAACCCATAGCGCCATATGAATAGTATAGTAGGGTCCCAAGCTTGTAACTGTACATTTACGAAACTATTTCATGCAAGCAATTGATAACCCTCACATGAAGTTATCACAATAAAAACGAGTTTCAGAACTTCACACCATGGCCATAGTTAGCACCTATAGTTCTTGCAGAACTACACAGTACAGCTGGTTGTCTAGATTTCAGAAGTGAACATTCAATAAGTGAGTAAGATTTATAAACTCCTTTGTCAAATGAATTGCAGAAAACGGCAGACTGCAGTGCTGTACAACATAAACCAGCTTCACGACACAAACTATACAATCCTCGGATTCGTACCAGTCCTTACGAAACCCTCGGTTAATGGCCAAATCAACTCACCTGCGTGTTTGAATAATTTGGGTTAAAAGAAAATATTCACTAAATACCCCTGATTCCAACTCTTTGAACAATCTAAAAGGTCCTAGAATTAACAGGCTTCAATTGACTTGTCATGGTTAACGAATTCCCCCTAAGATCTGAAGCGTAGCATCACCAGGTAAATAGATTGAGATGGCAAACTCAGACGGGGACAGATCCGAGACATGGGCAGCAGCAACAGCGTACCTTGTTGTGCATGAGGATGGAGCACCCGGACTCCAGCTGATCCTTATCGACGAAGGAGAGTATGACAACGTAGTACTTGGGGCTGACGGAAAAGTGGTGTACAACAGGATACATAAGGAAGAGTGCTGACCTTGCCATTGATGAAACACCATCGTATGCCGGGTCCAACACGGCCTATGTCACCTTGACCACGCTGACTTCGCACCACCACCATGGCAGAACACAGGCCTCGACGAGGTGCTCCAAGGGCGCTGTCCTGGACGCCAGTGAGACCGCGGCAGACCACATGCCTCGACGAGGTACACCAAGGTTCTATCCGGAAGCAACTGGGCTGATGCGGTCATGTAATGTTGGCGCACCAGACTGCGCTGCTACCAGCGCAACCACCCGGAGGAGCAGCACCGCGGCGAGGACTACTGCACGTTCCATCCTAGGATCTGCCACACGACCGCGGGTGCGTGCCTAGCTTGGCAAGGCAACTAGCACCATGAAATTTAAGCAGTGAGCCTCTCCTGCCGCCGCCATAGTCGAGGTTGATGCCGACGAGCCTGCCCTCGACGACTGGCCCTCACCTCATGCTACACGGCCACTCCGCCTTGTCACAGCGCTGCCACCTCCTCGCCACCATAGCTGCCATCCTCGGCCATCGACGGGAATCCAACAGTCTGCTCCGTTGCGAGGGACATAGAGATGGAGCATCATGGCTAGAGTTTCATCAGAAAAAAAAGAAACGTCAAGCGGCGGGCTTTAGAAAAGTTGGGATCGCTACATCCGGAAACAAATCGTAATTGTTGAGCGAGATGGGATACAACGGGATCTCTGCCGATGCTAGAGAGATTGACCAGTGGCGGAGCCAGGATTTCTGACATGGGTATGCGTAGTTAAAATTTTCTTAGTGCCAAGCAACACTAAGAGATAAATGTTTACAATCATGAAAACTAAATTTTAATTATTATAATTTTTGCAACAAGGCCTTCAATATTTTGTTTTATATTGCAAGAATATAGTCAGAAACAAAATTTAACGCTACCAAACCCCTTCTCAAAGGGGCAAATGATAGCGCCAATACGTGTAGATCAATCGATGAACTTAGGGATAAATATAGTCCCCTGTATTGAATTGGCATTTTGAAAAATTCAAAATTACAAAACTCACAGTGCGTAAAGCCGATTAGCCGAGGGATGATATGCACGCAGCTGTTAACGGTTGATCGCTGCCTATCAAACGACTGACGCCGCTGCCGAGGGCGAGGTCCTATTAGCGATGCAAATTACCCAGACCTAGGCTGCTTTTTTTTTTTGAGGATTCCCAAACCTAGGCCCAACACCCCAAGTCAAGGCCCAGTGTAGCCAGCGAGCCCAGGTAAGGAAGCGAGGCGCTGGAGCGCTTCTTTGCCAAATTTTCATGCGTGGTAGGTGTAAAATGAGGCCATGCTTGATATATATGCATATACGGGTATATGTACTGAAAAAAATTAGCAGAAAATATTGGGTATGCGTTGCATACCCTTGCATTAGGCTAGCTCCGCCCCTGCATGGAGCATCATGGCTAGAGTTTCAGAAAAAAAGGAAACGTGAAGAGGTGGGCTTTAGGAAAGTTGGGATCGCTACATATGGAAACAAATCGTAATTTTTTTTGAGAAGGAAACAAATCGTAATTTTTGAAAAGTTGGGATCGCTACACCCGGAAACAAATCGTAATTGTTGAGCCAGATGGGATACGACGGGATCTCCGTCGATGCGAGAGAGATTGACATGGGCATCGTAGCTAGAGTTTCAGAAAAAAAGAAACGTGAAGGGGTGGGCTTTAGGGATCGCTACATATGGAAACAAATCGCAATTTTTTAGCCGGATGGGGTACGACGGAATTAGCGGCGGAAAATATAAGGGAGGATGTCGAGGCTTCGTTAGATGGAGCGAGCGAACGAAACGACGTACAGACTCCTCCATTAGGAGTAGAGATAATGTGTTCTTATCGTTCTCATCATTATCGGCATCCTCGTCATATTAACTATGCTGATGGCCAGGAAAACATAACCATCAATAATAAATGAGCTAGTATAGAGGCCCGACTAAGGATTTGTTTGTCGCTGAATCTCACACATTTAAGATCCAATGCACTTCTAGGATAAAAATATAAACTTAATTGTGAACTTGGAAATAGAATGATAACAACTTTATTATTGTCTTCAGGACATATTTCAATCAGATTCCCACTGGCAGTAGTGTCAATAATCAGTGAATGCTAATAGACTTTACAATTACGGTATTATGGGTTAAATCATGTTCCTTTTGTGGCAGAGTCTTCTTCAATGGATCTAACACATTCATGCCGGGTGTATCTTGCATATATCTTTACGTCTCCACAACCCACTAATCCTCTAATTATGTAGAATCAATGTTGTACTAGCTCATATGCTCAAAAAAAAATGTTGTACTAGCTCATGAAACGTTGTATCTAGCTAAAATCGGACTATAAAAAATTGACATACCCTACTAACTATGAACAAAACGTTGCCCGGAGAAGTTCATCAACGGTAGGCCTTGCCCTTGCCCTTCCCGTCGTCCTTGCCGTAGTAGCGGTCGAACACGCAGAACGAATCGAGGCAGGTCTTCTCACTGCTGGAGTTGTCCGATCGGTCGCCCTCCTCGTCTTTCACCTCCTTTGCGGAAAGTCCGGCCATGGCGTGCACCGCCCGGCTTTGGTATTTTGCCATTACCTTGACCGCCCTCCAACGCCGCTTCTCGGCTATGCGGGCACAAAGGGATTCCTCCGACGCCGCATCATGGGCTACAGAAGCCTCCTCCGTGTCGCGAGCTGCCATGGCAAACTGCGCCACGAGGGGTGCGGGAGCTACCTCCGCTTGAAGCAGTGCTCGAAGCCTCACCCGGCCGGCACACCATGCTTCTTTTTTGGATTGACATTGGGTCATGGAGGCACTTATGGCCTTCGCTCGAAACACGACGCCGTGGCGAGAAGGTGCCACCTAAAAGGTTCCGGTGGCATGGCGAGGTTGCGCCATTGCCGCCATGGTGATCGCTGCCGGCAACGCGCGATGAGATTTTCCTTCCTCGAATCCGGCCGCCAGTTGGGCATGGGATTCCCGCCGGATCCCTGAAGATCGTCGGAGGGCGCACTCCTCCCAGGAGCGTTGGAGAGCAGCGCGGACGGCCATCGTCTCCTCGAGGCTGCTACTGCAACAGTTGAGCACCCAATCCTTCGATCTGGACATGTCTAAGTCGGATCCAGGCGCCGCCACGGAGGAGAACACCGGAGCTGGCTGGAGAAGATCTTGGTAGTGCGGTAGGAGAGGGGAGTGTAGTGGAATGCAACTAGGGTTTCGGCCGAAGTGCTGATAGGGACCATATTATGTGGGGTCGGGTGGGCTAGCATGGGCCGAATCTGACATGGCGAGCGTGCCCGGGCGCGTCCGGGAGTCCCCATTGAAGGAAATATGCCCTAGAGGCAATAATAAAGTTATTATTTATTTCCTCACATCATGATAAATGTTTATTATTCATGCTAGAACTGTATTAACCGGAAACATGATACATGTGTGAATACATAGACAAACTTAATGTCACTAGTTTGCCTCTACTTGACTAGCTCATTAATCAAAGATGGTTATGTTTCCTAACCATAGACATGTGTTGTCATTTGATTAACGGGATCACATCATTAGGAGAATGATGTGATTGACCTGACCCATTCCGTTAGCTTAGCACTTGATCGTCTAGTATGTTGCTATTGCTTTCTTCATGACTTATATAAAGTTCCTATAACTGTGAGATTATGCAACTCCCGTTTACCGGAGGAACACTTTGTGTGCTACCAAACATCACAACGTAACTGGGTGATTATAAAGGAGTACTATAGGTGTCTCCAAAGGTACATGTTGAGTTGGCATATTTTGAGATTAGGTTTTGTCACTCCGATTGTCGGAGAGGTATCTCTGCGCCCTCTCTGTAATGCACATCACTATAAGCCTTGCAAGCAATGTAACTAATGAGTTAGTTACGAAATGATGCATTACGTAACGAGTAAAGAGACTTGCCGGTAATGAGATTGAACTAGGTATTGAGATACCGACGATCGAATCTCGGGCAAGTAACATACCGATGACAAAGGGAACAACGTATGTTGTTATGCGGTTTGACCGATAAAGATCTTCGTAGAATATGTAGGAGCCAATATGAGCATCCAGGTTCCGCTATTGGTTATTGACTGGAAACAGTTCTAGGTCATGTCTACATAGTTCTCGAACCCGTAGGGTCCGCACGCTTAACGTTATGATGATAGATATATTATGAGTTTAAAGTTTTTGATGTACCGAAGGTTGTTCAGAGTCCCGGATGTGATCACGGACATGACGAGGAGTCTCGAAATGGTCGAGACATAAAGATTGATATATTGGAAGCCTATATTTGGATATCGCAATCATTCCGGGTGAAATCGGGATTTTACCGGAGTACCGGGGGGTTACCGGAACCCCCCCGGGGATTAATGGGCCTACATGGGCCCTAAGGGAGAAGAGGAGTGCCGGCCAGGGCAGGCCGCGCGCTCCCTCCCCCAGTCCGAATAGGACAAGGAAGGGGGGGCGGCGCCCCCCTTTCCTCTTTCTCCCTTCCCCCTTCCTTCTCCAACAAGGCAAGAGGGGGGAGTGTTGGGGAACGTAGCAGAAATTTAAAATTTTCTACGCATCACCAAGATCAATCTATGGAGTCATCTAGCAACGAGGGGAAGGGGAGTGCATCTACATACCCTTGTAGATCGCTAAGCGGAAGCGTTCAAGTGAACGGGGTTGATGGAGTCGTACTCCTCGTGATCCAAATCACCGATGATCCTAGCGCCGAACGGACGGCACCTCCGCGTTCAACACACATACGGTTGGGAGAGACATCTCCTCCTTCTTGATCCAGCAAGGGAAGGAGAGGTTGATGGAGATCCAGCAGCACGACGGTGTGGTGGTGGAAGTAGCGGGATCCCGGCAGGGCTTCGCCAAGCGCAAGCAGGGAGGAAGAGGTGTCACGGGTGGGAGGGAGGCGCCAGGGACTCAGGTGCGGCTGCCCTCCCTCCCCTCCACTATATATAGGGGCCTAGGGGGGGCGCCGGCCCCTTGTAGATCCCATCTAGGGAGGGGGCGGCTGCCGTAGGGGTGGCTTGGCCTCCAAGCCAAGTGGAGGCACCCCCACCCCTTAGGGTTTTAACCCTAGGCGCATGGGAGGCCCAAGGGGGGCGCACCAGCCCACCAGGGGCTGGTTCCCATGCCCCTTCAGCGCATGGGGCCCTCCGGGATAGGTGGCCCCACCCGGTGGACCCCCGGGACCCTTCCAGTGGTTCCGGTACAATACCGATAACCCCCGAAACTTTCCTGGTGGCCGAAACTGAACTTCCTACATATAAATCTTTACCTCCGGACCATTCCGGAACTCCTCGTGACATCCAGGATGTCATCCGGGACTCCGAACAACTTTTGGGTTACCGCATACTAATATCTCTACAACCCTAGTGTCACCGAACCTTAAGTGTGTAGACCCTACGGGTTCGGGAACCATGCAGACATGACCGAGACAACTCTCCGGCCAATAACCAACAGCGGGATCTGGATACCCATGTTGGCTCCCACATGTTCCATGATGATCTCATCGGATGAACCACGGTGTCGAGGATTCAATCAATCCCGTATTCAATTCCCTTTGTCAAGCGGTATAGTACTTGCCCGAGATTCGATCGTCGGTATCCCGATACCTTGTTCAATCTCATTACCGGCAAGTCTCTTTACTCGTTCTGTAACACATCATCCCGTGATCAACTCCTTGGTCACATTGTGCACATTATGATGATGTCCTATAGAGTGGGCCCAGAGATACCTCTCCGTCACACGGAGTGACAAATCCCAGTCTTGATTCGTGCCAACCTAACAGACACTTTCGGAGATACCCGTAGTGCACCTTTATAGCCACCCAGTTACGTTGTGACGTTTGGTACACCCAAAGCATTCCTACGGTATCCGGGAGTTGCACAATCTCATGGTCTAAGGAAATGATACTTGACATTTTAAAAGCTTTAGCATACGAACTACACGATCTTTGTGCTAGGCTTAGGATTGGGTCTTGTCCATCACATCATTCTCCTAATGATGTGATCCCGTTATCAACGACATCCAATTTCCATGGTCAGGAAACCATAACCATCTATTGATCAATGAGCTAGTCAACTAGAGGCTTACTAGGGACAGGGTGTTGTCTATGTACCCACACATGTATCTGAGTTTCCTATCAATACAATTATAGCATGGATAATAAACGATTATCATGAACAAGGAAATATAATAATAATAACTAATTTATTATTGCTTCTAGAGCATATTTCCAACAGTCTCCCACTTGCACTAGAGTCAATAATCTAGTTCACATCGCCATGTGATTAACACTCACAGGTCACATCGCCATGTGACCAACATCCAAAGAGTTTACTAGTGTCAATAAACTAGTTCATATCATCATGTGATTAAGACTCAATGAGTTGTGGGGTTTGATCATGTTTTGCTTGTGAGAGAGGTTTTAGTCAACGGGTCTGCAACTTTCAGATCCATATGTACTTCGCAAATCTCTAGGTCATATTGTAAATGCTGCTTCCACGCTCCACTTGGAGCTATTCCAAATGGTTGCTCCACTATACGTATCCAGTTTGCTACTCAAAGTCATTCGGATAGGTGTTAAAGCTTGCATCGACGTAACCCTTTATGCCGAACTCTTTATCACCTCCATAATCGAGAAACATGTCCTTATTCCTCCAAGGACAATTTTGACCGATGTCCAATGATCCATTCCTGGATCACTCTTGTACCCCCTTGCCAGACACGTGGCAAGGCACATATCAGGTGCGGTACAAAGCATGACATACTGTATAGAGCCTATGGCTAAGGCATAGGGGACGACATTCGTCCTTTCTCTTTCTTCTGCCGAGGTCATGTCTTGAGTCTTACTCAATACTCACACCATACAACCAAGAACTCCTTCTTTGCCGATCCATTTTGAACTCCTTCAAAATCTTCTCACGGTATGTGTTCATTTGAAAGTACTATTAAGCATTTTGATCTATCTTATAGATCTGGATGCTTATTTTTCAAGTAGCCTAATCCAGGTTTTCCATTGAAAAACACTTTTCAAATAACCCTATATGCTTTCTAGAAATTCTACATCATTTCTGATCAACAATATGTTTACAACATATACTTATCAGAAATTCTATAGTGCTCCCACTCACTTCTTTGGAAATACAAGTTTCTCATAAACTTTGTATAAACCCAAAATCTTTGATCATCTCATCAAAGTGTATATTCCATCTCCGAGATGCTTACTCCAGTCCTTAGAAGGACTACTGGAGCTTTGCATACTTGTTAGCATCTTTTAGGATTGACAAAACCTTCTGGTTGTATCTCATACAAACTTTCCTCAAGAAAATCGTCGAGGAAACAATGTTTTGACATCCTATCTGCAAGATTTCATAAATAATGCAGTAACTGCTAATACAATTCCAACAGACTCTTAGCATCGCTACGAGTGAGAAAGTCTCACCGTAGTCAACTCCTTGAACTTGTTGAAAAACATCTTAACGACAAGTCGAGCTTTCTTAATGGTGACACTTACCATCATTGTCTGTCTTCCTTTTAAAACCCATCTGTACTCAACAGCCTTACGACCATCGAGTAGTTCTTCCAAAGTCTATACTTTGTTTTACACATGGATCCTCTCGGATTTTATGGCCTCGAGCCATTCGTCGGAATCCGGGCCAACCATCGCTTCTCCATAGCTCGTAGGTTCATTGTTGACTAGCAACATGACTTCCAAGACAGGATTAAGTACCATTCTGAAGTAGTATGCATCCTTGTCGACCTACGAGGTTTGGTAGTTGATGAAGCCATGTACCTAGGATAGGGTCATGGACCTGTCCAAAGGTACCCTCCCCAAGGACATCTCTAGAAGAAAACTGCCTTCCGGTCGACCTGGAGGGATTCCACTCGACGGACTCGAAGACACTCGACCACCATGCCTCACTCGACCACCAGGAGTTCAAGAGTCACTCTGTACCCAAACGATCTGTAATTAAGTAGTCTATATGGCCATGATGACACTTTATGTAAGGCGTTACCAGTAACGCCAGGCCTTAATGTACTTTAAACCCCGCATAATTGAGGGCCGGAGGGGTCTGGCAGACACTGTATAAGCCACCCCCCTCCTCAGTGTAAAGGGTTCGCACCCCTGTAACACATACGCATATAATCCAGTCGACCGCCTCCGGGCTCCGAGACGTAGGGCTGTTACTTCCTCCGAGAAGCGCCTGAACTCGTAAATCCCTTGCGTATACAACTACTCTATAGCTAGGATCTTGCCTCTCCATACCTACCCCCCTATTCTACTGTCAGGCTTAGAACCACGACAGTTGGCGCCCACCATGGGGCAGGTGTCTTAGCGACTTATTGGAGAAGTTGCAACTGTTCTGATCGCCTTCACCATGGTTTCTGGCGGAGTTTTAGTGGAGGGCCGCGAGATCCGTCTCCGCACGCTCACATTCATCGCCGACGACTTCGCTTGGCTCCAGGAGGCTCCACTCGACATCGACACGCACCCAGTCCGCGGGGCGACATACTTTCGCGCATGTGTCCGCGGCGTCCTGCTGCGGCAACCGTCGGCCCAGTATCGGTCGACCCCTGCGTCGTCCTCCCTCCCTGTCTCCCGCCAGCGCAAACGCTCTAGTCGGTCGAGGCTTCAGCGGTGGCTGAGACATGCAGTGGCTCGCCAATCGGCCACCACCCAAGTCGCGGTGATCGAGCCCGACGAATCTCTCTACGGCCTGTTCGATCTGTCGACTGGCTCCGTAGAGACTGCATCCGAGTGCGACAGCAGTGATTCAGCGGCGGAGGTCCTGATGGTCAATGGGCCTCGTAGTCCTCCCAGCTTCCCCCGCACCGACGGAGGGGACGGCGGACGTGACCCAGCTCAGGTCCACGAGGAGTGAGGGAGTCCCGGACTAGGGGTGTCCGGATAGCCGAACTATCATCTTTGGCCGGACCCCAAGACTATGAAGATACAAGATTGAAGACTCCGTCCCGTGTCCGGATGGGACTTTCCTTGGCGTGGAAGGCAAGCTTGGCGATACGGATATGTAGATCTCCTACCATTGTAACCGACTCTGTGTAACCCTAGCCCTCTCCGGTGTCTATATAAACCGGAGGGTTTTAGTCCGTATGACGAACAACAATCATACCATAGGCTAGCTTCTAGGGTTTAGCCTCTCTGATCTCGTGGTAGATCTACTCTTGTACTACCCATATCATCAATATTAATCAAGCAGGAGTAGGGTTTTACCTCCACCGAGAGGGCCCGAACCTGGGTAAAAACATTGTGTCCCTTGTCTCCTGTTACCATCCGCCTAGACGCACAGTTCGGGACCCCCTACCCGAGATCCGCCGGTTTTGACACCGACATTGGTGCTTTCATTGAGAGTTCCTCTGTGCCGTGGCCATCAGGAAGGATGCCTCGTCCCGTCTTTAAAGACGGCACCATTGCTAAAGGAGCTTTGGCCATCGGCCAAACTATCCGGCTAGGCGGTTTTCTTATGACCGCCTGTTCGGCCGCCGCGCCGACGATGACCTCTCGGGTCATCAAAAGCAATCTTCACGTCAACTCGGAACTCGCCGAGCAGCTAGATCCGATGGAAATCTCCTCCTTAAACGAGCTCTTGGATCGCATCGCCGCCCTGGGAGTCGCTACAAACTACGATCAGATTGGGCTTAAAACCGATCTGAGAGAGATCAACTCTCCCCATGCTACCCACCACGTTGTTGTGGTGGAGGAACAGTACGGCGACTCTTCTTCTATATTAAGGACTAGCTATGTCCGGATTCCCGACCCCTCCATGCCGGATTCCCGCGGAGGGACGGACGTCAATCAAGTCCTGAACCTAAAGTCAGGCAGCAGGCTGGATTCATCGGACAATATCCAAAAAACCAAGCTTCCAAGTTCGGAAACTTTTCGGCCCTTGAGTCTTAGATTGGACGGGGTTCCGAATTCAATTCCAACTGCCCACCCAAACATAAGCGATCTATCCCGAATCCGGCAAGAGCCCGCTGAAACAGTACACCATTATTGGGCCAGATTCCTCCTGGTTATGGACAGGATAAAGGACTGCCGCAAGGAAGACGCAATCTCATTTTTTTTGCAATAATTGCATGGACAAGGGAATCCTAAACGCCATAAGTCGTCATGAAATTACACGTTTTAACGACTTGGCGTCCATAGTACGAAAGTACTGTGCGATGGAGAGCGCCTGGAAAACCGAAACCAAATTTTGGGATAATCCGGCTCCGAACTCAACCCTAGTCCAAAATAAAAGGGTGCATCATCGCCAGGCACCCGAGTTAAATACCGAAAAGCAAAAAACCCCTAAAGGGCACGGAACCGTACTGGAGGGATGGCTCAATGGACCCTGCAAAATTCATAGTATAGAGGGTGCCACTCCAACTCATAGCCTTCAAGCATGTTGGATACTACGGCAGGTGGCCAAAAGTGGCGAAGAGCTTCTAGCTCCAGAGATCCACCCCAGCAATACCAGTACGGTATTAACAGTTTTCGAGACTTCCGCATCAAATAATATGTGAAAACAAACACTCCGCAGCCTTGCGGAAGTCTACCAAGTAGCAACAATAAATCCATGGAGTGCCACGGCTATTACCTTTAACGCCAGTGACAAACCTAAATTCCGAACAGCCCGAGCACCAGCAGCATTGGTCCTCAGTCCAATAGTGGACGGCTTTCGCCTTACAAAGGTACTCATGGATGGCAGTAGCGGATTAAACCTCATTTACGAGGAAACCCTTCGAAAAATGGAAATAGACTGGAGCCGCATTGAGCGAAGCAGCACAACCTTTAGAGGAATAATCCCTAGTCGGGAAGCACGCTGCACAGGAAAAATTACACTGGATGTGGTGTTCGGCTCGCCGGACAATTACAGGTCCGAGGAGGTCACGTTCCAAGTGGCCCCGTTCAGCAGCGGATATCACGCTTTATTAGGGCGAGAGGCATTCACAATTTTTCAAGCTATACCCCATTACGGGTACATGAAGCTCAAAATGCACGGGCCCAAGGGAATCATCACTCTTGCCAGTGATCCGGACACAGCACTCCGCGCCGAAAATAAGACAGCCGCACTAGCCCTTGAGGCACTATCCGAAGCCCTAGCGGCAGAGGAACTCACTGCGCTGCGCTCCACGGTAAACAGGGACGATGTGATACTCGATAAGAGATCCAAGTCCACCTCTTTTAAGCCAGCAGATGAAATAGTCAAATTCCAAGTCCATCCAACGGACCCTACAAAGACGGCATCCATCGGGGCACAGTTAAACCCTGAGGTAGACGCCGCACTACGAGAATTCCTACGGGAAAATTGGGACATTTTTGCCTGGCACCCTTCAGACATGCCAGGAATCCCACGCCGGCTGGCCGAGCACAACCTAAATATCCTAAAAGGATTCAAGCCAGTCAAACAGGCTCTTCGGCGATTTTCCGAACCCAAGAGACAGGCAATGGGAGAGGAGCTAGCCAAACTACTGGAGGCCGGATTCATCAGAGATATAAAACATCCGGACTGGCTAGCAAACCTGGTAATGGTACCAAAGAAGGACAAATCCTGGCGCCTGTGTGTCGATTTCAAGGACCTTAACAAGGCTTGCCCAAAGCATCCCTTCCCCCTTCCCCGCATCGATCAAATTATCGACGCTACCGCAGGGCACGATTCATTGTGCTTCCTCGATGCATACTCCGGCTACCACCAAATTAAGATGGCAGAGCCAGACCAAGCCGCAACGGCATTCATTACTCCATACGGCCCATTCTGCTTCAATACAATGCCCTTCGGGCTCAAAAACACCGGCGCAACATATCAGCGCATGATTCAGACATGTCTGGCAACCCAGATCGGCAAAACAGTGGAGGCATACGTAGATGATGTGGTCTTCAAATCCAAGCATGTCGAAACCCTAGTAGACGACTTGAGGATCACATTCGACAATCTCCGAATATACGACATTAAGCTGAATCCGGAAAAATGCGTTTCGGCGTACCAGCCGGAAAGCTCTTGGGCTTCATTGTATCCGGTAGAGGAATTGAAGCAAACCCAGCCAAGATCCGAGCACTGTCAAAATTGGATATCCCAAAATACCTCAAACAGATACAAAAATTGACTGGATGTGTGGCGGCCCTAAGCCGCTTTATCTCCCATTTGGGAGAAAAGGCATTACCCCTTTATCGCCTCCTCCGGAGCACCGAACACTTCGAGTGGACGGATGCCGCCACGGCCGGACTCGAAGAAATAAAAGCCATATTGGCAACAAATTCGGTCCTGGCCGCGCCCAACATGGGAGAACCAATGTTATTATATATCGCGGCAACACGCCAAGTTGTAAGCGCGGTGCTCGTTGTCGAACGAGAAACGGACGGACACAAGTCCCCCCTTCAAAAACCAGTTTACTACGTGTCCACTGTCCTAACTCCATGCAAGTCCCAGTATCCACATTATCAAAAGATAGCGTACGCGGTGTTCATGGCATCTGGGAAGCTGCGACACAACTTTCAAGAGTGTTCAATAACAGTAGCCTCCGAAGTACCTCTTAATGACTTATAAACAACCGCGACGCGATTGGTCGGATTGCAAAATGGGCCATCGAGCTCCTCCCATTCGACATAACCTATAAACCACGGCGAGCTATCAAGTCGCAAGCTTTGGCTGACTTCATTGCCGAATGGACTGAAGCCGAACTCCCTAAAGAGTACGACGCATATTCCAATTGGATCATGCACTTCGACGGCTCCAAAATGTTGGCCGGCCTGGGGGCTGGCGTCATCCTGACGTCCCCAACCGGAGACACAGTCCAATACGTACTCTAGATAATGTACACGGACTCCAACAATGTAGCCGAATACAAGGCCCTTTTACATGGCCTTCGGATGGCGGTCTCCATGGGCATTAAATGCCTAGAGGTGCGCGGGGATTCGAACCTCGTGATATCCCAAATAAATGGAGACTTCGACGCCAAGGATTCGAAAATGGCAACTTACCGTAACGTCGTACTAAAAATTTCAGCTCGGTTTGAAGGGCTTGAATTTCACCATATAGCCCGGGATAATAACTAGGCGGCGGACGTATTGGCACGCATTGGCGCAAAGCGCGATGCCGTAGCTCCCAATATCTTCCTAGAGCGGCTGTTCAAGCCATCCGTACTATGGGAAGGGGATTCCGGAAACAACAACCCGGACCCAGCCGCACCACCCGACACTGAACATTCTGACGCAATCGATGGCTCTGCCAATGAAATAACACCCTCAGCCCATGAAATAACGGCAGTCATTGCCCCATGGACCGAGCCATTCCTAGCCTACTTAACTAGGCAGGAACTTCCCGAGGACCAAAACGAGGCCCGCTGCATAGTACGGCGATCTAAAGCCTATAAGGTTCATGAGGGAGAGCTTTATAAGAAAAGCACAACCGGAGTCCTTCAAAGGTGTATCTCCGAAGAGGAAGGGCGAAATCTTCTGGCTGAAATTCATGCCGGACTCGGTGGGCACCACGCCGCAGCCCGGGCCCTTGTAGGCAAGGCCTTCCGTATAGGATTTTATTGGCCGACGGCCCGGGCAGATGCACAGGACTTAGTCCAACAATGCGTCGGTTGCCAGCACTTTGCTAATCAAAGCCACATGCCACCCACCGCCCTCAAAACTATACCCATCACCTGGCCGTTCGCGGTCTGGGGGCTTGACATGGTTGGACCCCTTAATGAAGGAAATATGCCCTAGAGGCAATAATAAAGTATTAACCGGAAACATGATACATGTGTGAATACATAGACCAACATAACGTCACTAGTATGCCTCTACTTGACTAGCTCATTAATCAAAGATGGTTATGTTTCCTAACCATAGACATGTGTTGTCATTTGATTAATGGGATCACATCATTAGGAGAATGATGTGATTGACATGACCCATTCCGTTAGCCTAGCACTTGATCGTTTAGTATATTGCTATTGCTTTCTTCATGACTTATACATGTTCCTGTAACTATGAGATTATGCAACTCCCGTTTACCGGAGGAGCACTTTGGGTGCTACCAAACATCACAACGTAACTGGGTGATTATAAAGGAGTACTACAGGTGTCTCCAAAGGTACATGTTGGGTTGGCGTATTTCGAGATTAGGTTTTGTCACTCCGATTGTCGGAGAGGTATCTCTGGGCCCTCTCGGTAATGCACATCACTATAAGCCTTGCAAGGAATGTAGCTAATGAGTTAGTTACGGAATGATGCATTACGTAACGAGTAAAGAGACTTGCGGGTAACGAGATTGAACTAGGTATTGGATACCGACGATCAAATCTCGGGCAAGTAACATACCGATGACAAAGGGAACAACGTATGTTGTTATGCGGTTTGACCGATAAAGATCTTCGTAGAATATGTAGGAGCCAATATGAGTATCCAGGTTCCGCTATTGGTTAGTGACCGAGAATAGTTTTAGGTCATGTCTACATAGTTCTCGAACCCGTAGGGTCCGCACGCTTAACATTACGATGACATTTTTATTACGAGTTTATAAGTTTTGATGTACCAAAGTTTGTTCGGAGTCCCGGATGTGATCACGGACATGACGAGGAGTCTCGAAATGGTCGAGACATAAAGATTGATATATTGGAAGCCTATATTTGGATATCGGAATGGTTCCAGGCGAAATCGGGATTTTACCGGAGTACCGGGGGGTTACCGGAACCCTCCCGGGGGTTATTGGGCCTTCATAGGCCCTAAGGGAGATTAGGAGAGGAGGCAAGAGGTGGGCTGCGCCCCTTCCCCTCCCTAGTCCGAATAGGACAAGGAGAGGGGGGCGGCGCCCCCCCTTTCTTTCCCCTCTTCCTCCTCCTTCCCCCTTCCCTTTCTCCAACTAGGAAAGAAGGGAGTCCTACTCCCGGTGGGAGTAGGACACCCCCTTGGAGCGCCCTCCTTGGCCGGCCGCCCCCTCCTCCTTGGACCCTTTATATACGGGGGCAAGGGGGCACCCTAGGACACACAAGTTGATCTTCAAGATCGTTCCTTAGCCGTGTGCGGTGCCCCCCTCCACCATATTCCACCTCGGTTATATCGTCGCGGAGTTTAGGCGAAGCCCTGCACCGGTAGAACATCATCATCGTCACCACGCCGTCATGCTGACGGAACTCATCCCCAACACTTTGCTGGATCGGAGTCCGGGGATCGTCATCGAGCTGAACGTGTGCTGAACTCGGAGGTGCCGTACGTTCGGTACTTGGATCGGTCGGATCGTGAAGACGTACGACTACATCAACCGCATTGTCATAACACTTCCGCTTACGATCTACGAGGGTACGTGGACAACACTCTCCCCTCTCGTTGCTATGCATCACCATGATCTCGCGTGTGCGTAGGAATTTTTTTGAAATTACTACGTTCCCCAACAGTGGTATCCGAGCCTGGTTTTATGCCTAGATGTCATATGCATGAGTATAACACAAGTGAGTTGTGGGCGATACAAGTCATACTGCTTACCAACATGTCATACTTTGGCTCAACGGTATTGTGAGATGAAGCGGCCCGGACCGACATTACGCGTACGCTTACGCGAGACTGGTTTCACCGTTACGAGCACTCGTGCTTAAAGGTGACTGGCGGGTGTCTGTCTCTCTCACTTTACCTGAATCGAGTGTGGCTACGCCCAGTCCTTGCGAAGGTTAAAACAACACTAACTTGACGAACTATCCTTGTGGTTTTGATGCGTAGGTAAGAACGATTGTTGCTGAGCCCGTATGAGCCACGTAAAAATTTGCAACAACAAAGTAGAGGACGTCTAACTTGTTTTTGCAGGGCATGTTGTGATGTGATATGGTCAAGACGTGATGCTATATTTTATTGTATGAGATGATCATGTTTTGTAACCGAAGTTATCGGCAACTGGCAGGAGCCATATGGTTGTCGCTTTATTGTATGAAATGCAAACGCCCTGTAATTGCTTTACTTTATCACTAAGCGGTAGCGATAGTCGTAGAAGCAATAGATGGCGTAACGACAACGATGCTACGATGGAGATCAAGGTGTCGCGCCGGTGACGATGGTGATCACGACGGTGCTTCGAAGATGGAGATCACAAGCACAAGATGATGATGGCCTTATCATATCACTTATATTGATTGCATGTGATGTTTATCCTTTATGCATCTTATCTTGCTTTGATTGACGGTAGCATTTTAAGATGATCTCTCACTAAAATTATCAAGAAGTGTTCTCCCTGAGTATGTACCACTACGAAAGTTCTTCGTGCTGAGACACCACGTGATGATCGGGTGTGATGGGCTCTACGTTCAAATACAACGGGCGCAAAACAGTTGCACACGCGGAATACTCAGGTTAAACTTGATGATCCTAGCATATAACAGATATGGCCTCGGAACACGGAGACCGAAAGGTCGAGCGTGAATCATATAGTAGATATGATCAACATATTGATGTTCACCGTTGAAACTACTCCATCTCACGTGACGATCGGACATGGTGTAGTTGATATGGATCACGTAATCACTTAGAGGATTAGAGGGATGTCTATCTAAGTGGGAGTTCTTAAGTAATATGATTAATTGAACTTAAATTTATCATGAACTTAGTACCTGATAGTATTTTGCTTGTCTATGTTTGTTGTAGATAGATAGCTCGTGCTGTTGTTCCGTTGAATTTTAATGCGTTCCTTGAGAAAGCAAAGTTGAAAGATGATGGTATCCATTACACGGACTGGGTCCGTAACCTGAGGATTATCCTCATTGCTGCATAGAAGAATTATGACCTGGAAGCACCGCTGGGTGCTAGGCCTGCTGCTGATGCAACTGACGACGTTAAGAATGTCTGGCAGAGCAAAGCTGATGACTACTCGATAGTTCAGTGTGCCATGCTTTACGGCTTAGAACCAGGTCTTCAACGACGTTTTGAATGTCATGGAGCATATGAGATGTTCTAGGAGTTGAAGTTAATAGTTCAAGCAAATGCCCGGATTGAGAGATATGAAGTCTCCAATAAGTTCTATAGCTGCAAGATGGAGGAGAATAGTTCTGTGAGTGAACACATACTCAAAATGTCTGGGTATAATAATCACTTGATTCAACTGGGAGTTAATCTTTCTGATGATAGTGTCATTGACAGAATTCTTCAATCACTGCCAGCAAGCTACAAGAGCTTCGTGATGAACTATAATATGCAAGGGATGGACAAGACTATTCCCGAGCTCGTCGCAATGCTAAAAGCCGCGGAGGTAGAAATCAAGAAGGAGCATCAAGTGTTGATGGTCAACAAGACCACCAGTTTCAAGAAAAATGGCAAAGGGAAGAAGAAGGGGAACTTCAAGAAGAACAGCAAACAAGTTGCTGCTCAAGAGAAGAAACTCAAGTCTGGACCTAAGCCTGAAACTGAGTGCTTCTACTGCAAGCAGACTGGACATTGGAAGCGGAACTGCCCCAAGTATTTGGCGGATAAGAAGGATGGCAAAGTGAACAAAGGTATATGTGATATACATGTTATTGATGTGTACCTTACTAATGCTCGCAGTAGTACCTGGGTATTTGATACTGGTTCTGTTGCTAATATTTGCAACTCGAAACAGGGACTACGAATTAAGTGAAGATTGGCTAAGGACGAGGTGACGATGTGTGTGGGAAATGGTTCCAAAGTCGATGTGATCGCGGTCGGCACGCTACCTCTACATCTACCATCGGGATTAGTTTTAGACCTAAATAATGAAGGAAATTTTCCCTAGAGGCAATAATAAAGTTATTATTTATTTCCTCATATCATGATAAATGTTTATTATTCATGCTACAATTGTATTAATCGGAAACATGATACATGTGTGAATACATAGACAAAACTATAGTCACTAGTATGCCTACTTGACTAGCTCATTAATCAAAGATGGTTATGTTTCCTAACCATAGACATGTGTTGTCATTTGATTAGTGGGATCACATCATTAGAAGAATGATGTGATTGACATGACCCATTCCGTTAGCCTAGCACTTGATCGTTTAGTATTCTGCTATTGCTTTCTTCATGACTTATACATGTTCCTGTAACTATGAGAATTATGCAACTCCCGTTTACCGGAGGAACACTTGGGGTACTACCAAACATCACAACGTAACTGGGTGATTATAAAGGAGTACTACAGGTGTCTCCGAAGGTACATGTTGAGTTGGCGTATTTTGAGATTAGGTTTTGTCACTCCGATTGTCGGAGAGGTATCTCTGGGCCCTCTCGGTAATGCACATCACTATAAGCCTTGCAAGCAATGTAGCTAATGAGTTAGTTAGGGAATGATGCATTACGTAACGAGTAAAGAGACTTGCTGGTAACGAGATTGAACTAGGTATTGGATACCGACGATCGAATCTCGGGCAAGTAACATACCGATGACAAAGGGAACAAAGTATGTTGTTATGCGGTTTGACCGATAAAGATTTTCGTAGAATATGTAGGAGCCAATATGGGCATCCAGGTTCCGCTATTGGTTATTGACCAAGAATAGTTCTAGGTCATGTCTACATAGTTCTCGAACCCGTAGGGTCCGCACGCTTAAGGTTTCGATGACAGTTATATTATGAGTTTATGAGTTTTGATGTACTGAAGGAGTTCGGAGTCCCGGATGAGATCGGGGACATGACGAGGAGTCTCGAAATGGTCGAGACGTAAAGATCGATATATTGGACAACTATATTCGGACATCGGAAGGGTTCCGAGTGATTCGGGTATTTTCGGGGGTACCGGGGAGTTACGGGAATACGAGGAAGAAGCAATGGGCCTCATGGGCCAAGTGGTGGAAGAGAGGAGGCAGGGCGCGCGGCCCCCTAGCCCAAACCAAATTGGACTAGGGGGCCGCCCCCCCCCCTTTCCTCCTTTTCCTCCCTCTCCTTCCTTCTCCTTCTCGTTCCCTTCCTTCCCCTCTCCTACTTGGACTAGGAAAGAGGGGGGAATCCTACTTGGAGTAGGATTCTCCCCCTTGGGCGCGCCTCCTCCCCTTGGCCGGCCCCCTCCCCCTTGCTCCTTTATATACGGGGGCAGGGGGGAACCCCACAACAACACAAGTTGATCTACGGATCGTTCCTTAGCCGCGTGTCATGCCCCCCTCCACCATATTCCACCTCGGTCATATCGTCGCAGAGTTTAGGCGAAGCCCTGCGCCGGTAGAACATCATCATAGTCACCACGCTGTCGTGCTGACGGAACTCATCCCCGACGCTTTGCTGGATCGGAGCCCGGGGATCGTCATCGAGCTGAACGTGTGCTGAACTCGGAGGTGTCGTACATTCGGTACTTGGATCGGTCGGATCGTGAAGACGTACGACTACATCAACCGCGTTGTCATAACGCTTCCGCTTACGGTCTACGAGGGTACGTGGACAATACTCTCCCCTCTAGTTGCTATGCCATCACCATGATCTTGCGTGTGCGTAGGAATTTTTTTGAAATTACTACGTTCCCCAACAAATAATTGTTATTTGGTGCTAGCGTTGAGCATGAACATTATATCTGGATCTTGTTTGATGCGAGACGGTTATTCATTTAAATCAGATAATAAAGGTTGTTCTTTTTATATGAGTAATATCTTTTATGGTCATGCACCCTTGAAGAGTGGTCTATTTTTGTTGAATCTCGATAGTAGTGATACACATATTCATTATGTTGAAACCAAAAGATGCAGAGTTGATAATGATAGTGCAACTTATTTGTGGCACTGCCGTTTAGGTCATATCGGTGTAAAGCGCATGAAGAAACTCCATACTGATGGGCTTTTGGAATCACTTGATTATGAATCACTTGGTACTTGCGAACCGTGCCTCCTGGGCAAGATGACTAAAACGCCGTTCTCCGGAACTATGGAGCGAGCAACTGATTTGTTGGAAATCATACATACTGATGTTTGTGGTCCATCGCGGCGGGTATCGTTACTTTCTCACCTTCACAGATGATTTGAGCAGATATGGGTATATCTACTTAATAAACACAAGTCTGAAACATTTGAAAAGTTCAAAGAATTTCAGAGTGAAGTGGAAAATCATCGTAACAAGAAAATAAAATTTGTACGATCTGATCGTGGAGGAGAATATTTGAGTTACGAGTTTGGTTTACATTTGAAACAATGCGGAATAGTTTCGCAACTCACGCCACCCGGAACACCACAACGAAATGGTGTGTCCGAACGTCGTAATCGTACTTTACTAGATATGGTGCGATCTATGATGTCTCTTACTGATTTACCGCTATTGTTCTGGGGTTATGCTTTAGAGACGGCCGCATTCACGTTAAATAGGGCACCATCAAAATCCGTTGATACGACGCCTCATGAACTGTGGTCTGGCAAGAAACCAAAGTTGTCGTTTCTTAAAGTTTGGGGCTGCGATGCTTATGTGAAGAAACTTCAACCAGATGAGCTCGAACCCAAATCGGAGAAATGTGTCTTCATAGGATACCTAAAAGAAACTGTTGGGTACACCTTCTATCACAGATCTGAGAGCAAGATTTTCGTTGCTAAATTCGGATCCTTTCTAGAGAAGGAGTTTCTCTCGAAAGAAGTGAGTGGGAGGAAAGTAGAACTTGATGAGGTAATTGTACCTGCTCCCTTATTGGAAAGTAGTTCATCACAAGAACCGGTTCCTGTGACAACTAGACCAATTAGTGAGGAAGCTAATGATATTGATCATGAAACTTCAGATCAAGTTTCTACTGAACCTCGTAGGTCTATCAGAGTAAGATCCGCACCAGAGTGGTACAATAATCCTATTCTGGAAGTCATGTTACTTGACCATGATGAACCTACGAACTATGAGGAAGCGATGATGAGGCCTTGAAATCTGAGATGGGATCCATGTATGAGAACAAAGTATGGACTTTGGTTGACTTGCCCGATGATCGGCAAGCCATTGAGAATAAATGGATCTTTAAGAAGAAGACTGACGCTGATGGTAATGTAACTGTCTATAAAGCACGACTTGTTGTGAAAGGTTTTCGACAAGTTCAAGGGGTTGACTACGATGAGACTTTCTCACCGGTAGCGATGCTTAAGTCTGTCCGAATCATGTTAGCAATTGCTGCATTTTATGATTATGAAATTTGGCAAATGGATGTCAAAACTGCATTCTTGAACGGATTTCTGGAAGAAGAGTTGTATATGATGCAACCAGAAGGTTTTGTTGATCCAAAAGGTGCTAACAAAGTGTGCAAGCTCCAGCGATCCATTTATGGACTGGTGCAAGCATCTCAGAGTTGGAATAAACGCTTTGATAGTGTGATCAAAGCATATGGTTTTATACAGACTTTTGGAGAAGCCTGTATTTACAAGAAAGTGAGTGGGAGCTCTGTAGCATTTCTGATATCCTCTCAAAACCCTAGTTCATCTCTTGTATCCAATCTTGTATCCAAACCACAAATTGGTACATGTGGGTTGCTAGTAGTGTTGATTACTCCTTGTAGTTGATGCTAATTGGTTTACTTGGTGGAAGATCATATGTTCAGATCCTTAATGCATATTATTACCCCTCTGATTATGAACATGAATATGCTTTGTGAGTAGTTACGTTTGTTCCTGACGACATGGGTGAAGTCTTGCTATTAGTAGTCATGTGAATTTGGTATTCGTTCGATATTTTGATGA
The DNA here is from genome assembly GCF_002162155.2 of Triticum dicoccoides. Classification (NCBI taxonomy): domain Eukaryota; kingdom Viridiplantae; phylum Streptophyta; class Magnoliopsida; order Poales; family Poaceae; genus Triticum; species Triticum dicoccoides. Next base: position 812,322,529 of record NC_041383.1, on the reverse strand, counting down.
GATGTATGTTGTCTTTCCTCTAGTGGTGTTATGTGAACGTCGACTACATGACACTTCACCATTATTTGGGCCTAGAGGAAGGCATTGGGAAGCAATAAGTAGATGATGGGTTGCTAGAGTGACAGAATCTTAAACCCTAGTTTATTCGTTGCTTCGTTAGGGGCTGATTTGGATCCATATGTTTAATGTTGTGGTTAGGTTTACCTTAATACTTATTTTGTAGTTGTGGACGCTTGCAATAGGGGTTAATCATAAGTGGGATCCTTGTCCAAGTAAGGGCAGTACCCAAGCACCGGTCCACCCACATATCAAATTATCAAAGTACCGAACGCGAATCATATGAGTGTGATGTAAACTAGCTTGATGATAATTCCCATGTGTCCTCGGGAGCTCTTTTCTCAGTATAAGAAATTGTCCAGGCTTATCCTTTGCTACAAAAAGGATTGGGCCACCTTGCTGCACTTTATTTACTTTATTTACTTGTTACTCGTTACAATTTATCTTATCACAAAATTATCTGTTACCTACAATTTCAGTGCTTGCAGAGAAAACCATACTGAAAACCGCTTATCATTTCCTTCCGCTCCTCGTTGGGTTCGACACTCTTACTTATCGAAAGGACTACGATAGATCCCCTACACTTGTGGGTCATCAGCTCGCTCTATGCACGGGCTAGAAATTTATAAAGTTTACAAAATGAGCATATTGTTTGATTTTTCTTAAGAAAAAATTGAACTGAAAACAAAATTATGACCGATGGTATTGATATTTCACATGTTAATATTACCAAATATGCATAAATGAATCACGCGCCAATATTTTACTCTATAACCTTATATGATAGTAGAGAGAATAAATTACATAGTGGACTGAAATATTATGTATATCACATGACCAAATAGTTGTCATGCCAACCAACTGATCGAGCATATGGGTGTGATTTTACTTGCTTAGACCTTTCTTGATCAATCAGAAACCAAAAATATATACATTTTTTGGTCTACCACAAAGGGCATTCAAGTTTGAGGGCCGTACTACAATGATATGTTTATCAAACTTACAAAATGTTTTGCATCATCAAAATATTACAAAAATGACACACAACTTTAATTGTTCAAAGAAGAAGAAATCTATGAAATCCTCCTAAAAACTACATGTTTATTCAATAATTTCACTCGCTTCTATCAAGTGATTGCACAAAATCCAACAAAGTAATTCCATACAGTACTATGGAAAAGACACATTCCATTTTTCTCTAGACTACCTAATACATAAAATAACACTAATTAAACATCATCACAAAATTAGTTTGATCTAGTAAGTGCATAATAAATACATGGCACCAGATACTGTTGCACCTCTGGTATCTAATACCCTTGATGAATTAATTCAACATTTTATTGCTTATTACTAAAACAATATGATAACTATATGTATTATTCCCATTAAAAGTGTACCGTTATTTTCCTCACAATGAAACAATATATATTATCTGTTATGCAATATACTTATGAGCAAACTGCACTTAGACTTCTTTCTTCACAACGAAATATTAAAAAGATCATCAAGAGTCCTTGAAGGGAATGGTTATGCAAATAGTTTTGTATTATCTCGCAATGAAAAATATCTAGCATAGTGAGCCACGAAATAACATATAAGGGATGACGAAGATAGTGCTTGACATAGTTCTCTAGTCACTATCAGCAAGTCACTGGAACTTTGTGATGAACTATAATATGCAAGGGATGGCGAAAACGATATCCCGAGCTCTTCGCGATGCTGAAATCGGCGAAGGTAGAAATCAAGAAGAGCATCAAGTGTTGATGGTGGACAAGAGCAATAGTTTCAAGTAAAAGGGCAAGGGAAATAAATGGAACTTCAAGAAGAATGACAAGCAAGTTTCCACTCCCGTGAAGAAGCCCAAAGCTAGACCCAATCCTGAAACTGAGTGCTTCTACTGCAAAGGAAATGGTCACTGAAAGCGGAACTGCCCCAAATACTTGGTGGATAAGAAGGATGGCAAAGTGAACAAAAGTATATATGATATACATGTTATTGATGTGTAATTTACTAGTGTTCATAGTAGCCCCTGGGTATTTGATACTGGTTCAGTTGCTATGGTTAGTAACTTGAAACAGGAGTTACAAAATGAACAGAGACTAGTTGAGGGCGAGGTGACGATGTGTGTTGGAAGTGATTCCAAGGTTGATAAGATCACCATCGCACACTCCCTTTACCTGAAGGATTAGTGTTGAACCTAAAATAAATTTTATTGGGTGTTTGCGTTGAGCATAATATGATTGGATCATGTTTATTACAATACGGTTATTCATTTAAGTCAAAGAATAATTGTTATTCTGTTTACATGAATAAAACCTTCTGTGGTCATAAACCCAAGGTGAATGGTTTATTGAATGTCGATCGTAGTGATACACATATTCATAATATTGAAGCCAAAAGATGCAAAGTTAATAATGATAGTGCAACTTATTTGTGGCACTGCCATTTAGGTCATATTGGTGTAAAGCATGAAGAAACTCCATGCTGATGGGCTTTTGGAATCACTTGATTATGAATCATTTGATGCTTGGGAACCATGCCTCATGGGCAAGATGACTAAGACTCCGTTTTTCGGAACAATGGAGCGAGCAACTGACTTATTGGGAATAATACATACTGATGTATGCGGTCCGATGAGTGTTGAGGCTCGCGGGGGGTATCGTTATTTTCTGACCTTCACAGATGATTTAAGCAGATATGGGAATATCTACTTAATGAAACATAAGTCTGAAACATTTGAAAAGTTCAAAGAATTTCAGAGTGAAGTGGAAAATCATCGTAACAAGAAAATAAATTTCTACGATCTGATCACGGAGGCGAATATTTGAGTTACGAGTTTGGTCTTAATTTGAAACAATGTGGAATAGTTTCGCAACACACACCACCTAGAACACCACAGCGTAATGGTGTGTCTGAACGTCGTAACCATACTTTATTCGATATGGTGCGATATATGATGTCTCTTACCGATTTACCACTATCATTTTGGGGGTTATGCATTAGATACAGCTGCATTCACGTTAAATAGGGGACCATCTAAATCCATTGAGATGACACCGTATGAACTATGGTTTGGCAAGAAACCTAAGCTATCGTTTCTTAAAGTTTGGTGCTGCGATGCTTAAGTGAAGAAGCTTCAACCTGATAAGCTCGAACCCAAATCGGAGAAATGCGTCTTCATAGGATACCCAAAGGAAACTGTTGGGTACACCTTCTATCAAAGATCCGAAGGCAAGATATTTGTTGCTAAGAATGGATCCATTCTAGAGAAGGAGTTTCCCTCAAAAGAAGTGAGTGGGAGGAAAGTAGAACTTGATGAGGTAATTGTACCTTCTCCCAAATTGGAAAATGGATCATCACAAAAATCAGTTCCAGTGATGCCTATACCAATTAGTGAGGAAGTTAATGATGATGATCATGAAACTTCAGATCAAGTTACTACCGAACCTTGTAGGTCAACCAGAGTACAATCCGCACCAGAGTGGTACAGTAATCCTGTTCTGGAAGTCATGTTACCAGACCATGCTGAACCTACGAACTATGAGGAAGCGATGATGAGCCTAGATTCCGACAGATGGCTTGAGGCCATGTTATATGAGATAGAATCCATGTATGAGAACAAAGTGTGGACTTTGGTGGACTTGCCCGATGACCGGCAAGCCATTGTGAATAAATGGATCTTCAAGAGGAAGACGAACGCTGATAGTAGTGTTACTATCTACAAAGCTCGACTTGTCGAAAAGGGTTTTTGACAAGTTCACAGTGTTGACTACGATGAGATTTTCTCACTCGTATTGATGCTTAAAGTCTATCCGAATCATGTTAGCAATTGCCACATTTTATGAAATCTAAAAGATGGACGCCAAAATTGCATTCCATAATGGATTTATTAAAGAAGAGTTGTATATGATACAACCAGAAGGTTTTGTCAATCCTAAAGGTGCTAACAAAATGTGCAAGCTCCAGCGATCCATCTATGGACTGGCGCAAGCATATCGGAGTTGGAATATACGCTTTGATGAGTTGATCAAAGCATATAGTTTTATATAGACTTGTGGTGAAGCATGTATTTATAAGAAAGTGAGTGGGAGAACTACAACCTTTTTGATAAGTATATGTGAATGACATATTGCTGATCAGAAATGATGTAGAATTTTCTAGAAAGCATAAAGGAGTGTTTGAAAGGAGTTTTTCAAAGAAATACCTCGGTGAATCTGCTTACATATTGGGCATCAAGATCTATAGAGATAGATCAAGACGCTTGATAAGATTTTTCAATGAGTACATACCCTAACAAGATTTTGAAGTAGTTCAAAAGGGAACAGTCTAAGAAGGAGTTCTTGCCTGTATTTCAAGGTGTAAAGTTGAGTAAGACTCGAAACACGACCACCAAAGAAAATAGAAAGAGAATGAAAGTCATTCCCTATGCCTCAGCCATAGGTTCTATAAAGTATGCTATGTTATGTACCAAACCTATTGTGTACCTTGCCATGAGTTTGGCAAGGGGGTACGATATTGATCCAGGAGTGGATCACTGGATGGCGGTCAAAATTATCCTTAGAATACTAAGGAGATATTTCTCGGTTATGGAGATGATAAAGAGTTCGTCATAAAGAGTTACGTCGATGCAAGCTTTTACACCATTCCGGATGACTCCGAGTCTCAATCTGGATACATATTTTTTTTACTGGTATCTGGATACATATTGAAAGTGGGAGCAATTAGCTAGAGTAGCTCCATGTAGAGCATTGTAGACATAGAAAATTTGCAAAATACATACGGCTCTAAATGTGATAGGCCCATTGACTAAACTTCTCTCACAAGCAAAACACGATCACACCTTAGTACTCTTTGGGTGTTAATCACATGGCGATGTGAACTAGATTATTGACTCTAGTAAACCTTTGGGTGCTGGTCACATGGTGATGTGAACTATTGGTGTTAAATCACATGGCGATGTGAACTAGATCATTGACTCTAGTGCAAGTGGGAGACTGAAGGAAATATGCCCTAGAGGCAATAATAAAGTTGTTAGTTATATTTCCTTATATCATGATAAATGTTTATTATTCATGCTAGAATTGTATTAGCCGGAAACTTAGTACATGTGTGAATACATAGACAAACAGAGTGCCCCTAGTATGCCTCTACTTGACTAGCTCGTTAATCAAAGATGGTTAAGTTTCCTAACCATAGACATGTGTTTTCATTTGATGAACGAGATCACATCATTAGAGAATGATGTGATAGACAAGACCCATCCGTTAGCTTAGCCTAATGATCGTCAAGTTTTATTGCTATTGCTTTCTTCATGACTTATACATATTCCTTTGACTATGAGATTATGCAACTCCCGAATACCGGAGGAACACCTTGTGTGTTGTCAAACTACACAATGTAACTGGGTGATTATAAAGATGCTCTACAGGTGTCTCCGAATGTGTTTGTTGGGTTGGCATAGATCGAGATTAGGATTTGTCACTCCGAGTATCGAAGAGGTATCTCTGGGCCCTCTCGGTATTGCACATCATAATAAGCCTTGCAAGCAATGTGACTAATGAGTTAGTTGCGGGATGATGCATTACGGAATGAGTAAAGTGACTTGCCGGTAACTAGATTGAACTAGGTATATATGGAGATACCGACGATCGAATCTCGGGCAAGTAACATACCGATGACAAAGGGAATGACGTATGTTGTTATGCGGTTTGACAGATAAAGATCTTCGTAGAATATATAGGAGCAAATATGAGCTTCCAGGTTCCACTATTGGTTATTGACCGGAGATGTGTCTCGGTCATGTCTACATAGTTCTCGAACCCGTAAAGTCCGCACGCTTAACGATCGATGACGATTTGTATTATGAGTTATGTGTTTTGGTGACCGAAGTTTGTTCGGAGTCCCTGATGAGATCACGGACATGATTAGGAGTCTCGAAATGGTTGAGAGGTAAAGATTGATATATTGGAAGGTAGTACTCCGACACCGGAAGGGTTCCGGAGTGTATCGGGTACATACCCGAGTACCGGAGGGGTTATCGGAACCCCCCGGGGAAAGATATGGGCCATATGGGCCATAGGAGGGAGTCTAACCAGCCCACAAGGGCTGGTGCGCCCCCCCCCCCACAAGGGAGGAGGCCGAATTGGATTAGGGAAGGGGGCGCCACCCCCCTTTCCTTCTCCTACCCCTCTCCTTTCCCCCTTTCCCCCTCCATGAGAAGGAAAATAAGGGGCCCGAATCCTACTTGGAGTAGGAGTCCTAGTAGGACTACCCCCTTATGGGGCACCCCCTAAGGGCCGGCCTCCTCCCTCTCCCTCCTTTATATACGTGGGCAGGGCACCCCTTGGAGACACACCAATTGTTCCAAGCCGTGTGCGTCATCTCCCTCCAAGGTTTACTCCTCCGGTCATTTTCACGTAGTGCTTAGGCGAAGCCCTGCGAGGATCACATCACCAACACTGTCACCATGTTGTCATGCTAACAGAACTCTCCCTCAACCCTCTGCTGGATCAAGAGTTCGAGGGACGTCATCGAGTTGAACGTGTGCAGAACTTGGAGGTGTCGTACGTTCGGTACTTGATCGGTTTGATCGCGAAGACATTCGACTACATCAACCACGTTAACCTAATGCTTCCACTTTCGGTCTACGAGGGTAGGTGGACACACTCTCCCCCTCTTGTTGCTATGCATCTCGTAGATAGATCTTGCGTGATCGTAGGAAATTTTTGAAATTGCATGCTATGTTCCCCAACAATTGAACCATTATGTAATTGTCATGCCCAATATGGGATCCTATCCGAGAGGAACTCGAAGGTCCCATCAAGGATAGAGCCGCATATTGAAGACGCTTTTTGCAAGGTGGATATCATTACATCGTACCATTACATAATAGATGGGGATACATAGAAAGGCATTCAAATGACACATGAATACACTAAACATCATACAGAAGAGCAACATCCGACTATGGATGAAACACAAACGAAAAGTCAAACGTCATCCACCCTGCTAGCCCAGGCTGCCGGCCAGGAACCTATCCCCTGATCGAAGAAGAAGAAGAAGAAGAAGAAGAAGAAGAAGCAGAAGAAGAACTCCAAAGCAAGCAAACATCACTCTCACGTCATGAACATCGCATTACCTGTACCTGCAACTGTTGTTGTAGTAATATGTGAGCCACGATGACTCAACAATCCGATTACCATGGGTATCAAGACTAGCAAAGCTTAATGGGTGTGGAATGGATAAGTGGTGAGGTTGCAGCAAGCGACTAAGCATTGTATGGTGGCTACCTTACGAGTACAAGAATAAGATGAGAAGCTACGCAATAGTCGCAAACTAGTAATGATCAAGAAGTGATCCTGAACTACTTACGTTCAAATATAACCCTACCGTTTTCTCTTCCCAAACTTTGTCTAAAAGAGACGATCATGGTTACACACGCGGTTGGTATATTTTAATTTGGATATGGTGTCAAGTTCTCTACAACCGGATATTAAAAACTCCCATCTGCCACACAACTGCGAGCACGGCTTTCAAAAGATTAATTAAACCCTGCAGGGGGCTCTCACGATCAATGGAGGAACATGCTCCTCCCGGGACAACCCGATCAAGCTTGGAATCCCGGTTCACAAGACATTTCGACAATGGTAAAGCACCTACTAGAAAGTAGGATCCGTGAAAGCAGGAATATTAGCAGTAGCGTTGGCTTAGCAGCAACGCCTCATCTGAACAAGCGCTACAGATAGTTATCAGTAGCGCTGGTCCGGAAGCGCTACTGCTAAAAATACTTACCAGTAGCGCTGCCCATAACATCGCTACAGCTACAGCTAAGCTGTAGCGCGGTAGCAGTAGTGCTGGACCCAGCGCTACTGCTATGCATATTTCAAGCGCTACTACTAGGGTTTTCCCTAGTAGTGATAGCCAAACTACGTTTTCCTGTGATGGTGGAAAAGGTTAGAGGCTAACATGGCAATTTGGGAGGCTTGATAAACAAGTGGTGGGTAACGCGACAGAGCAATAGCATCGAGACAACTACCACGACAAAGATAGTAGTAAGATCCAAGATATCGGTCATCTTGCCTGAAATCCCGCTAGGAAGAAGACCAAATCCATGAAGAAGACGAATGGGCGTAGACGAACCAAGCGTAGAAGAATGAATCCTCACGATCGCAACGAAACAGGAACTATCGAGAAGAAGCACAACCGGAAAGAAGCAAACAACACGGTAAACACACAACACATAACATGGCATGATGCTCATCCAAGTATGATGCATGACAAGGCTACACGATGCTACTCATGGCAAGAGATGATGCATACAAGAAACCCACATCAAAGCAAGTTTAAATGAGGCTGGAAACAACATATAAAACTTCCGGAAACTCCCCATATGCAAATTTCCAAATTGGTCCAGATCTGAACAACACATTATGTTAAAGTTATTAAACAGCAAGTTAACATGCACCATGATGATCTACACATCTTTATAGTCAAGCTACATATAAGGTTCATTTAATTCAGAGCTACGGCCTAGAAGATATGAGCAAAACAAGTTAAACATGACATATATATAGGAGCAGAGTTAATATGATGGCATGTTGGAGGCATGAAACAAGTATGCTACAGTGCATATATATAGGAGCAACAAGTTCAAGTAACACAACATGGCATATATATGATGGCATGTTGGAGGCATGAAACTAGTATGCTTTTTTTTTGCGGGTGATAAAACTAGTATGTTACAGTGCATATCATGCTATTACATATCATGGAGCTCAAGTAACACAACATGGCATATATATCGGAGCAACAAGTTCATGGGAATCATCAAGACAAGATGCAAACATCATATAGTAGATTCTTGGACTTGGTGGAAAATCTGGGAATGCAAAACAGTAACATTAGGATGCTGACTTTGGAGGCACATAACAGTAAGCATAACCATTTTAATAAATTATGCAGAGGGCATGAACATGTAGTAGACATGGCATACTTCCAATTAATCCAGTGACAGAATTTATAATATCCATATATTAATTACAATGATCTTTGCAAAATGGAACATGCTGTTAACAGGTTGACAGATTATATATTCAAGCAACTTGAGAGCATGAAAATAACAAGTTACAGTAGTTTATAATTGAAAATAAGGGCATGGATGGATAGAGCATAACATGGACATCGAAGCATGATCACTGAACATCTCCATATTATGCATAGATTTGACAATAGCATCAAGCAAGAATGGCATCATAATATAACAGTTTCATACTTGCTAGAATTTACAAAGTTCTTGAAAACAGAAAACAGCGAGTAGGCCACTTTGCAAGCTCATGGCACTCACATCAGGAAATATCATGGCATGAGACAAATACTAAAAGCAAGAGGACATAACAATGCACCGAACACATGTTGACAAGATGCTCATATGGTGCATGCATTAAATCACACAAAAATAACAACAGGGCAAGTTATAACAGTTTTCAGCAGTTAACAGCAACATGCACTTTTGCAATGAAGATTAGAGCATGCATATCAGTCCTAAGATGAATGCAAAGCACACTATCATTTAGAGCACACTGAGCAGATCATTTTGACATATTGCACATCTTCATAGGACCAACATGCACAAAGTTATGAGCCTCGCAAGATGCATGAATGATGTTGTTTTCCATGGACTTAGAAGAAAAACCACCTTGGGGAAGATGGATTTCACGGTGCGGGATGAATGGATCCGGGTGGAGCGGGGCGTTTGGATCGCGGGCTGAGCGGATCCCCGGGACGGGGCCATCCAGGCTCGGGGTCAACGGGCGCCGGCTGGATCGGGGCTCCTCGTGATCCGATCCGGACGGCGAGCGGTGGCACGCTACGGCGAGGGCGGCGGGGACACGGTGTAGGCGGTGGGCAGCGAGGAGAAGGAAGGATCCGGCGAGGGGAGGCCGTTCACGGCCAGATCCGGCGACGGCAGGGCCGGGCGGCGATGAGGCACTGCGGCCGTGGGCCGAGCTCGGCGGCGAGGTCGGAGAGGTCCGGCGCTGGGAGATGTGGCCGCTGGTGAGGTGAGGTCGAGGCGCGAGCGACAGGGAAGACAGCGCTTCGGTGTGGTCCGGCGACGGAGGCCGGCGGGGTTGAGGTCGACGGGAGGCGGCGCTCTGGCGAAGTCCGGCAAGGTGGCGGTGGCTCGAAGAAGCGGAACGAGCAGGCGTCTCGGGCGCGCGTGCGCGCCTGCAGGCTGCGGCGACAGCTTGGGCCCGGGCGGCCCAGCGATGGGCCAGGCGGGCCGCATGGTACGTGAGCCAGCTGGGGCCGACGTGGCCGCCCCTAGTTGGCTGGGAGGCGGGATGCGGCGGTGCCAAGTGGCGAGGTAGGCTTCGGCCGGCGCAGGGAACGAGGGGAGACCAGGTGGGAGGTGGCTGGCGGCGCAGAAATTTAGGATGGGGTTAGGGTTGCCAAAATTGGAGGGTTAGGGGGGCTTAAATAGGCAGAGGGGTCTAGGGTTAGGGGGTTTTCATCCGTTTTTGGGCATCGGATCCCTATCCGACTGTCCGGAGCGGAGGGGGTCTAGGTAGGCTTCAGGTGGGCTGATTGTGGCTGTGAATAAGGTCATGGGCTGCGGGAGAGAAGATAGATAGGCCCGGCGACTGTTTTCGGAGACCGAAAACGTCCGACGAATTAACCGGTTATAGTACCGCTATCTTTATCCGTTGGGGTATCAAACGGAGTCCAAATGCGATGAAATTTGGCAGGCGGTCTATCGGCAATAAAACAAGACCGCACGCCAACCTTCACCCCATTCCGAGAATTTTTTTTATCCCACTCATAAAAATAATATTTCGGAGGTGCCGCGGGCGCGTGCGAGTGTAGTTGAACTCAAAACGGACAACGGAGAGAACTGAGAGACCCGAACAAATGCAAAATTTGAAAAACAAGCAGATGAAATGCACATGATGACATGGCAGAGTGCAACACGCAAGCATATGACATGACAACGACGACGAATAACTGGAAGACATCTGGCGCATCAGGCTCGGGGCATTACAGTAACCAAAATGCAGCCAGAGTAAAATTGAGTAGAGAACTGTATTGCATAGTAGTAGCATTTTCTAATATGCTGTGCACACTACTAGGGTGTGCAGTACTTGTGGCGTTTGCTCGTAAATTTTGCTGAAGAGCGAGTACTACCAACACGCAATCCAAACGCTGCTAACGTGGCACACCTTAGCAGTGTTTGACCTGGACGTTGCTACTAACATGTTACGAGTATTATTATTTTTGAGACACACTAACATGTTACCAGTCGTGTGCTAGTAACAGCGCTCCACTTGGACAGTACAATTGGGCCAACTCGAATGCTGCTAATCTGGGGGTCTTATACCGGTGTCTTCATCATGCGCACGGCAGGACAAGGAGAAAGGCGGAGGTGCACTCAAAACATACGATTCTACTCCATCTGTCGGGGTTTATTAGGCCAAATTTTGACCATGACTTTAACTAATAAAATGAACTATATGTCACAAAACTTATATCGTGTGAACCAATCTATGGTTGGATGGTTAGAGGGACTATGGTATCCCGAGCCCACCAGGGTTCAATTCCTAGTGCTCGCATTTATTTCTAGATTTATTTCAGGATTTCAGGCGATGCACATTCAGTGGGAGGAAATGTTCCTGTCGATGACGAGGAGCCTGCGGTGATTTCATAAATTTCAAGATGATATGCCGGCTTAGTCTTTCGAAAAGTGCTAATAGGGATAGTGTGTGCGTGTGTGCATTCATAGGGGTGAGTGTATGAGCGTGTTTATGAGCGCTTGCGTCTGTATTTTGTTCAAAGAAAATTATACTTTTTGTAGTATATATATCTTACATTCTTAAGAAGTTGATCCCCAATACTATCAAATCTCTCAACATGCACACTCACTGCCGGAACAGGGAGCTACCCCGATGGCCAAATCAATGCCGAGGGCCCCCGTCGGCTTATTCGGAGCTATGCCGACAGCCAGGTCCTGGCCGTCAGCGTATCCAGGCTGTCGGGCTACCCCGAGCTAAGCCGACGGCACCCGTCGGCACAGAAAGGTCGTCGGCCTAGCTACGAGCACGCCAACAGCTGCCGTCGGCATACACTGGCCGTCGGCATACTCATGGGCCCGGCGACCCCGCTCGTGACGGGCGGCTAATGCCGTCAGAGCTATGTCGATGGTGGAGACGGTCGGCCGTCATCATAGGTCCGCTTGCCACGTCAGGCATATCCCTGCCGTCAGGAGACACGAGAGGACGCCACGTGGCAGTACTATGCCTACGGCAAAGCCGTCGGCATAGACGGGGCATAGCCCTGCCGCCAGGAGGCACCGCAGGACGCCACGTGGCATAGGTATGCCGACGGCCAAGCCGTCAGCATAGATTTCCACCTATGCCGACGGCTTGGCCGTCGGCATACCTCTGCCACGCGGCGTCCCGTGATTCGTCAGTGCTTTTGACGGCGCCATCCGTTGCCGACAGGGGAAAAACACTGCCGACGGCTAAACTATGCCGACGGCCGAACGGGAGCCATCGGCATAGGCCCCTATTCCGACGGCTAAACTATGCCGACGGTCTGACAAGTCTACGCTGACGTGACTATGCCGACGGGGCTATGCCGACTGCAGCCGTAGGCATTGATGTATGCGGACGGGAAATGGCCTATGCCGACGGCCCTAGTGCCAAATCCGGTAGTGACTATCCACATCATCATTATGCCACATCAGCTTTTATTTCCATACACCAACCAGTCGGCTTATTTCCAAGAGGAACTAATCTCAAGCCATCCACTTTTGATGACTGCTCTTCTTCCATCTCTGAGTTCAATTACCCTTAATTCCTCACTGTTCAGGCTCACACTACGCAATGTTGTGATGCTTGGGTTACTACAGGCCAACCAAAGGTTGCCCGTCGTATAGAATCAGAGTACAAAATGGTCATCTCTCTCCCTCCATTCAGCCGAGCCCATCGACTCCCTTCCCCTATGTTCAGTCCGGTGTGGCTGCCGAGATCATCTCACTCCCCTCCGGTAGGACCTCCGGCTTGTCTGGGATCGCTCTGGCTTTGTTCACCTTCTTGGTACGGTGCTTGCGTCCGTGGTTTGAAGATCCTCCTGAGCCATCGGTCCGAATTCATGGGCCTCCTCGCGTGCTTTAGGTCGGGTGGCCGCGGATTCAACGAGAAAACGGAGTAGCCACTAGTAGAAAAGGGGTTCAATGGTCCAGGCCAGGTCAGCCCATTAGTCTCGGTTCAATCCAGAACCGGGACCAATGGGAGCATTTGACCCGGTTCGTGAGCCCTGGGGGCCAACCGGGCCACGTGGGCCATTGGTCCCGGTTCGTCTGGACCTTTTAGTCCCGGTTGGTGGGACGAACCGGGACCAATGGGCCTCGCTCCTGGCCCACCACCATTGGTCCCGGTTGATGGCATGAACCGGGACCAAAGGCAGCCCTTTAGTCCCGGTTCATGCCACCAACCGGGGACTAAAGGATTGGTCCTCGTTGCAGCCAGAGTTTAGTCCCACCTAGCCAACCGAAGGGGGCTCACACCGGTTTATAAGCCCCTACCTCTCTGCCTTGTTGAGCTCCTCTCAAAATGAAAATAGATGCCCTTATACGGGGAATTTGACCTAAATTCATACTGAATTTCTCTGAAGTTAGTAGCAATTTATTATGAATTTAGGTTGAATTCTCACTATAAGCGCATCTATGCTCATTTTTTTAGTAAAGTTAATCACAACTATTTTATCTTCTATTTATTTCTGAGTAGTTTTTTATATAGTTTTTTTCTTTTTTGCTATATTTATTTTTTTCTATTTATTTCTGAGTTGTAATAAGTCATTAAGAATAAGCATCTATGCTCATTTTTTTAGTAAAGTTAATCACAACTATTTTTTCTTCTATTTATTTCTGAGTAGTTTTTTATATAGTTTTTTTTCTTTTCTGCTATATTTATTTTTTTCTATTTATTTCTGAGTTGCAATAAGTCATTAAAAATAAGCATCTATGCTCATTTTTTTAGTAAAGTTAATCACAACTATTTTTTCTTCTATTTATTTCTGAGTAGTTTTTTATATAGTTTTTTTCTTTTCTGCTATATTTATTTTTTTATTTATTTCTGAGTTGTAATAAGTCATTAAAAATAAGCATCTATGCTCATTTTTTTAGTAAAGTTAATCACAACTATTTTTTCTTCTATTTATTTCTGAGTTGTAATAGGTCATTAAAAATAAGCAGTCATAAAAAAGAGGCGCAATGCTCGTTAATTAGCTTCAAGCCTTTCGAAATAGTGTAAACTGCACTGCACATAGCTCCGTGCAGTCTACCCTAATTCTCAAGGCTTGAAGCTAAGCAACGTGCAGGTGAGCATTGAGCCTCTTCTTCATCGTCTCTGCACTCAGGGCTTATAAACCGCTGCGAGTGCCTCTCGCTTGGCGAGGTGGGACTAACTAAAAACAGCTGCATAAAGAATCAACTAAAAAACAGCTGCAGAAAATAAATAAGTAATTAGACGGGTGCATTGGTACCGGTTGGAGGCACCAACCGGGACCAATGCCCCTCTTTAGTCCCGGTTGGTGGCACCAACCGGGACCAATTAAGCACGACTTCAACTATTTTAACGTGTATTTTCCATCTTTTCCAATTCGACTAGCTTATCCCATGCTATGCAAGACGCTATGTCTTGGAGAGGATGGGTTTTAAAGACCATGAAAGTATGGAAACCAAAAAAATTATACTAAGTACCCATCATGGTGTGGATTTTCAAGTAAAGTTGTACAATGCTGAGAGTGTAACCCATTTTGGTTGCAAAAATTAGGAAACACTTTACAAGATGTATGGTTTTGATGAGGATATACTTGTCACCATGGATCTTGGTGATCCTACAATCGAGCAAGAGAGACCTTCGATTTGGGTCCTTGTGGATACACCTCCAAATTTTCCCCCATGTGAGCTTAACATAGTTATTAAGTAATTTATATTGTTTATTTCAAAATAGTTGACAACTTATTTCCATTGACAGCTTATTTTCATTCTTCAAAGAATGTGCGGAAGATGGTAGACAGAACCTACTACACCGAAGGCTCCGAATTAACTTATCAGAAGAAAAATCATCTAGTCGCATTTTGTACTGATCTTGAGAATTACAATATCTACAATCAAACTCCTCAACATTATGGTCAATACGTGCCACTAGTGCACGTGTTGAACTACGGTAACTACCATGGAGATACCTTTGTAAGATTTTTTACTATTACGACATCCGTGTATCTTTTTGCACACTTCTAAAACTAATACATCATTGCTAACTGCGAAGTTATTACTATGTTTATGAACAGATAATCCCGAATGATTGTGTGCCTCATCTGATGTATACGCACGGTACCCTTCATGTTTTGAACATACAACCAGGTCTTCCTACGAATCTGAACTGTCCATACCGGGTTTCTAAAAGAAGTGGAGACATGATAATCAAAGAATGGAAAAAATGTATGGACAGTCGTAAGGAGCTTCTTCGAAGCAAAAGGCAACAAAGGGCAAGAATTGGAGACAGGATGATCACCATTCTTCATAATGGAGAGTCAGGGTCTATATTGTTTTATGCTATTTTACCTTAAGGGTGTTTAGGTCCTATCTGATACTGATGATCATGTGCTAAGAACAATTATGTAGGATTGGGTTCGATGACTATGAGGATGATGATCGTATGACTTATTATTAATAACGAGTAGAAGTTGTATGATGATGCATGATTAGTAGGACTTGTTATTATATATGATGATGTATGATGCGAGTATGCATGAGTTATTATATCAGCGGATGAAATGAACATAGCAGTAGCGTTGGTAAACTAAGGACGAAGATATAAGAGAGGACACTTCTCTCTATTAGCTAGCTAATAACAACCTAAAAATAACCCCCAAAACCCCTAAAGCAGCCACTTTTTTTTTAAAAAAAAGAAAAAACATGGACTTTTGGTCCTGGTTGGTGCCACCAACCGGGACCAAAGGCCCCCCTACCTGGGCTCGGCGCACCGGCCACGTGGAGGCACATCTGTTCCGGTTCATGTTTGAACCGGGACTAAAGGATGGAGGTATTAGTAACGACCCATTAGTCCCGGTTCATGAACAGGAACTAAAGGTCCTTACGAACTGGGACAAATGCCCCATTTTCTACCAGTGAGGAGGTGCGTCCTAGGCCAGGCCGGTTCGGCGGCGGCGCGCGGTGATAACCTGCGGTTGCTCTCCTTGGAGGACCTTTCACGGACGCCAGTGATGACAAGGCTGCTACCTGCAAGCCTTCACCCTGGACGAGCTGTAAGTCCAATGCAAATCCACCTCACTAACACTGATGTCGGTTTTGACCCCGTCTACAGGGACTCCGTCGACGGCGGCCTCCGCCCCGGCCTCACTGCGTAGCAGGTCCTCGGCCTCGACGACAACGGTATCCAGCAGCACCACGACGACAACGGCCTTTATTCGTTGCCACAGAGAGTCCAGTCATCACCCACAGATCGTTGGTTGGTTAATTGATTCCGTGATGGCTGATTGATTTTTTTTTGTTTGTTTAGTCAACAGCAGGAGGTGATGTATCGGCGGATTTCGGAGCCACCTGCACCTGCCGTAATAGTAGCCATTCTCTTGGCAAGCTAAGCTCCTGCATATTAGTAGGAAGTTCTGCTCATGTGTGTCCGTCATGGGTTTGCGGAATTGCGGCAAGGGTAGCGAACTTCCCGAGTAGCGAGTACGTTGACAGGTTCTGTACTCTGTTCTTCGGGATGTTTTTTGTCTTCAGTATTTTTTCGTCATGTACAACCGATCGAATCAGCCCTCGCTTGCCTTCGGTTGCGTCCTACACTAGTTTTTCATCTCCCTCACTTAACTTCTCATTATGGCTTTTATAATAAACACAAGTTCATATAGGAGTCGGAGTAAATAGCAACGACAATTATAAACAGGTTACAGGTCTTTTCCCTTCGTGTTCCTCCTACCTTGATCCGAAATAGTTCTCCACATCCATTAAAACTCTCTGCTGAAACTGCTCTACAGGTTTCAGCTTCAGGTTCATTCACCTCTTTAAACTGAGGCATGAGAAGGAGGAGGCACCAAGGCTGGGGATGCGTCTACATTGCCCCTAGCCACTGGAGGAAGCGGTCAGTTTTTCCCCTACACACCTAATTGTCTACAGTTTCGAATTGATTTTTGCTTTTGCAAGAATTCAAAACTGCAGGATGCATGTTCATTTTACCCCAACATGCACGGTGAATGATGATACATGAGCCAGTACCATTTGAATAATTGTACTTCTCTTTATGTTGTTTGAAAGATAGCCATTGTTACAGATCCAGGCAGGATAACTACACTTTCAAGGACCTGTACTACATGTTGTTTCACGCAAGACAGTGTTACAGATCTGTAAAGAAAAAATTACCATTTTTTTTCTACACATGTTTCCTATGTAATGGCTTTTGGTTGTGTGCGGCTTGGGAAATTTTTTGATTTCCTAATTGTTCGATCATCTGAATGTTCATGGCACATATAGTTTTTTATACACAAGCATAAGCTGAAATATGGTTTTATGGTAGTATGAGGTATGTACAGTGCATTTTCAAAGATAGATACTCCGAGCGATGTCTTTTTCAAAGTAAGTTCTATGGGCATCTGCATAGAATTTTTAATGCCAACAAAAAGATCCCGCAGCAACGCGCGGGGTATCATCTAGTTTTATATATTTTTTCGGAAACACTAACGCCCACACGTGTGGGCGTCTGCATCTCGCCCACACGCGTGGATCCGCGTCCGTTTGTAGTTGCACGAATCTTGGCATGTTTGTGGTGCCACGTAGGATTGGGCTGGTGTGTGGGCATTCATCCGGTCGCCCACACGCTCGTTTCCCCACACGCCAGTTTTCACTAACGTACAAGGGCTGATGTGTGGGCATTTGCCATCTCGCCCACACGCCTGTCTCCTCTCCCACACCCAAGCTGCCAGTTGCCATGTGTTTTGCAGTGTACATGGCAACTGCCCTAGTGTGCTTGTAAGCAGATGGCAACTCTTTTCTTTACCCGAACATGTTAGTTGTCATGTGTTTTGCAGGGTACACGGCAACTGTCTAGTGTGCACGTAAGCATATGGCAACTCTCTTTTACCCGAGTTACCATCTGTTTTTGCATGGTACATGGCAACTGCCCTAGCGTGCACGTAAGCAGATGACAACTCTTTTTTTTACATGGCAACTGCCCTAGTGTACTTGTGAGCACATGTCAACTCTCTCAACTGCCTAGTGTTAGTAGGTGGCAACTCCTAAGTTTTGAAATCATGGCAACTACAGTAGACCAGACCATACATGGCAACTGCAGTAGACCAGACCATACATGGCAACTGCAGTTGAGCAACCATGGCAACTGTAGTTGTCCGACATGGCAACTATAGTTCAGCGACATGGCAACTTCAGTTAAATGAACATGGAAGAGGGTGCAGATCATGGCAACTCAGGGGACGCTAGTGACTGTCACGCGGGGCGTGCGGGGAGGCCTGACGTACGGGCGTGTGGGCGTTATCTATTTTGCTCACACGTAGGCATGTGAGAGGGACCGCGGAAAAAAAAACAAAGCATGTGGGCATTACTTGTTTTGCCCACACGTAGGCGTGTGGGCTGATCCTCTTAAACACCACATAAACAGTGTGGGCAGACCCCTTAACGCCCACACGTGTGGGCGTTATAGGCGTCCTATTTTTTGAATCAAATAGATGGCTAATGTTGGACCCAAAATACCCCCAAATTTTTTGAAGTGCGCGCGCACCTTTTAGAGGAAACGAGCGGCCTAGCTCACAACGCGTGCATGCCTAATTTTTTTGTCCGCTAGTGCATGTGACTACGACATTAAATGCCTTCACATTGTCCCTTTACTTTGGAAAACCACAGATCCATATGTATTTATTTCAGGTTTTAAAAAAATTCAAAAAGCCATATATTTCAAACCGCACATCAGAATTCAAATCTATTTTCACCCTCCGAATCCTCGCGACGGGGTCTTTAAAACTAGATCCCTCATGGGTATGTTTTGACGCAAAAAAACGATGCCAACTTTGAGGCCATATGGTGCAACTTTAGTACTGCATTGAGCAACTTTAGTACTGCATGATGCAACTGTTTTTCAAAACCAAATTTAGAGCTACATGATAAAACTTCCAACGAGGTTACAAAATAGCAACCATAACAACTGACTTTTGTGATGTGCAACTAGTCTACTGCCCCGGCCAACTACCTAGTTGTAGATGTGCAACTCTCCTCCCTACTTGTGGATGTCTACTGTTGGCACACTCTACCCACCTCCCCTACCAGGGATATGTGCAACTCAGTATGTTGTTCAAGCCAACTGTCTATTAGTCGATGTGCAACTATTTCCTTTCCCTGCTTGTGGATATGCAGTTTCGGTTGGCGAGGGCAACAAAGGGAGTTGCACATAGTCTGCTAGACAGTTGGCCAAGAAAACATGCGAAGTTGCACATCTCACAGGCAGGGATAGTTGGATGGTGAAAATTCCATATTCATAGGGATAGTGAAAAGCTGCATGTAGACAGGGTGCTAAAGTTGTAAATCTCAAAAACAGGGGTGGTTTGGACCTGTTGCTAGAAGAAAAAAGCACACATCCATGGGGGGTACGATCAATTACACGTCACTGTTAGACATTTGGTCGTGGCAGTATCCGGAGTTGCACATCCACTACTAGGAAGTTGGCGGATACAACAAAAAGTGAAAGCACATTCACGGGCAACGGGGAAGTTGCACATCAATTACTAGGCAGTTGGCCTGCGCAACAGATGAAATTGCACATCTCACGGGAAGGGGTAGTTTGAGGGGGTGGAGGTGACATCAGTGAAAACTGCACGTACACGGGATAGGCGAAAAGTTGCACATCCACGGTCAATTAGTTGCACATCAACTACTAGGCAGTTGCACAAAACGAGGCAATAAATTGCACAAAAAAATTCATCAAAGCATACCCATGCGGGATCTAGTTTCAAAGACCTCGTTGCGAGGATTCGGAGGGTGAAAACGGATCTTAATTTTAATGCGCGGTTTGAAAGTTATGGCTTTTTAAAATTTGTAAATTGTGAATTAAATGATACAAAGCCATCTACGTCTATGCACTAAAAGTAGGAATAGCCGGGCGCATGTCTGTTGGATATTTTCTGTTTAACTAGTTGGGACCATAGGAATCTTTCCTAATCGGAATAAAGAGACAAATAATTTCCATTTAATAGCCGACCGCTGTGAAGCGCTAGCGGGCCAACGGCTGCCCGCTAGACGCGTCAGGGGCCTAGTAAACCGGCGGAGTAGTAGTTTCTTATTGCTTCACCATCTATCCAGTTACTAAGCTCCCAAAAAATGCTGCGACGTGAGAGGTTGCAGGTTGTAAGTTCGCTTCTTTTCCTTGTTTGTTCGCTGCGGCAAGAGAATTTTTTACTGTTCGGCTCGGTAAAAGCGGTGTGGCTCAATCTGTCATGACCAAGGTTTTGGTTACCGAATGAGGCAATTTTACCGAGGGGCACGAGTAAATGTGGTTACCACGGTTACCGACAAATACCGAGAAATACCGAGAATATTTCGAGCGAATTTTATAGTTGAATTTTGAATTCAAATAAGTGAATGAACGAATATTCGAACCAGAGACCTCTCAAAACAGGAACTAGGTTGCTACGAACATGCCAGAACCAACTCTAATGGCATTAATTAGATCCTACGTACTTTACTGTAAATCGAGTGTTTAAATTCAAAATTTTCAAAAAACTGGTATTTTTTGCTCGGTATGGCGATTTACCGAGGGGCACGAAAATACGCGGTAACCATGGGAAATCTTGAAATTTCGATTGGTAACCAAAACCTTGTCATGACCGAGTTGTGCGACCTTGCACACAGTTAGGCGGTATTTTCGGTATAGGCGGCCGCGGAGGGGGTCAGGTTCCGCTGAGCTGTTCCCCCTGTTTCCGATTGTTCGAGGGTTTGGCAACGCACACCGGCGCTGGTGGCTCTCTGGTTGCCGCGTTGGATCTTGCACGTCATCGACCCGCTCAGCTTCAGAGGCGTTGTCCCCTACCCCCAGCCTTCTTGTTTCTCCTATGCTCACCTTGTCGGATCCTTCTTCTCTTGCCGGCCCAGCGACGACGCCTCACTCTTCCACCCTCCCGCTTTCCGAAGACCGGTGGACCCACATGCCCAGGCAATGGACACACCCTACTCAGGCCATGCAGTGTCGCTACCTCCGTGTACATCTTCGTCGGGAGGACTCCCCTCGAGATTTCCTTATTTGTCGTACCCCTGCTCCTTTCGTCTTGCAGCCCTTGCCAATCGATCGCACCTCCTGCCAGACCACTGATGGTCTACGACCAGCCACCACAAGCAGCCACTCCCTCACAATCAGAAGGAGATGAGCGATCTTTGTAGGCTGAAATCGATTGCACTAGATTCAGATGCACCTTCTTTTTTCCCTTCTCAGTACCCATGCATGTCAGCCAATGTATTTGATTTGTACTGTGCCTGTGAGCAGGTTGGGGAAAGAGGTGCGTAGGATGGTTGCTTATTATTCTTCGTACTTATCAGCTACTGTATGTGTTTGTGGTTTTTCTTTTCAGGATCTGAATCATATTTGCAAAATAAGAATAGTTTGTGTTGTGTCTGTTAGCAGGTTAGAGGAAGAATTGCTTAGAATGATTTCTTAGGAGTGTTGTTTAGTGAAGCAGAAAATGTTATTCCTTCACTTGAGTGTCTTCAGTATTATTCGCCCTTCGAATGTTCGAATGTTTCACTCGAGTGTAAGATGTAGAACCATGAGCATTTCTGATGTTGGTAGACCTGATCTAAACAAAGGACATGGATGAACTTTTAAGCCTTCAGTTGCGATGTCAAGAAGGTAATCTAATAGTCAATCCACAATATCTTAAATCACTGGATTTTGCATTTGAGGGTGTGTATCACCGTGAGCATTTACTTATGTTCTGTAATATATAGCAGGTTCAGTCGGGGGCATCTTGCGAGGCGGCTCTTCGTGCGCCTGTGGTCCCCGTCTTCCGCATTGGTCTCCTCCGGTCTGCTCGGTGGATGGATGGGTTCGGCACGGCTTTCAGCTGGTGGCCTGCGTCGGTTTGCTCGCCTTCCTGCGCTCCGTATGAAGGTTTGGATTCACTTTTCTTTGTTTTTTATTTCATAGTTTCCTAATTGGTGTGCTCAATTGCGTGATAGGATATGGCTGTAGAGGATTAGGGGTAGGGTTTTGTGTGGGAGGGGAAAGCGGGTTTTGATTTTGGGCGACCGGGGCTGCTTGGTTGAGTGCCTGGTCGATGTGAGTATGGTTCGTGCGATTCGTTAGGTCATTTATGTGTGTCGCGGTTCGTTTTGTGGTCAATTTTGTTGGTTACACTGTTGTCTTCGGGGCCGGGGTTGCTCGACTTGGTTGTGTGGTTGCTGCTATTGTGAAGCGGCGAGGACAATGGTAAGGACTTGCGTTGCTTTTCAGTTTCTTATAATGGTTCCAGAGATTAGCTCACGCATCAATCTGTCCTATCTCTTTGTATGCTTGGTCCTTTCTCCTTTCTCCTTTTGGTGGTTCAGACAAAAATATATGTGAATTTACTGGATAGTGCTAACGTGAGCTAGCTAAAATTATTTCGATAGGTAGGATCGGATGAGACCTGTTGGGGTGGAAAGAAATATAGTAGTCACCCCTGATAATATATGAATATGAAAATGATAATGGTAGCAAGCCAACATGATTTCTTTAGATAACAAAATCCTCGTTATATTTTCATGCTATTAACATAAGATTTTATATCAGAACAATACATGTAATACAACAATTATAGGAAAAAGATGCTTCATACACAAAGATAAAGGAGAAAACGGGGCGGCAAAATGCGCGTATGCTTCTAGTTCAATAATGATATACGGACCATCTACGGGTTGATCCTGACATCAGTTGGGAAAGTGGGCCCACCACCCCGAAATTC